>NC_041215.1:34295823-34452690 GCF_002837175.3 Physeter macrocephalus
TTTCTTTCTTTCTTTCTTTCTTTCTTTCTTTCTTTCTTTCTTTCTTTTCTTTCTTTCTTTCTTTGTCACCAGTTAGTTTTTTCCTACAGATGGTTTCTTAAAATGCAAATAATTCAAATCTCTTTCCCCACCATTACATTTGAAGAGAAATAGCCAATTTTCTTTTATCTCATCTAAATGGGATGCATTTATTCTTTCCATAATGGGGAAAGGCTACTCATTCATTTTTAGGTAGTTTGTATATGTTTATAAGATACAAATAGGTTTTTCCTTAAGTGGCAGGCAATGTTTGTCATTTTTATACTAGATATGAAGCCATGTGGCTCTGCATTCTGAAATCCCAGGATTGGACCCCATTTCATCAGCATGGCACCTTGCAGATCTTTTAGGCACAACACATAAATCATGAATGTTAAGGAACACTTCCCCCAATCCCCACCTTGTAAGAAATGGCTGCAATGTTGCAATATTTTATGAGGATTCTGGAGGAGCTCACATTTCTCACTCAAGTATCTTACATCAAAATATTAACCCCAGTTTACACATGACCACACTGAACCTCACAAAAGCCCTATGTGGATATAATCATCATCATTTCATGGGTTATAAAGTCAGGCTTACAGAGAGGAAGTGATTGCCAATGGTAACACAGAGGTGGGAAACATGAAAAATAGATTCAGAAAAGTTGAGAATGCCAGCCTTATGAACTGGGAGTCAGTTAGCAATAGAGGGTGATAACTTCATGCTTCATTGATGATAAGAATCATGTCTGTCTGTGACGTCGGCAGGTAACCTTGGAATATGTGTGTAGAAAGAGTAAGGGAATGTATGTAGGGAAAGGGTGAGTAGGCATGGAAACCTACTGTGTGCTAGTCCTTTATGCATGTGCTATCTTAAAGAGTCCAAGTTCTTGGAAGGAAACAATCATATTCATTTATGAAAATGAGGGAACTGGGCCGCTAGAGCATAGATGACTTGTCCAGTTTGACATAGCTATTGCAGATAATGAGGGAAAGAACTGGGATTTGGCTTGAGATATTTCTTCCACCAAATGAAAAAGTTAGGAAAGATGCATGAGCCAATATGGTTACAAAGAATCATCCTCATACTACATCAGCAACTTCCATCCAATAAAAATTCAAGTTCTTCCTTTTTTTCAGGCTGAAAAAATTAACATCTGTTCTTCTGGCAAGCTTATTAAAATTGAAATACCCTTTGCTACAACAATTTTGCAATCACTTTTGATTGAATGACTTATTGCTTTATTCATTCATCAAACACATAGGCTTGTAAACTACATACTTGCCATAGAGAGAAATAAAGCAAAAATTCTTGCTCTGAAGGAAGTCCTTGTCTCATCACGGAGAGAAAGTGTTAAAATAGCTACAGAAGAATGGGGTAAAGGAATCTGGGAGGATGGCAGAGGAGGGTGCCTGAGTAGATGGCTGAGTAGATGAGCAACAGCTTCATTTAAAAAATGTCAGAAAAGAGTCCTATGGGATGATTTTTAAAAGGAATTAAGGGATCAATTGATCAACAGTATTATCAAATACATAATACATATAAAAAGCTATGAGTCAGTAAAGTACAAAAACATTTGCTAAAATGAATAGCTTCATCTATTGAGCCCCTACTATGCCAGGAAATTTATTTATATTTATTCTTCATCTAACATCATATTTATTAATCTTCCTTAGAAACAAATAGGTTAAGCTAAGACTCTCAAGTTCAAAAATTTACATGGAATCATAAAACAATACATTTGGAATTCAAATTCACTTCTAAAACCATGACCCTTCTACTTTTCCATAAGGTCTGTTATGAGACCCCTGAATTGAGGGGATTTACACAGCAATTGGAAAGGTAAGACTTACAGATGGAAAAAATAAATGGCTAATAATATAGAAAGTAAACCAAAATGAATGATAAACATAATTTATAGCTGGAGAAGGTTGTCATTCCTGTGGAAAATAAAGGCTCCACAAAAAAGCTAAAATTTGATTTCAGCCTGAAAAGACATTAGAAGAAAACATATCCATACCCACATCCTCCCTACCGTCCAATATCTCATGTCTGAAAATTGCAATACTGCATTCCCCTCTGATTATTCTCTGGGGTTGTTGGTTCAGCTCTGTAGGGGCTGAAACATGAAATCATAATGGGGAGGTAAATTTGGGACTGCAAATTCTGGCTGTCCTTGCAACATGGAAATGTTCTCTCCACTACCTTCCTTGGAGGAAGAGCTCATTAATTTATTAGGAAGACTCTACATACACCAAAGGAAAGGTAATAATGTATGCAGAGAACAGTGTGAACAAAAGCTTGGGATAGGCACACAAAGTACTCTAATGCAATAGTACATCCAGAAGTCTCTCTGGGAAATTCAATGTAAATAGATGATACTGACAATGTAGGCTGAGGCATGTCTGTGCACAGGCTTATAGGGAGTGAATTGGTATGTGGAATTTTCTATCTTGTGAATTTTTTTCTTAGTAGTTTTATTGAGATATAATTTGCATATCATAAAATTCACCCTTCATAAAATTCACCCTTTTAAAATGTACAATTCAGATAACAAGTGTTGGTGAGGATGTGGAGAAAAGAGAACACTCGTGTGCTGTTGATGGGAATGTAAGTTATTCCAGCTATGGGAAAACAGTATGGAGATTCCTTAAAAATTTTAAAATAGAACTACTATATAATCCAGCAATTCCACTCCTTGTTATTTATCCAAAAAAAACAAAAACACTAATTAGAAAAGATAAATGCACCCCTATGTTCACTGCAGCATTATTTACAATAGCCAAGCCATGGAAGCAACCAAATGTCCATTGACAGATGAATGGATAAAGAAAATGTGGCATATATATATATAAATACACACTCAGAGACACACATAATGGAATATTACTTAGACATAAGAAAAGAATGAAATCTTGATATTTGTGACAACGTGGATGGACCTAGAGGGTATTATGTTAAGTGAAATAAGTCAGACAGAGAAAGACAAATACTGTATGATTTCACTTATATGTAGAATCTAAAAAAACAACAAATGACCAAACATAACAAAACATAAACACTGTTATATATAAAGAGAATAAACGGGTGTTTGCCAGAGGGGAAGAGGGTGGAAGACGAAAGAAATAAAATAGGTGAGAAATATTAAGAGGGATAAATTTCCATTTACAAAACAAGTTAGTTACGTGTATGAAATGTACAATATGGGGAATATAGTCAATAACTATGTGGTACCTTTGTATGGTGACATAATTAGACCTATCATGGTGATCAGTTTGAAATGCATAAGAATACTGAATCACTATGTTGTGTAACAGGTAGTGTTATAGGTCAATTATATTAAAAAAAAACAAAAACAAGTATAGAGAAAGAGATCAGATTTGTGGTTACCAGAGGTGAAAGTGGGATGGGGGGAGGAGAAATTGGATGAAGGTGGTCAAAAGGTGCAAATTTCCAGTTATAGGGTAAATATTAAGGATGTAACATACAACATGATAAATACAATTAACACTGCTGTGTGTTATATATGAAAGTTGATAAGAGACTAAATTCTGAGTTCTCATCACAAAAATTTTTTTCTATTTCTTTAATTTTCTACCTACATGAGATGATGAATGGTCACTAAACTTATTGTGGTAATCACTTCATGTTGTATGTAAATCAAATCATTATGCTGTACATAAACTTATATAGTGATGTATGTCAATTACATCTCAATAAAACTGAAAGAAAAAATAAAGTGTACAGTTCAGTAGTTTTTAGGCTATTCACAGAGTTGTGCAACCATCACCACTACTCACTACAATGTGAATTGCTGCAAGTTGAAAACACAAACAGGGTCAAGGATCTGGAAAAATAAATCTTGGAAGACATGCCAAAAATTCAAGAAAAGGTGAAAAATGTGTAGTAGATCTTTGAGGAATTTCTGCATGAACCATGCTAATACAGGCAAGATTAGAGTCCAAAAAGAAAATGTTCATTTATTTCATGCCAACTTTAAATTCTTATCAATGTTCATGTTTGTTTTTGAGACACAGTATCTGGTATATTGTCTGGTATATTGTTGGAAGTCATTAAATATGTGTTGAATGAATGAATAAATAGTTCACATACCTCTAGCCAGGGAATCAAACATTGGTGTATGCTTATGAGTGTTTTCAAATTGCAGTCAAATTGAAGCTAAATAGGAATTTCTCTCTACTTTCTATTATTGTGCACCCTGGACCACTATGGGCCATTGCATTTTATTTTTGTAGATTTTCCCCCAACTATTGTTAATTTGATAATAATGACTCATTTTCTTTATTAATTTATACCTCCTCCTAGGTTGTTTAATATTGTCCTGATTTTCCCCCCATTTCCTTTCATATTCATATACACATCATCCTAACTTCCTTTATTTTCAGATTTGTGTCTTTATAGACATCGCACAATTCAATCACAAATTGAATTTTGCTGTTTCTTTTCTAAGATCTCCTAATTGTTCTTAATTCTTTAAAGCTCAGTATCTCTGGACTCATAGATGTGGGCTTCCATGTAATCCTTATTTCATATCATTATTTGGTCTTCTTTTCAATATATTTTGTCTTGGACTAGATGCTCACAGATGTGGGAATTAACTATTGAAGTTAGTGCAAATGTGGACTGGAGCACATGCTGTTTTGTCCCCAGTCCAGCATCCATTGCCACCTATTTCTCTTCAGTGCCAGGGTGAAGGCTAATCTATTGGCTCAAGGGAGGATTTTCTCACTCTCTTCTAATTGCAAAGCTCCAGTTGCCCCTGGCATTCACCTTATGACTAGGAAGAAAACCAGCCTCTGGTTGAAAATGACCCCAAGCAGGGTAGTGGAAGGAGTCTGGGTCCTTTTGACAACTATAACAGTCTGTTCTACCTCTCCACTTTTCATTATGTGAAGTAATCCAACTTTTATTTTTTAAACCAGAAAGTAAGGAAGTACTCAAAAAACAAACCGCTGGGAATATGTCAAAGGGATATAGGTCCCAAATGAAAGAGCTCCAAATGGCCAATGCTGGAACTATTTGAGGGAAAAAATAATAGTATTGACTCATAACCCAAGGAATACAGTAAATATTCATGAGTACATATTGATATAAAGACATGAATAAGTCCATTAATAAGTAAATGGGGGAGGAGAGATAATTCTCCAAAAATAACGACAGTAGAATTATGAAGAATTTATGTAGATACTGCCCCCTCAAGGCGGTGAAACATAACTGCACCCTTACGTGCAGGCTGCGTAGAGTGGCATCTTGCTGAAAGATGCGGGTGGGGGTGGGGAATCATTTTACTGTAAATTAAAATTTACCAGCACTACCTCAGCCATGTGACAAAGCTGTGCATCTGCAGTGATAAGTCATGTTGATAGTATCTAGCATTTACCTTTCAGGCGATGTGATAGGAATGGTACTTTATCTCTGTTGTCTTCCTCTCCCAAACCATTACCCCAGTCTAATCTGAGAGTAAACGTTAAAAAAACCCAAGCTGACAACCTGTCTACAGAGTTCATGATCTGTCCTGCTCCACACTGTCAAGGTCTTCAAAAACAAGGTAAGTCTGAGAAACTCTCCCCAAATAGAGAAGCCTAAGGAAACATGATGATTCAACGTCATGAGGCCTCCTGTGGGGTCCTGGAAAAGGCTTAGGAAATCTGAGCAGAGTATAATTTTTAGTTAATAATCATATGCCAATATTGTTTCATTAGTTAGGACAAATGTATCATATTAATGTAAAATGGTCAACAGTAGGAACACATGAGTGTAGTACATGAACACACTGTACTATCTTTGCAACTATTCTGTACATCTAGAACTATCCTAAATTTTTTTTCACTAATGCAGAGTGTTTCCATATATCCCTGTAGGTCTGTTTTTGATGAACAGTGATTCTTATTTTTAACATAATCAAGTGTATTGGTCTTTTCCTCTGTCATTAGTAATTTTCTTTCTCCTTTTTAATAAACTTGTCAGCTTCCCTTTCTTTTTTTTTTTTTTTTTTTTTTTTTTTTTTTTGTGGTAAGCGGGGCTCTCCCTGCTGTGGCCCCTCCCCCTTCGGAGCAAAGTTTTTTTTCACTAATGCAGAGTGTTTCCATATATCCCTGTAGGTCTGTTTTTGATGAACAGTGATTCTTATTTTTAACATAATCAAGTGTATTGGTCTTTTCCTCTGTCATTAGTAATTTTCTTTCTCCTTTTTAATAAACTTGTCAGCTTCCCTTTCTTTTTTTTTTTTTTTTTTTTTTTTTTTTTTGTGGTACGCGGGGCTCTCACTGCTGTGGCCCCTCCCGCTGCGGAGCACAGGCTCCGGACGCACAGGCCCAGCGTCCATGGCTCACGGACCCAGCCACTCCGCGGCATGTGGGATCCTCCCGGAACGGGGCACGAACCCGTGTCCCCTGCATCGGCAGGCGGACTCTCAACCACTGCGCCACCAGGGAAGCCCAGCTTCCCCTTTTTGATGTCATGGAGATATTCTCCTATGTCTTCTCCTAGAAGGTTTTTTTTTTTTTTTTTTTTTGACCTTCATATTGAGATAGATTATATGCCTGGAATTAAATTTTATGGATGATATGAGGTGGTAAGTGATCTCATTTTTTTTTATTTTCAATATTTATTGGAATTTTGTCTTTTCTCCACTCTATGCAGGGCCAATCTTGTTTCTTCATGTGGCATCGTTTTACCATTTCTGAAGAACAAGGCGATTAACACACAAATGACCCTCTCATCACCCTCACAGACAACAGGCCATCTAAAAAGGCCATCCATTCACTGTTAGCAAGTGAACAGTGTAATAAAGTCAATTCTTTTGTTTTTTCTTTAAATTTATTTTATTGAAGTATTATTTTTTATTTTATTGAAGTATAATTTTTAATTTAAATTTATTTTATTGAAGAATATATATATATATTGTTTTTCATATTCTTTTCCATCATGGTTTATCACAGGATATTGAATATAGTTCCCTGTGCTATACAGTAGGACTTTGTTGTTATCCATTCTATATATAATAATTTGCATCTCCTAATCCCAAACTCACAATCCATCCCTCCCCCACCCTCCTCCCCCTTGGGAACCACAAGTCTGTTCTCCATGTCTGTGAGTCTGTTTCTGTTTCATAGACAAGTTCATTTGTGTCATACTTTAGATTCCATTTATAAATGATATCACATGGTGTTTTTCTTTCTCTTTCTGAATAAAGTCATTTCTTGACTGGACTCAGGCAGTGTCCAGAATGACTCATTCTGTTGCAGACAGCTCCCATTCCTGGAAAGAGACATGAACCAGTGCAACTATCCAGGCCCTTATTTGATATCTCTCTTTGTTCTTAAGAAAAATTATCTTCATAAATCTTGAAAACTTTTCATAGCATGCCCCCAACCTCTCTCTCTAGTCTCATGTGTCACGATTCTTACCAGCAGTTCATATTAACATTCTACCCTTTCCTCAAAGATATTGCTTCAGTGACTTAATATTTCTTCTACCAGACAATGTGTCCTACCATGGCTTTCCCTGGTCCAGATATTGCCTGCTCTATATTTTCCCTGGCTAATTCTTATTCTTCCTTCAAATTTTAGAATAAATAATGTTTCTTCAGAAAAGCCTCCCATGATGCATCCGAACAAGTTCCTTCTACTATTATAAATCCCACGGCAGCATGTTATTTTCCTTTGGAGCCTCTATTAACAATTATACTTGGTTAATTATTTGCATATTTATCATAGTCTGTTTCTCTCAATAAATTGAGTTTCATGAAATATCTGCTTCAGAATCTACCATAGAAAAGAGTACACAGTGGATTCTTTAAAAACACATAGTGAATAAATGGGAAGGGGGACTTACTTAAACAGCTGTCACTGGAATTTATTTTAAGGAATTAACTCTTTAAGAAAATATCTTTAAGAAAATTCTGTAGGAAAAATAAGTGCCTGAAATAGAAAGTGAATCTCTAAAGGCATAAGTACTTTAAAACTAAGAAGCAGTTGAGGTGAGGAAACTGTTCTGAGTTATGATGGCAGAGATGAGTGTGCAGATACAACAGAAATGGGGAAGACATGGGAAGGAGACGTGGAGAGTCTGGGAAGCAGAAGATAGCAGATTTGTCTAAAGAACAAGACCGTCTAGTAAATGTTTTCTTTTATTTCTCCTCCTCTCCTTCTCCTTCTCCTCCCCTTTTGGATACTCTCCACCTCTTCAAACTGATACTTACACTGGAATGTCCAGCTTATGCCTTGGTGCAGTGGTGTGGGTGTGGTAGCAGACCCAGTAATCAAAGAATGGGCCCATGTCCCATCATGCCCAGCCCAGGCCAATACAGAGTGGAGCAGGATGCTCAGGACATGTTGATGACCCATGACTGAACTTCTTCTACATCAGTGGAAGCAAGGACTCGGTATATTAGGTGATGTAACACCCCTGGAAATTCACTGACATCTTGGAGGGGAGAGGGTATGGCATTTCCAGAAACTGTGAAATGGGAGCATGAACCAATCGTATCTAAATATTAAAGGGTAGAGAGACCCTGATGATACCTCTTTCAAAGCCCAACATGATTTGTCCCCTTCTCTCTCTTCCTCTGACATGGTGACCTCTCACCCCTCCTTACTCACTTTGCCCACTTCAGGGCCCCACATATCCTTCTCTCTGCCTGAAATGTTCTTCCCAGAGAACTCCTCAGGGTCGGCTCCTCATCACTCTGGCCACAGGTCAACTTAAGCACCATATTTTTAAATAGTGTCCTTGTATTCCAAATCGTGCTTTTTCATCTTACCCTGTTCTACTGCTTTTAATGCATTGATATATGACATTATCTATTTTATGTATTTGTTTCCTCCTGTGTTATGTACAGCATACTCTATGATGACAGGGACTTTTCTCTCTTGTTTCCTACAGCATGCCTGGATTCTATTAGATAAGTTCCTGGTAAGTAGTAGATCCTGTGTCAGGAATTCTTGAATAAATGAAATAATCTAGGTTACAAATGGATAATAGAATAAATGAATGAAGAAGAAAGGAACTGAGTCGAAAGATCCTAGGTGATTTGGAATTGCTTGAAAGACAACAGAAATGAGAGTTAAGGGAATAATGCGTTTGTTTTTCATCCTTTCTGATCTTCCTTTCCTTTCTCTCTTGGTCTCTTGCTGCTTCCAAGCACACGTACCAGGACTATCAGCAAAGTGGACCTCCTCCCTGAGCACGGAGCAGGAGCCGGGCGTGGAAGTATGTGTCTGTGCCCCACAGGGGAGGGTGTGTATGCGTGTGTGGTGTGTGTCAAAATGTGTGTCTTCTGGTTGACTCAGCACTGGAGAGTCATATCCACCTCAGTAAGTAAGGGCCCCGTGATTCTGAAGTGGTGGATCATTTGTGTCTCTGTGCTGGTATGGAGACTGGTGTCTTTCACATGCTAGCTTGAGACAAAGGCTGTAGACATAAGGCAGTCAGAATCCACACTCTGTCAACACTTTGGGTGAGTGAAAGGACCACATGGATGCAAGGACATATTATTTTTAAAGCTGCAAAATGTTTAACCAGGAATGTTTATTATGGACATCACTAAATTAGTGGCATTAAAGACATATATGCCAGCCTCATATGTGTATGACTCAGCTCTCCTGGGCTGTTAAAAGGGAAGTAACATTTAATTATTTACTATCAATTCTTTAGAGCAGGTAGCTCTTTAGCTGTGATATACACAGAAGGTTTTACTTTTACTTTCTGTGATAGTGCATTTTTAAAACCTACTATTTCCTTAATTAAAGAACACAAGGGCATCAAAATGATGGAATATTATTTTACAGAAGCCATAATGTTTACAAATATGAATTTTAGAAAAGGAGAACAAAATATGAAAGGGAGAAAATTATTGAAGAAAAGTTTCAAGAATATGACTCAGTCATGGAGAATATGAAAGTCTGGTCTAGGGATCAGCAAATTTTCTGTAAAGGACCAGACAGCAAATATTATAGGTTTTATGGGCCACACTCGCTTGTGACTACTCAACGCTACATTATCACCTATTGACAATCCATGAACAAATGAGCCTGGCTCTATTCCAATAAAACTTTATTTATGGACCTGGATATTTGAATTTTATGCAATTTTCACTTGTTATGAAATATTCTTCCTTTTTCTACCCATTTAAAATGAAATCACATTGTTGGACCTAGAAAGTCATGGGGCAGGATAGATTTGGCCCATTACACGTAGTTTCCCAACACTTGGTCTACTTCTAAGGGCCCAGTGAGGGTCCAGCACAATATGCAGGAGTAAACTGACACTTGGACCCGCCTGTGTGACACATCAGATGCTCCAGACAGTGGGAGCACATTAAAAGCTACTGATTATGAAACCGTGCACTTCTGATTGGGATTTGAATCCACGTGCCAGAACTCGAACCCAGCCTAAACCGTGACTGGGACTTGAACCCACACAGTAGGGACTTGAACCCTGCCAAAACTCACGGTTTTTCAAGTGAGATCACACACCTGGTTTCAGGACTTAATTAAGCTCAGGTTCTTGAAGTCTCATCACAGAAAGAATTCAGTGAGAGACAAAATGATAGGTAAGATATGGATTTATTTAGAGAAAAACACACTCCACAGACAGAGTGTTGGCCATCTCAGAAGGTGAAAAAGTCACCAGCGTATGGGGCTATCAGTTTTTATAGGGGTGGGTAATTTCATAGGTTAATGAGTGGGAGGAGTATTCCAGCTATTTTGGGAAGAGGTGGGGATTTCCAGGAATTGAGTCACTGACCACTGTTTGATCCTTATGGTTGGCCTTGGAACTGTCATGGTACTGGGGGATGTGTCATTTAGCTTGCAGTTGTGTTACAGTGAGCGTATACTGTGGCTCAAGGTCTAGTGGAAGTCGACTTGTCTGCCATCTTGGACCCATTTGGTTCTAATCAGTTTATGTCATCAGGCTATGTCATTCTTTCAAAGGTCGTGTCCTGCCCCCTTCCCTCCTGTTTCAGTTATGTTTATAAAGAATCAGAGGAGAGGATCTAAAGATAAACAAGCAGAAATAAGAGTCTAATAAAAATTGTTATGAATCCCATAATCCACCTTAAAATTCTTATTATATTTCCTAATTATACTCATAACAAAAATTTTGTTTTGTTTTGTTTTTAGAAATTCAAAGCAACTCTCTCTCTCTCTCTCCCATACTTGATGAACTGATTCTAAAATTCATATGAAATCATAGGGTGAAGAGTAGACAGACAACCTAATTTTGAGTGAAAAGGATAAGGAAACATGCACAATGATAATAAGTAAGCATAATTTCTAATAATTGAGACTGAATATACAACAGATAATGGCCAGATCGTGTACAAAAAGAGAACTCTGACCCACAATCTGCAATAACCAGTCCAGAAGCCAACCTGCTATCTATAAGCCAGAGTTGTAGGAAATTAAATCATTAGCAGCCAGTCCAGGAAGCCTAATGATAACTCCTGTAACATTCAACCCCAAATGGCCAGGACTTGATTGATAACTTATAGCTTCCTTAATTTGTGTTCCTGCTTGCAACTTGGGCCCAACCAGAGAAAGTCAAATATGTGCCCCCCCGTAACCAATTACATAGGATACCCTGCTTCTAGTATCTCAGCAACAGCCGCCAATTAGCACACACCTGAAGCCTTCCCTCTTTTCCACTGCAAACCTCTCCCACTCCTCTGCCTGCGTTTGAGTCTCTGTCAAAATGCAAGTGATGGTGGCTGACTCACTTGAGGTAGAAAACTCTGAATACATAGCATTCGCCTGTTCTCATCTGGTTGGTCTTTGCTTATTTCCATATAAGTAACATTTGGAAATGCATTAGTTGATAGAGTAATTGGTAAATAAGTTGTGATAAATCTATACAATGAAAATTAGCTAAGGGAGGAGAGTTCTGTGGTAATTGCAGCCCTATAAGACATGTGACATTTTTTTTTTCCTTTTTACAAATTTGCCTTAGAAATTGTAATTTGTTTTTTTGAAAAGAGAAGAAACTTCGGCATTTTCAAGATGCTACCTGGCCCCATTCCAACCATGGCTCTTGTGGTCATGCCAAGTAGGCAGCTGAGTTTCATGGGGGAATTCTAAGCCCAGCTGTGGGCTCTACACTCTGTCCCTACCTCTCACCCCACCTTAGGGATCAGAAAGTAGAGATTCTGTAAAGCAAGTTAACAGGAGGTCTACACAAGTGTTTCTTCCATTCAAGAGCCAGATATCCCACAGTGCCCGGGGTCTCATGCCTTCATATTTTTACATTCAGAGAAGCAGCAGGTAAAGAGGGAGGGTTGGCAGATTGAATATAGTTAAATTTGAATTTCAGGTAAACAACAGATACTTGTTTTAGGCTAAGTATATCACAAATATTACACTGGACATACACTAAAAACTATAATTTGAATATCTGAAATCCAAATCTTACTGGGTATCCTGTTTTTATTTGTTAAATCTTTCAACCTTAGGGGAGAGGGTAACACTGACTTTTTTCTATTTCTTTTATGGGATACTTACAACCAGTGTTGATATTCTCTCCATGGGTTATTGAAAGCTGTGCTGTTTAATTTTCAGATGTTTCAGATATCTTCTTCAAGATATCTTCTATGACTATGTTTAAAAGAATACTAATGACTCTTCAATGTCCTTTCAAATTCAGTGCCTCTCTAAAGTAAAATATAAAATGAAATACACAATATTTAGTGAATGTCTGATGTGATATAAGGTGTAATCTGGAACTACAAAGAAATGTACATGGTGAGAGTTCTGGATCCTGCAATGGTGAAATAAGTTGGATAGGACTAAAGCTCACAAAGGTAAGAAAGGCACTATGGACCCAAAAGCTGGGGAAACTGGAGGGTAATCCACTTTTGAAAGAAGGGAACCACATTCACCCATATTTATGGGTTTTCCCCCTACATGCATATGGCAGTACCCATGCATGGCTCAATTGGAGCTCATGAAGAAAGCCACAGTCTTGATGTTTTGTGGTGTCAGAAAGCAGAGTTCAAGGCTACTGGAGCAGCTGGAAATGGAGGGGAAATTCCTCTAAGGGAGGGAACCACAGAAGGAGAAAACGTGCAGGCAAAACTTCAAGGAGCCCAGAGGAAAGCAAAAGTTTCCATACAAAGTAACAAGAGCTTTGAGTCAAAATTCTGCCAAGTTAGAGGGTCTTGATAAATACTTTGAGCATTCCCCTGACATGCCCCATCAGAGTGTAAAACCAAGCCTCTACAAGTTCAGAGTGTTCGACCACTAATAAAATGACACCTTTAAAGTTCTGAAAGAAAGAAAAAATTCATAGAAGTCTATGTCCAGTGAAAAATATCCAAAAATTAGGGCAAAATAAAATATGTTCACATAAGCAAAAACTGAGAGGCCCTAACATCAGCAGACCAATTATCAATTCTTCTGGAAGGCATTAAAATTATATGCACCTAATTACAGAGCTTCAGAATACATCAAGCACAAACTGCCTAAAGGGAAAAATAGGCAAATTCTCTATCACAGCTGGAGATTTTAACACCCCTCTCTCAGCAATTAGTTTAGCAATAGTCCAAAAATCAGTAAATATATAAAAGATTTAGTTTAGCAATAGTCCAAAAATCAGTAAATATATAAAAGATTTAAACAACATCACAACCCAATAAGACCTAACTGACAATTAGAGTACTACATTCAATGGCTTAAGAATACACATTTTTTTCAATTGCACATGAAATGTTCACCAAGATGGACTATATGCTGAGCCATAAAACAAGTCTCAATAAACTAAAAAAATTTTGAAATCTTACAAAGCATGCTATTTGAACACAATTAAATTAAACATAGAATTATAAGATATCTAGAAATATTAGATATTAAGTAATACATCACTAAGTAGCCCTGGTTTAAATAAGAATCACAAGGGAAAAATTGCAAAATATCCTAAACTAATATTAATGAAAACACAACATATCAAAATTTGTGAGATACAGCCAAAGCACAGCTGAGAAAAAAATGATACCTTGAAGTGGTTATAATAGAAAAAAGTTTTAAAACCAATTAACTAAGTTTACATCTTAACGTCATCACTATTCAGGGAAATGCAATATTAAACTGCAATCAGATACTATTTAAAGTCACTAGTATAATTTAAATGAAAACAATTGACATTATCAAATGTGGATGAGAATAGGAAGAAACAAGAACTCTCATAACATTGCTGGTAGGAATGTATAATAGTGCAACCACTTTTGAAATCTATTTGGCAATTTTTTTATAACAATAAACACCCACCCATCTTATGACCTTGCAATTCCACTGTTAGATATTTACCTACGAAAAATAGCAATACATGTCTACAAAAAGATATGTACAAGAATGTTAATAGCAATTCTATTTATAAATCCAAAGTGGAAACAAATGAATTATTTATCAATAAATGATAATGGATAAACGAATTGCAGTATACAGTGAAACACCACTCAATAACTGAAAAAAATGAGCTACTAATATAACACAGCTCTATGGATGAATCTCAGAAGCATTGCATCACAAGGTCAATAGAAAATAAGTGAGACTTAAAGGACTATGATGATCAAAACCAAAAACTGGCTGACCATGGGAGACTGGGATTTCCAAAAACGGGCATAAGGCAACATAGTTGATGGAAATGTTTGATCATAGTGCCCTACTAGTTCCAGGAAAACAAAAGTCTAGTTGATGCAGAGTTACTGACTGCAAACAGTCTTTTGGAATTCCCATAATTCAGAGCTTGTACATTCTTTTCTGAATAGTCCATTCATTTAGGGTTCTGGT
Source organism: Physeter macrocephalus (assembly GCF_002837175.3). NCBI lineage: Eukaryota > Metazoa > Chordata > Mammalia > Artiodactyla > Physeteridae > Physeter > Physeter macrocephalus. The sequence continues at coordinate 34,310,649 of NC_041215.1, forward strand.
CTCTCTTTTCCATTCATTCTGTGTTTCATTCCCCACCCCTGTCTCAGCATCACAACCAACAAAGCCTTCTAGATACAGCCACATCCTGCTCCACCACTCCTCCAGAAATGTATTTTACTCAATAGTGAGGTGAAAGAAAATGATAGAAAGAATAATATCTAGTGTCTACAGTTATTTATTGACTATTAGTCTGTAGAACTCTATAGCAGCCAATAGAGAGAAGGAAAAAGAATCATAAAGGTAATAACATTAATGATAGCTAACTTTTATTGAGTAATTCGTACGTGAAAAGTATTTTCTAAGCACTTTGCATAAGCACCATCATTTAATCCTCACAATAGTTCTACAAAGTAGTTATGAACGTTTCCCCATATTTCAAATGATAAAATTTAGTTATGAAAATAATAAATTGCCCAAATATGTACAGCTAGTAAATGATAGAGCTCAGATTTATGATTTGGGATCTAGCTCCAGAGCCTATGTTCTTAACCTACTGTGCTCTAAATATATGAATCCACTACAAAAGGCACTGGTAAAAAGTGACTAATTTGAATTAAGTTAAATTTAAGTAAAATTAAAAGTCAGTTTTAAGTTACAATGGCCACATTTCAAGAGCTCAATAGGCTCATGGGACTAGTGGCTACCATATTGGACAACACAGATTTAGAACATTACCTAAAATATAAGGTAAACCCCCTCCCAAACCAGAGCCTGATATTTGCATTGAGTCTGCCTATTCTCAGGGTTAAAAGAAGATCACATTAATTCACTAACTCAGAATTGACTGATTATTGTTCTCCACTGTTCTTGCAGGACCTCATCTCCTCTGTTAAGTGTTCCTCCTCATCGTGCTTCTTGGAGGTGCCTCCCATGTGCTGCTGGTGAATTCCTACCCTAAAATTGTCACTGATCTGATGGGAGGTACCATTAATTCCCAGGGTGCTAAAACTTGAGAGGAGCAGTAGTAAATCACATTTATGGGGATGAGAAAGTGAGAAATGCATTAGAAGTCTATGGCTTGCTCATTTTTGTATCATATTCTGTTCAAGTCATCCCAAAACAGTATTCTAAATCAAATGCCTTTCAGAGTTAATATCTCTTTTATTTTCTTAAATCTGTCTCCCTTTGATTTTGCATTTCTCTCCCTCTCTCTTGTTTTCCTCTTTTATCACACACACACACACACACACACACACACACACACACACACACGGTAAATCTAGAATGATCTGAGAGAAGATGAACGTGTTGTTCTGAGAATCTCTGCCTCTGACCACTAAGCTGGAATCCCTAGGTCACAGACACGTGCTGCTCCAACATTCCCTATGTGAATTCTCTCTGGGGAGGATCCTCAGTTTCCATGGAGCAAAATTTCTGCTGGGTCTTTCTCACTAACTTACTGGATGTGCATTGACACAGCACTAGCCAAAGCTGAGATGTCCTCTTAGAAGCAGGCTTATTGTACTTATAATGACATAATTCCATCCAAACCCATTTAAAGAGGGCTTAGTATACTTCATTCTTAGCTGGGCTGATACTCTTTAAATGAAACTAATCCATGCATTTCCTACATGTCTGATAGTCAATACGAATGATTATTTTTACTTCAGTACCATCCAAATCATCCTTGGTCTTTCTACTTTGTACTCATCCTTATTCGTTAATCCCCCTTAATGTCAACCAGATGTCTTCTCTTCCTAGAGCTTCCTCTACTTTCAGTTTGCAAAAGATTTTAGCATCTAATTTATTTTTTAGTTCTCCTAAAGCTACTGTTACCAAACTCAGATTCGGCTGCTCACCACTCGAAAGCAGATACTCAAGAGACAAGTATTGGTAATAAAGTAAAGGTTGCCTTATTCAGGAGGCTGGCAACCTGAGGAGAAGGTGGACTCATGTCCAAAAGCCAGCTCCCCACTGTCAATCAGGAGGCAAGATCTTATAAAGGGGAGTTTCAGGGGCGTATAGGCAGAGGGAGGGGGCTGTGTGTAGAGCAGCACAGTCAGCTCTGACCGTCGTCTTGAAATTGGTCATGCGGTGTCTGGTAAGTGTCATCTTGATTGCTTTAAGTACAGTTAATCTTCAGTTCCAGGGTTGGTTTGTTCCTATTTCCTTGAGGCCAGTTCTCAGAATTGTGTAAGATGGAGCAATTTATGTCATGGCTTCAGTCTGCATGATTTGCTAATTTCTTCCACCTGATGTGGGTTTTAGTTTCTGCAAAACAGCTCAAAGAATATGGCTCAGAATAATTTTCTGTAGCCTTCGAGGAGGAACTAAAGGTCCTTTGACTTTAATGGCAAAACTATTATTGTTTTGACTTGTTTGCCTATTTTCCTTAGCTTCTGTATTTTCTCATTTCTCTGATTAAATTTATTCTTTGGCTAAAGTTTTTCTACAGGTAAGAGGCAGACAGAGGACATGGGACGGGAAGAGGGTTCTCTCTTTGGAAGGCCCCATAGGGTCCTGGTCCATTACAATAAAGCCTATAATCTTTCTTATTTTGGTCCCTCTAGTAACCTTGTGTTTCCAAAATTCAGTATCCAGTATTCCACTGTAGAAAGATACTCCCTGCATCATTGCCCTTGTCCATTCAGCTGGGAGATGGATAGCAGTCAGATTTTGTTAACAATGATACTTCTTGAAGGAATGTGCAGGGAAGCAGAACAAGCACCCAGGAAGTAAAGAACAATATTAGATAGTGTTGTTCTTCATATATGTACTTATGTGGCCTGGAAAAAATGTGAAAGAGTCCATGAAAACTCAATGACTGGTAAAAGGATAGGATTCTCCCAGCTGGACAGACTGAGTGGGCAGATGATACTTCTTGCAATTTTGTCACCCATGGCTGACAAGGGTTGATTGGAGAAAACACAGAAAATGGGGATGACTTATCTTGGAGAGAAAAAGACTAAGGAGAAATTCAAGAGATAAACTTAAGTGTGGGAGTGCCTTATGTCAGACAGTATAGAACTATTTCTCTTTTCCTTGTCTATCATCCTCACAGCAAAACCATTCCTGGAATATGGAGTTTCTCTTCTCATTTTATAAAAAATGAAACTGAGATTCAGAAGGACCAAATAACTTGCCCAAGATTCTGCAGCCAATGAGCACTGGGACCAAAATGGGCAACTCATTTTCCAGACCTCAGTGTTTATTCCTTGTTTACCGTCCCCTGTTGGAACTATAGCAAATAGAAGAAGTTTGTGGACAAACAGTGGAGTGAACATATCAATTTAATTGTGTCTGAATAACAACTTCCTTTGTGCACATTTTACAATAATTTTAATCTTCTATGGCCATAGATATTTTTGAGAATCCAAAGAGATGAATTTGTCTCCAGAAAAGTGCACTTATGTGCACACAAACACACATACACAGAAATATGTCACATACAGTTTTGGAGGTTCTTACATGCCCTGAAACCCATCCACAAACCATGTAGAAGGCCATGATAACTATTTCTTTTCTTCATCTGCTTTTACTTTTTTCTTCAGCTGTTGCATTAGGTGTATCTTCATTCTAAGTCAAGAAAACCGAGACTCTGAAATGTTAAATGACCTTCAAAAATGCACAATCCTGACCCAGCAGGTAACTAAATTCACTTCTATCTCCTTACATGAAAACTCCCTGTCTTTTTTTACTGCTTTCTATTTCCGGCACCAAGAGCAGTAGTACTTAAATGTTTCTAGCTTGGGGAAAATGTGTATGTGGAATGTGTAGCATTTTATAGGAGAGCACAAAATATTGACTGAATGAGATGGTATCTTGTAGTGGATTTACAGATAGACAGATGTCAGGAGTTTAAGAGAAGATAGGAAAACATTAAAATTTTCATAAAATCATATTGTATAACTTTTTCTATGTGAAAAAGTCACTTTTCAATATTAGAAGGAAAAAAAAATCAATGGTTTATAAATATTAACCTAGATAACTGATACATGCACATGGCTTTATCGTGGTCATCCACACTTCCCATATTCATTTTCATTCCTAGAACATATGTTTGCCAGAATGTTGAAGAGGAGATCAATACAAAATAATTTAGAATCCTTACAAAATTATTTTAGATATATGTGGCATTCAGTCATCCAGTTGTTCAGTTAACATTTATTAGGTACTTATTATAGGCCAGCACCATGATAGATTCTGAGGGTGGAAGAGGTAAAGAATATCCTCACTGGTCCTTAAGGGTTTTGTGGTCTTGTTGAAATTCTTTAAGAAAGTGATATATATATATATATATATATATATATATATATATATATATATAGAGAGAGAGAGAGAGAGAGAGAGAGAGAGAGAGAGAGAGAGAGAGAGAGAGAGAGAGAGATGAGAAAAAAATATGGTTAGATGCACTTGCTGCTGAGGTGATGATCACTGCTTATAGTAAAAGTGACACGCACCGCAGGCTCATGTACTTTTGGTAGGAGACCAGCTGAAGAAATACCATTCTTGTGGTAAGACTTGTAGCACTATGATCTCACATCAAGGGATTTGTGTAGAGTGAAGCAGCAAAAACTAAAAGACCTTTTAAGTCTTTTCAGCAACTTGGTTATGATCTGTCCTACTCACATTCTAGTTTCTCCTTACATATGCTACCATATGTAATACAGAGATTATTTGAGTGGAAAATAGTACTCATCAATTCACATGGCCATGGAAAAATATATGGAGAAAGATCCTGAGCAGTGTCCTGGAGCTGGGTCTTGCTGAGGTGTTTCACTGTCCATTCTCCTCACTTCCCCATCCCTCTCTCTTCCTCTTTCCCTTCCCCTCCTCTTCCCTTCCTCCTCCCCTCCCCCTCTCCTCCTGCTTCTCCCCCTTCCCTTCCTCCTTTTTTTCTTCCTTGGTTTCTTCTCCTACTCCTCCTTCTCCTTTTTTCCTTATAAAAGTAATATAATCTTTTTAAATATTATTCTCCTTTTTCTTTTTCTTCCAGCCTATTTTTTTAAATCTCAAATCTACAGGAAAGATGAATGGAAAATACAATGAACACCCAAAAATTCTTGCCATTTTTGCTGCTTATTAAATCACTCACCATATCCTCTCTCATTCTCCTGCTCTTGCCTTCTCCTCCTTTAATTATGGGTGCACCTTTCAAAATTAAATTGTAAACATCTTCACGCTAAATGCATCAACATGTAACTGCTGAGAACAAAGACCTTCTCCTGCATAATGACAATGCACAGTATCAAAGGAGACGAACTTTGGTAAATAATATTACCTGAGAGACAATCTGTTACCATTTCACCAGTTGTTGCAATGACTTGCTTTATAGCAGTCTTTACTGGGGAAGGGGTGCTCAAACTCCAACCAAGAGAATCTCACCTGAATTTGCTCTCCGTGTTCTTTAGGCTCATTTAATGTGCAACTGTCCTAACATTAACATTTGTGAGTCTGCCGATTTTCTTGTGGAGGATTTCATATTCTGGATTTGTCTCATGATTAAATTCTATTTATACTTTTTTGGTGCCACATTGTATGCTTTGCAGACCAGAACATATCAGAAAGCACACACCTTAGTTTGCCCCATTATTGGTGATGTTAACTTAGTGCCCTTGGATAAAGTAGTATCCACTAGACATCACCATTAAAGATGTACCTCTTTCCTTTCTAATCAATAAAAGAAATTTGAGGCGATACCTTGAACGTCTATGAAAATTATTTGGTCCAAAAATCTTTCACCCAATCATTTAGCGTCAGTTGATAATCCTTTCTTAAATGAATGATTATAGCAGAGGTTTAGAATGGTGATTATATAATTCCATCATTCCTTTTATATTAAGTAGTAGCATTCTTCTGTAAGGAGTAACACTCCATCCTTTTTCCTGTTTCTTTGCTATCTCTATGGATTCGTAATTTTGTTTCATATTTTTATAATTTGTTAATATCCTTATCCTTTTAATTTCTTACGTTGTCTGAATTTTGATGACTTGGAGCCCCTTCCAGTGATTCTCATGATTTTTGTTCATGCATCTGTCATATCCTGAGGGTCCCTGACTATTAGGCACAGAAATATTTTCCAAAGCCACTGTGTTTTCCCCAGCCTCCACCCAGAAACAACATTTTCTCCAAAGAGCTCTGATTCTTATTAGTGTGTTATTTAAACCAAGATCTGAGCATGAAGTTTACTCATTGCCACCGGAATTCCTTCTAGGCTCTTTTCGGTGACTTCCTACTGACACTTCCAATTCCAACCTTGCTCTGTATTCGAATCTCCTTCCTTCCTCCAGGAGGTCATGGTGGACTGCAACATGGATCTATCAGTCTCTCTCACCCTATCTATCTATACATCTATCAACTATCCATCTCTTACAAGACACCAAAAAGTAAATAGTTCAAGAATTATGCCATCCTGACTTCTACTAACATCAAACCTACTAAAGTTCTCTATGATTCAGCAGTCATTGTGTGTCCTTTGATTATAGCCCACTTATGGTGGGCAACAGGGAGACTCTGCTCAAAAATAACACAGTTTAATTCCTTTTATTTGTACCAATGTTATCAGTTACATACACAAGTACAATTTTGTTTGTTTTCAATATTATGAATCTCTATATTGGTTTTCTTATTTGACTTTTTAACAAAATAGTTTAACATTCATATGGTTCAAAAGTCAAAGCTGTAGAAGTGTACAGTGGGAGAAGTTTATCCCTCTCACCTCTACTCCACCCCCTATCACCTAGCTCGGGGAACCATTTCAATATTTTCTCTCTTATCCTTTTGGGTTTATTTTTGAAAAATAAAAAAGTCTCCCTTTTTCTTACACAAAATCTGCATGTGTATATGTCTGCATGCATGTGTATACGTGTATCTTGTTTTTTTTTAATTTAATAGTGTATCCTTTAAATCACTACCTGTCAGTTAATAGAAATATTTCTCATTCCTTGTTCTTTTAACATTGCCAATGTTTCATAGTTTATTTCACCAATTTCCTACTGATGGGAATTTGGGGTTTTGTAATATTTTGTTATTTGACATATGCCACAATGAATAACCTTGTGCATCTGACACTTGATATTACTGAACGCGTATGTTCAAAGTAAATTCCTGGAAATGACAGTGCTTGGCCAAAGGATCAATGAATTTGTAGTGTTTTAAAAGACTGCCAAATTTTCTTCCTTAGCCCGGTGTTACCTTGCACTTGCATTGGCAGTGTAGGAAAATGATCATTTCTACACCAAATCCCAAGAGAGTGTGTCAAGCCTTTGAACATTTGCCATCTGATAGGTAAGAGATCGCACCTCACAGTGTAGCCATCATTCTCAGGTGACCATATGAGTGAAGTCGAATGCTTTTTCATATTTAAAGCATTTGTATATTTTTTCTTGTAAATTGTCTGTTCACGTTTTCCCCACTTTTTTTTTTTTCACATTATTGATCTTCTTTGTTATTTTAACAGTTCTTTATATATTTGGGAGCTAGCTTTTTGTATTTAGTGTAAGTTGAAAAAATTTCCCCCATATGCCATTTATCTTTTTGACTTTGCTTATGTTTATACATACACACACACATACACACAGAAACTTTTTTACGTAGCCAAATTTATCAGATAATTAAAACTGTTTCACAGGAATTCCAGACTATTAATAGCATTCAAGTAATCTAAGTGAATCCCTAAATCTGAGGCATTCAGTTTTGCACCAGAGAGCCCTAGAGACAGCAGAAGCAGACATTCAGGTAAGGGAATGAGGGTTTAGAGCAAGCATCCCTCCTGGGCTTAAGGATGGAAGGATGAACAGGCTTGTGCAAATGAGATCTTTAGTATGTTAGAGAGTGTTAACCAAAGGTAGCATTCTATGCATGAAAACAGTTTGTGAATGATAGTAATGGAAATTAGATCATTAAAATGGAAAACAGATCGTGTGCACAACTTAAAATCAAGGACCCAGTCATTCATCTTTGTAGTGCCTACAAGTCTAGCACCTGGAAAATGCTCCATCAATATTTTCAGAAGACAATGAATTGGATCTAAAATGGAATAAGGAACAGTCACAACCGTGGCGTAGAAACATTAACAGTGCCAATTTAGGTACATCCCTGCGCATGTACTTTTAAGTAAATCCGTTTTCTTGAATGTTCAATACAAAGTTCATTGAAAAAATCAATCACTGTGTTAATTCAAACTGGCCTTGCAGACAACAGGGCTTAGTTCTGTTAACAATAAAATATATCTCGAACGTATCAGGGCATGGGAATTAGAGAATGCTATTGTTTTTCTTTATTCCCACAGCACCGAACGTCTTAAATACCTACAAGAGACTGTCAGTGCATCCTTGTGGATTACCAAACAGATCGTCTGATCACTGGAAAGTGACTAGTCACTTAGGTTTTGAGATCTTGCTTACACCCTCCTTGCCATCCTCTTAAAAATCAGGCTGATTTCCTGAAGACAGACAGTAGACAGGCCCACTCTTGAGGAACATAGCCTCTTATGGGAAATTGTTGAACAGTGCTCACAGGGGAGCATTCCACAAGAATCTTTTTTTTTTTTCCCTCTGAAGCCTAGTGTTTGGCTTTTGAAGTAAGGAGAAGGTAAACTTTTTTTTCACTTGTTGTGTCTCCTTTTGGTCAAGTGTATGCATTCTTGCACAGCTGGACCCAAGACCATTTCAAGATACAATCAGAACAAATACAAATACTTGCCAGCCCAGCTCATAAGCTAGAGAAAAACAGGGAACATCATCCTGTCAGACCATTGCTTTTGTTCTTTCGTTGGCATGGTTTCTTCCTAATAGACAGAGCTCACTTCGGGGCCCGGCTGCTTCTTATTTCCTTTCAACATGCATCACAGAGAATAAACATACGATTAACCAATCTTGACAGCCTTAAATAAAGGACCTCAGATCACTCTTTGTCCCCCTGAAGTATCAAAGAGGTAATCCCATGCTGCTGCTGCTGATTCAAGATGTCACCCTCCAAGAAAAGGGAGTAAAGATAAAGAAAAAGAAGGAAAGTTCCAGTCTGTTCACGTTAGCAAGCCTTGTCAATCCAAATGTCCACACCTACAAATCCTTACACTTGCAGATCAGATTCCATTTCACCAGAGCCCATTTCACAAGACCCCACTATGCATGTGTTAAAACAGAGGGAAATAGAAGAGACACGGGACATTCATCTTTCTGGAAACACCCGTCCTCTATTAGCAGGGACTCTGCTGTTAGAGAAGCAGCTCTCACTCTATTTTATTTATTTACCTATTTATTTATTTCATGAAGGAATAGAGATTCCAGAATACAGTTGCACTGTAAGGAGCTGATTGATTTGATGCCTGTTATTTTCCTGAATGTGGGACTATGTTTTTATTCAGTGCTGTAACCCTGAGATCCAGTCAGGATAGACACCTGCTTCCAGACTGATGCTCATTAACATTTACTAAGTGGACCTCAGGCTGCGGGTCCGGGATCTGCAGCATCAGCACCACTAGAAATGCAGATTCCTCGGCCCCCCTCCAGACATGCTGAATCAGAAATGCTACGTGGACTTCTTGGGGATGGCCATTTTGACTGGTGTGACATGATATCTCGGATCGGGAGTGTGGGATTGACATGTACACACTGTTATATTTAAAATAGATAACCAACAAGGACTTACTGTAGAGCACAGGGAACTCTGCTCAATATTCTGTAATAACCTCTACGGGGAAGGAATTTACAAGAGAATAGATACATGTATATATATAATTGAATCACTTTGCTGTACACCTGAAACTAATGCAACATTGTTAATCAACTATATTCCAATATAAAATAATAATTAAAAAATAAAAGGAAATGCTAAGGGAAGCCCAGAGGTCTGTGTTTGAATGAGTCCTCAGGTGATGCTGTTGGATGCTCGGGTGGGAGAACACTGGTTTACTAAAAGGAAGAGAACAGGTAAGAAGGAAATGGAGTGGGTAAATGATAGTCAAATTAGATTTTGAAATGCAGGCCTTAATACTCCTCTCAGGCACCAGCTCTTCTGGGAAGTCCTCTCTGGATCTCCCTGCTTGTGACCAGCCGGCTAGCTAGGTTAGTTGTTCCCTCCTGGTGCTCCCATAGCCCCCTCGTCATCCAACTGCAGGGGGTTAGACTCCTTAATTATATGCTCTGACTTCCGTAACAGACCATCCTGACCAACTTTTGTAGTCTTAACACTAGTACAGTTCACAGAGCACAGTGGGTATGGGTATTTGTTGAATGAATGAGTGTACACAATATTCCTTTGCCAATATCAAAGTCCACAGTCATATCCCCAGTTTTTGGTGTAGGGGTACGTCTATGAATGAGAAAAGGCAGAAAGAGGAGTGTCCTTTTAGAATTATCACACAGAAAATATAAGAATATCCCAAAACATATTTTTTTCTAAATAATACAATTGAAATTTATTTATATATTTATTTTTCCAGGTTATTTAAAAAACATTTTATTGAAGTATAGTTGATTTACAATATCATGTTAGTTTCAGGTGAATAGCACAGCAATTCAGCTATACATATATTTTTGAAATGTGCTTTTCTTTTCAAATGATCATGTATGAAAGATATTGAATCATGAAGACACATTTCTCCTTCACATATGTGAAATAGCACAAAAGCTTGTTGACAAATAAGCGTTCATAACATACCCTGTATTAGTTTGCTGGGGTTACTGTAACAAAATACAACAAACAATGAGACTTAAACAACATACATGTATGTCTCACAGTTTTGGAGGCTACAAGTCTGACATCAAGGTGCTGTCAGGGTTGGTTCCCTCTGAGGCTGCGAGGGAAGGATCTGATCCAGGTCTCTCTCCTTGCCTTGTAGATGTCTGTCTTCACGTTCACATGGCATTCTCCCTGAATGCCTATCTGCTTCAAATTTCCCCTGTTTATAATGATACTATGTTACTAAACTCAAGTTTGGCTGTTCTCCACTCTAAAGCCAATTATTCAAGAGGCAAGTGTCAGTAGAAATGAAAGGTGCTTTATTCAGAAAAGCCAGCAATCAGGAGAGATGGTGGACTTGTGTCCAGAGACCAACTCTGAAGATTCTGCTCAGCCATGACAGTTTTTAAAGGAATAAAAGGGAGGAGAATCTCAGTGACTCATTGAGGCAGGAGGTTGGGTTCTGCATCCTTCTCCACTGAGTGCAGACTGGCCGACTCTCTCTTCAGATGTTCTCTTTCCTGTGTGATCTGCCCACAGGATTACTAAGGGGGCTGGCAGGGGTAGAGAGCTAGTCATTTTTATTTTTTTTTAACTGCTTCTTTCTTACTTCTTTTTATTCAGGAGAGTGTAAGTCAGGAGTTAGGTTAAATTGCCTAGTGATCTCATTCCTATAATTAGACTCTTTTAAGGTTAGAAGGGGGCAGAAATGGGCAAACGGGAAAGGGGAAGAAGAGCTACTTTCAGTTATCTTGCATTAGGACCCCACCCCATGGCTTTATTTCAACCTGATTAACCTCTGCAAAGACCCTATCTCCAAATAAGGTCACATTCTCAGGCACTAAGGATTAGGACTTCAACATATGAATTTAAGGGGACACAGTTCAACTGATAACATACCCCAACTGTTCTCCCGCTCTTGAAGTACACATGGCCTGAGAAGAAGCAAGTAGCAAGACTCAAAGTCTGGTGGGGTTCCTATGAGGATTAAACGTTTAATGACAATGTCTGGCATATGGTAAGCTCCAGAGAAGCATTGTTCTGGCTGTTTGTACTGGACTTGATGATATGCCACTTCACTCAGTCTAAAATGCACTTCTTGTTCACATTTTACAATTCCTGAAATGCATCCCACATTACAACGAGATGTACATTAAACGAAGTTTTTTTTTTCTTCTGAAAACCTTCTATTTCAAGGGTGCTTTTAAAATCAATGTCATTTTAGAATTGAAGAAATAATGTCATAAGTCTTGCCATTTAATGAGAACCTATTAAGCAGCAGATTGTAGACACATCTTCGTAAATCTTAAATCAATTCTTCAAGGGAGGTTTTAGTATCTCCAACTTATTGGTGGGAGCAGGGATTTGCAGACACAATAAACACTCTGAAGGCCACACAGTGAATCAGATGGCAGAGCTGAGATTTGCAACCAGGTCTGTGGAATGCCTGGGCCCTTCCTCTATATACAACTCTGAGAAGGTAGAGTTTGTTTGTTTGCTTGTTTTTTGTTTGCTGTGTTGCATTGGTTGTGTTCTGTGATGGTTTGTGAGAGGACCCAGCTCTGTTCAGTGTGTAGACAAATCTGTTTGCCTCCAATGCCCTTTTGGCCAGAGTAGCATCTGGTGTACTGTAGAATTAACATTTCTTCCTTAGACCATGTAACTAACAATTTACTCTCTTCACCGTCTTTATTATATCAGTTCATAATTCTGTCACAGTGAATACTGCTGTGTTCATTAATTATTGTTTACATATATACATTCACTCCCTAGTGAAACTATGAGCTTCCTACAATCAGGAAGTGTGTCCTGAGTTTTCAGCATCCATGGTGTCTTATAAAATGCAGAGGAAACAAAATTTAAAAACAAAAACATAAAACAACCTATAGGTACTTAATAAATGTTTATTTTCTGTGACTAGGTTTAAAAGGCCTTCTGAGATAATGGTTAGTTACATACATAAACCTGACAACATCCTAATATGCTAGTAGAATAAGGTATTCTGTGTAATACATGTGTATAGATGAATAAAGGTCATCTGAAAATTGTTCTCTGCTTTTATTGGGTTATTCAGAGATGGCAAAACCTGTCCATGAGCTGTCACTCCTCAACCTTAGCACCCATGGCAGACATTGCTAGTTGATCATGGAGTTTTTATTGCTGGGGTCAGACGCAGATGCCGACGGTTTTGCAGTATAGCCTTGTACCCATCACTACAAACCTATTCAGGGTGACATATAGAATGAAGCCAATTTGACATCTCTTGTCTCGCTTACCTGTGGTTTTGAAACTGGAGAATGCAGAGCATTTAGGAAGAGGAATTATTGAACTAAAAGGTGGTCAGCAGAGATTTGTGACCTGAGGGTCTCCCAAGTGGCCACAATACAAACATTCTCTTTATTCAGCTCCAGTAACACCAGCCCTGATTTAAAAATTACATCAGTGTGACACCATGGATGGACCTTGACAGTAAAAATCAGATGGAGAAAGACAAATACCATAAGGTTTCACTCATATGTGGAATATTTTAGAAAATAAATAAATAAGTAAGCGAACAAAACAAAAGCATATAGACACAAGGAGCAGATTGGTGGTTACCAGAAGGGAAGGGAAATAGGGGAGGGTGAAATAGGTAAAGGGGGGTCCATTGTGTGGTGACAGATAGAAACTAGACTTTTGGTGGTGAGCATGCTGTAATGTATATAGAAGGTCCACTGTAATGTTGTACTAATGAAAACGTATACAACATTGTAATTCAGTGTTACTTCAGTTAAAAAAAACTACTTGGATATGCCATATGTTGAGTTTGAGTTAGCCCAAGGAGCAAATATTACTGTTAAAATTCTGAAGTTCTATATACCTGTTAAGCATGATCATTTCTATTTGTGCTTTCCACATTGTTATTAAATAAACTAAAATTATATTGACATTATACTGTAAAAATAAATTTAAAAATAAAAAAATTACAGCAGTGCTGCAGTAATTTACAGTAATTTGGGTAATTTGTTTAGAAGTGACCCAAGACAAACTTAGTCTGTGACACTCTGCTCTTCGTCCTTCAGGCTTCTGCACACTGTCCATGCTCAGGCTCTTCCCCAAATCTGTTATGTCTGCCCAATTTAATCATAAATTCCAAGAAAGGAGTCCAGATACTGGTCTTTTTAAAATAGCTCCCCAGGTGATTTTAAATGTGTTAGTCAAAATATTATATATTTTATAATAACTATAAAAGGAGTATAATCTTTAAACATTGTGAATCACTATATTGTACACCTGTAACATATAATATTGAACATCAACTATACTTCAATTAAAAAAAAACACAAGGAAAAAAAAGAATTGTAAATTAGAAAAAAAATATATAGAACTCTATGCCAAAAAAGTGACATCTTCTGTTTATAAAGTAAATTCATAAAAATTTTCAGGCACATCACTAGTCCTTGTAGCTTCCTCTATGAAAAGGATAATAATGTAAATTAAAGGGACAAGAAAACATTTATTTAATTTGACTGAATTGTCCTGCTCCAGCCAATATGGTAGCCCCTAGTCACATGTAGCTACAGAGTACTTAAAATAGATAATCAAACTATATGCTGTAAGTGTAAAACACATGCTACATCTAAAGATTTCAACAACCAAAAAGTGTAAAATAGCTCAGTAATAATTTTTACATATTGGTTACATGTTGAGGTGGTAATATTGTATATATATATTATATATATATATACACACACACATACATACACATGAAATTATTTTTAAAAATGTGCAATCAAAGCAAAGAACCAGTGTGGGAGGGTATTTGTTAATAATAGTACCACTGAAGAAGATGCCTTCTAGGGCCATTTAAAGGGAGGCTGTTGGCAAAGAAAAGTCCTTAGCAAACTTTCACAAATGTATACACAATAGTGAGATTTTAGGCCATAATATCCCGTGACAATCTTTAGGTCGCCATCATGAATGGACTCCCTCCCCCCACCTGATTACACATCTGTTGGATGGGAACACATCATCACACATGGTAATGAACCTCTAGAGTCACAGGGTTTGTGAAATCTCAGGTTATTTATAGGTATTTCCACATAGCATTTGGCCATTTTTTCTGTCCTATTAGAAAGTGTTTGTCCAGAGGGAAAAAAATAATTACTTGCTTCACATTCACAAATTACCTAAAGGTATTTCCTTCAAAATTGCTGTTTCTGGTGATTTGCTGATATTCAGTTTCACTGAAGCTTTAATGTTTATTTTCTTGAGAAAAGAACATCTTGAAGATTTCATGAAGTGTAAGTTTCAGAGAATTGTATGGGATTTTTTTCTCCCTGGTGCAAAATGCAGAGAGTAGTTATTGTTGTGCTGTGTTTCGTTTTATTAAATAAAAGCAAACTGCTTCCATGGTTTGTTCATCTCACCACCTTGGATACGCTTCATTGCGTTGGCTTTTCTCAACAGCAGCTGCACCGCACATGAAGTAACAGGGTGAGATAACCACGAACAGAAGGAAGCAGAAACTTGGGCCCCAGGAATAGAAGTGCATTGTCTAGTTATGGACCCATCCTTACTTGCTCTGGCCATAGCACCCCTACTCCACCACCAAAGCCTTCTTAAAATATCTTAATCCCATCTCCTATTCCAAACTGTTGTAGCTGAAGTTATTATTTACCCCTAATGCAATCCTGATATTTGCCTCTTTATATAATTTTGATCCACTTTCCATTATCTTGCCATCCTCCTTGAAACGCTTGGACAAATATTTTAGGTGAAACTGGAAAACACTACCAGTCGAGGGGCTTTCCCTTCGCTTGCCCCATGCTGGTTGATAAATATTTAAGAGCATGTAATATTGCAAGAGGAAGAAGTGCAAATTTTGGAATGGAACCCAGAAACATAGCTAGGGCAATGAAAGGTGATAGCAGATGTCAGGGAAAGAAAATAGAGTAAATAATGTTGACATTATTTTGCCTAAATATAAAATAGGATTTGTGTTAGGTCTAGCCACTCCATGGCAATGGGGTACCATTTTCCTGTTTGTATCCCAAGAGGATTGCAACAATTTCTTGAAGCTGAATTTACACAGCCCCTGAGAGAAATGACTTACCACAACCAGATGTGTCTAAGTGGAGGCTACTGGTCCATCTTCAGAGATTCATGAAAGCCATATCTCCATCACTTTGAAGATGCCCTACACCCTCCTGGGTTTTGGAGTCAGTCTAAAGGCAAATCCCAGCTCTGACCCTGACTACGTGATATTATGATAGTTGATAAACTATTTTCACACAATTCTCCGGGAAATTCTTCAAGGGTAATACCCAATAGTTGTGTGATTCTTGAGTCACGGTGCCTGGTAAAGGAGCTCTAAGTCTAATGCAGGACTCTGATAAATAGACAAGCACTTGTGGTAAAGTGCCCGATACAGTAAAGTGAAATACCTTTCGTGGACCCATACAAGGCACTTGTCTTTCACCGGGACAAAGGAAGGTTTTTCAGAGAATGGTAACACTCACCCAGACTTAGCAGAGCAAAGGTCAGGACAGGGCTTTCTGGGCAGTTTGTGCTTCAAATGCAGATACCCCAAAACCTGGATCCCTGGAACAATATAAAATTTTGCTCAGGGCTGGGAGACTTAGCAGGCAGGAGTTGCTGAGTTAGTCTTTCCATGGGACTGTGAAGCTTTATTCTCCTCATTGCTAAGTACAAACTGTGGTGAAAACAGGAAGACTTTATTTCTTTGCAGAAAATGACCCTGAAAAGAAAGCCAGTTGCTAATGTTCGCAGTAGCAATGAAGAGAAAGGGGTGATTCTTAGCCAGAAAATAGCTTTATAAATTACTTTGGGTTTATATTTATAGAACAATTCAGAGCCTATAGGGTTCAACTACATTTTCCACTTATATTTAGGGCATCTAGGGTTGGAATTACATGCTACAGTGTATGCAGATTGGGAGAATTTAGAATATCATAGAACATTTCTTGTAAATGACCAGGGTCTGCTCTAGTTCTGATCATTATGGCTAAAGTATAAAGAAAATCGTGCCCTGAAGCTCAACTTCAATCAGTGCAGCTTGTTCTGATGTATTATTTCCCCACGAATATCACAGCTTCTGTGACAGCTGGAGGCTCATGGTGGAGAACACAGGGAAACACATCCAGGCTCACAAGCACACACCAGGATGGCTTTTTGTTGTTCTTCACACTTATACCTCTTGAATGAAACCACAGCTAATTTTCTGAAGATAAATGGAGACTTATTCAAATGAGTTATTTAACAAAAAATTTATCAAAAACATCCACCGTGATTTCAAAGTTTAATGTGTCATCATGCTAATTCTTGTTGGTCTCTCAAGGTTGGCTGTTTAATGAGACTCATGACTTGCTTGATAGATGATACAGGATGAGGCCCTTGTGCAGAAATCTCTATGTTACCAGCAGAACAGAGATTCCTCAGCTCTTGTCCCCTTGAAGGAAAGAATTCAGTGGAAAGACACAGTACAGTTTCAAGCAGCGGGAGTTCTACTAAACAAAGCGAAAGCACACTCTCAAGAAAGGAGGAGAGTGGGCTGTCTGGGGGCTAGAAGCAGTCCCCCAGAGAGGGTAGGGTTGGTTTTCTCAGATTGGTGGCAGCCCCTCCCTGTGTCCTGCGGCATTTGATTGACAAGTTGATTGACAGCTTGAGGTTATATAACTTTTCTCCTTGGGCACAGGCGCTTACCCGTAAGCACTCAAGCAAAACCCACGGAAGGTCGGTGGGGTGGCGGTGGAAGTAGGGGGCCACAGTGGTAATTCATTATAAATACGTCATAATGAAACCCGGGCCTGCGCCGAATGGTGCGGGTTCTGGTTCTCTGGAAAGCCCTTTGGGTTTTTGAAATCTCGTTTGGCCCTGATAAGACTGGAAACTTAGCGGTCCTTGACCACAAAAGGGAGGATCTCTGGGCATGTTCTGGTCACAGGTGTCAAGGTGGAGGAGGGAAAGATGACCCCGCCCAGGAGGGGGCGGGACCTCCTCATGTTTGACTAGCTACCTAACATTTACATCTGCAGTTATTTTTCCTACTGGGCACTGAGGGGATTGCAACTGGCTTCCAGTCCCAAGATTTAAGACCAATCTAGGAGCTCATTATATTGTGGCAGCTGGGGTCCCTGAGGCTGAGATAGATTGTGGGTGGAGTTAAGCTTGAAGTTAACTTGACAATACAGAGGTAATCCACAAGACAAGGGTGAGAAGAAAAGAAAAGACGTTGAACGCTGACAGAAACAAGGAGGAGAGAAATACGGGTGTGTGTGTCGATCTAGAATGTAGAGTGAAGTAGTCATCACTCTGAATTTTGCTTATGTGTGTTCAGGGGCTGAAAGCCAGTGTAGGATTTTATCTTGCTACACTGGAATGAGAGTCGGGGTTTAGTGATTTTAACCCAACACCATCCCACTCTCAAAGTTCTTAGACCAACATGTTGAAAAACGATCTTTTAGAGAAATTAGAATACTGGATGTTATAGAATCCCCTCCCCAATACTGGCTGCTTACAGAATGCTATCCTCCTTTTTCGGAGGCACAAAGTACTCCCCATTGAGTTACATCCCTTGTAGTTTGGTGTGGAAATGTAACCAAAATGTCTCCAGAGAAATGCATGTATGATACTTGCCAATTCCAGGCATGACCCAGAAGAAACCTCCCACAGGTGCACCTCCATGGTCTTTCCTTCTGAAGGTAGGATGCCAATACCAACACACCTGACGAGAAGATGGAGTCATAAACTGGAGAGACCTTCAGTCCCTAAATCGCTGAGTGGAGTAGAGGCACCTGCCAAGCAGGAAAATCCATTCTGGACCATTATCTGAGGAAGAAACAGGCTTCTATTGTATCTGAGCAAGCACACATTGGGGGTTGATCTCTGAGAGCCACCCTACCATGCTGGCGATGCTTTGGTGGCCTCTCAGATCCACACTGGGACCTTCTGTGCCCTGCTCTCCACCCAGAGAGGCTATCTCCATAGACTACACCCCCTGGACTCCTTTGCTCTCCTGCTTTTGGTTGACTGTAGCCAACAAGATACACTGGCAGCAACTTAGAACATGAGAGGACCCAGCGGGAGATGAGAAGAGAGGATAACAGAGGAGGAAGGTGTTTATCCTCATGTTCCCTCTTGATTTTATTCAGGCAGCAGCTGCTCTAAGGCACCTATAGCTATCACTGAATGCTGGAGGCACAGAGCCTTCCCATCCTCCTTCAAAGCAAGAGTGTTAATGAATTCCCACTGTACCTGGGTGATTTGCCAAGTCTTATTTTTTCCCTTAGCTCTGCCTGCACCTTTGTAAATAGGTATTTCCTTAAAAATCTATTCATTTAAGCCATGTTGATCATGCCATCTATTCCTTCTGGGACTCTGGCAGATACCAACTCTGTAACTATCTCATTCTCTAACCATAAACTTGCCCAGTCACCTCCCTCAACCCTCAACACTTTACTGATGATTTCCAGAGAAATATGGCAAGGGAATGCTTTCAGGACTTCCCTGGTGGTGCAGTGGTTAAGAATCCACCTGCCAGTGCAGGGGACACGCGTTCAAGCCCTGGTCCGGGAAAAGCCCACATGCCGCAGAGCAACTAAGCCCGCGAGTCACAACTACTGAGCCCACGTGCCACAACTACTGAAGCCTGCGCGCCTAGAGCCTGTGCTCCGCAACAAGAGAAGCCACCACAATGAGAAGCCTGTGCACCGCAGTGAAGAGTAGCCCCCGCTTGCCGCCGCTAGAGAAAGCCCTTGCACAGCAACAAAAACCCAATGCAGCCAAAAATAAATAAATTAATAAAAAAAGAAAAAAGAAAGGGAATGCTTTCTAGTCTCTTCCTATGTTCACCATTAACACTGTGCAAATAAAGACCCAGAGAAGGAAGTAGACTTTCCCAAAACATTCAGCATTTTAAGCATAGAACCAGGTCTCTGGCTGAAAAGGAGAGAGCATGAAGGGGAGAACTTTCTAATAAAAGAACACAGATGGAACTAGAAACATCATTGTTCCTTTCCCCCTGACACTTCTTTGTCTGGATGCCAAGGATGGGTCACCCTGGGAAACATTCCTTGCCATCTGTTCTCAACCAGTTAGGAATGTTGTCAAGAAGTGTGCTGGGAATCCCATCTTAGACCTAGGAACATGAGCTTCCTGTTGTGAATCCACAGGGATTCCTCAGAGCCCCTGCTTCTGCACTGATCTCCTGGGGCAGATGTGCCTGAAAGCAGCATGTGGGGTTGGCCTAGGTCCCTCCCAGAGAGAATCCCCCATTGACATTATGGCAGTAGAGACATTCCCACCATCTTCCTCAATATGCTTCACAGATGGAATCTGCTTTGGGGAAATGTGAGAGCCTCTGCAAGGTTATCCTGGTTAGCTGGATGGTGGCGGGGAGCAGGGACCTAGGGTCCCCAGCCATCTTAGATAGCAGCAAGCAGATAGAAGAGCTTGGAACAGGAATGGAAAGCCCATCCTGTAGTTCTCAGAGGAATGGTGATTGCATTTTCTCTCTTGACCTTCCTCATCACCAGCTTTATATTGCAGGGGCATTGGGGCAGGGAGAGGTCAATGTGGCCCCTTAGAGACACTTGGCTCACTGACCTTTTAGTGCCTTCTCTCCTAAATACCTCATATTTCTAGTCTTGTTTCCCTGATATCTTCCAAATAGCACTCAAAGTAACTCCTAGGAGAAGGCACTATGGGTTCTTTGAGGTCAGGGTCTGTAAATTACGAGGCTTTGTGTCTCTGGCACCCACACCAGGTCCTGGCAGGTAGCAGCTGTTCATAGAATGTTCACAATCTTAATGACACCCAATGAATGTGGTTGAGAATTCCCCAAGCATCAGGACGCAGTTAATTTTAGTAATTAATTTAGTAATTTTGGAATTAATTTTACAGTTTGCCTGCCTTGAAGACCACCTTTAGAAAACTTAAGAAAAAGAATGATCAAATGCCCTTTTGCAGGAGATTTTAATGCTGTAATAAAATATATGTTCCATTGCATTTATAGGAATCAAAACTATACATTTCTGTGGTGAGTCAAGTTGTGAGAAACATTACTCCTAGTATGCCAATTACTTCTCATTGGGTTAATCATCAGCCATTTCTTTATTCTTATTTTGTATCTTTGAAACTCCCCAATACTATGAATTCCCTGCATCTTTATAATGTTTGCCAGATAATTCTGTTCTAAGTGCACCCCAACTACTGATCACCTGCCCTCAACCCTGTGTTCATCTGATATTTTTGTTTCTAAATCTTCATCAGACTGCATCATCTAAGTTTTAATAGACCTCAGAAACCTAAAAAAATATATAGCTCATCTTCCCTGTCCTCTTACTCCTTCCAAACTTCAATCTAAAAACCTAATCAGGCTTCCCTGGTGGCGCAGTGGTTGAGAGTCCGCCTGCCGATGCAGGGGACACGGGTTCTTGCCCCGGTCCGGGAGGATCCCACATGCCGCAGAGCGGCTGGGCCCGTGAGCCATGGCCGCTGGGCCTGCGCGTCCGGAGCCTGTGCTCTGCAGCGGGAGAGACCACAACAGTGAGAGGCCCGCGTACTGCAAAAAACAAAAAACAAAAAACCTAATCAAACATTTGCCCCTCTCTTTTAGCCCCGTCCTCTGCTGTGGTTCCCCTGCTTATCTTCCTTTCTCGCTGGAATAGCCCTTAGAAAGTATCCCAATCCAATCTCACCTGAAGGTTCAGGCAATATATTTCTGGCTGACTTTATAATAGATGTCCTGCTTTTCTAAACAGAAGGATGCAGAGAGAGAGAAAGTTTGTTTTTTCTGTTTGAAAAGAAAATTGAGATATATAATATAATTTTAGAACTGAAATATAACTGAAATATCAAAGAACCCAGGACCTATTAGATAAGGAAGCCATGATTCAGAGAGATTAAGTAATTTACCTAAGCTCACACAGCAAGTTGTTACAAATTTAAGATTATACCGGGGTATCATAACTCTCAGATGAATCTTCGTTCCAACCTTTCAAGAGTCCATTTAAATAACATTTGTTGATTAACCACCACAAACTAGAATTAGAGTCTAACTGGAGACCTGAGGCAGCTCATACAGGACCCTGTCCTTGAAATGCACGCAGTCACCTAACAACTACAAGACCAAAAATTACACAGCTTCGGGCTTCCCTGGTGGCGCAGTGGTTGCGCGTCCGCCTGCCGATGCAGGGGAACCGGGTTCGCGCCCCGGTCTGGGAGGATCCCACATGCCGCGGAGCAGCTGGGCCCGTGAGCCATGGCCGCTGAGCCTGCGCGTCCGGAGCCTGTGCTCCGCAACGGGAGAGGCCACAACAGTGAGAGGCCCGCGTACCGCAAAAAAAAAAAAAAAAAAAAATTACACAGCTTCAATTTACACATAATTTATACTAATATCAAAATTCAAATTCCCAGTAGATACCTAGAGCTGTATAGTTTTTAAAGTTCATACAGACCTATTAGCTCCATGGTTTCATTTCACCTTGTGGGATAATTGTTCCTTATATTGAATTCCTCTTTTGGTCTTATGATTTGGCAGCTCATTCTCACTAGAACCTAAAGCAGCAAAACCGACAATCCTGACAATCTCCAGAAAGAGTTGTGAGTGCAGCCGCACAAGTCCTCACCCGGATGTGATTATGGACGGGTTTATTTCACCCATCAGGGGATTTAGAGTAAATCATGCTTTCCCAGGCTCTCCACTTTCACACACTACACTTACTGCCTAAAGCAATAGTCCTCAAACTTCAGTATTCATCTGAACACTGGGCTCCACCCAGAGAGGCTCTGACGCAGCAAGTCCTGGTGGGGCCTGAGAATTTGCTTTTCTGAGTTCCCGGGTGATGCCAATGCTCTTGATCTGGGGCGTGCATTTTGAAAAACACTGGAAAAGCAGTCTTTTCCTGCTTCCACTTATGACTCAACTACTACTAATCTGAACCTGTGATCTACCCTCTTAAAATGAGCACAGGTGGCTCTTTGGGGAAGCCCCCTTGACTTCCTTCAGCACCTCCAAGGGACACATCCTTGGTGTCCCACTGATGTCTGGACTTTCCCTGTCTTGGTGTTCAGTGCTGCATCATTGATGTTCAGCACTGCATCACTGAATCTGTGTTCTTGAACGGTGAGAGGGCAGAGGTAGATTTCCTTGACACTCAGCCCAGTCTGGCACAATTCTTGGCGCAGAACAGGGTTTATTCATGCAGAGATGTGTGCCGGAGGGAAGAAGATAAATTCAACAAGCATATGTTGAGAATTTAAGGTGTGGGAAGATCTGGGCCCAAGATCCATTTGTAAATACATGTCAGGAATAGTCTAGTTGGAAGGTGCGGTTTAATTAGTGACTGAAGGTGAGGCCGAGATTTGCCTCTCTCTTTGTATGTGTGTGCTGCTTTTGCTCAAGTGCTGGTGTCCTCTTCCTTCTCTCTGAATCTGAGCTGGCCTTGTGACTTGCCTTGGTCAGGCACATGTGACAGAAGTGGCATTAAGCTAGTTCCAGGCCTAGTCTTCTAGAGGCTTTGCAGCTTCTGCTTTTATTCTGTGAAATCAGATGCCATGTAAGAAACCCAACTACCCTGAGCCTACCATCTTGTGAGGAAGCCCAAGATACCTCTGTGGTGAGGCCATGGGGAGAAACATTCCCCATCATCATCCGTTTTACCTTAGTTAGCGTTTTTCTTACCATTTTCCTTTTTTTCTTTCCCCCTTCCCTCTTTGGACATAAGTTTCTGTTAAAGCGTTTCTTTGGCTGGTTGGTTTTAGAACTTTAAACTGCTTCTGAGCAAGCACAGAAATTTAGCAAAATTATGTAAAATTGATCCTGAAGTTTTAGAATGGCAAATAAATGTACAATTGTTTACCTAACAGAAAAGGCTAAGCAGAAAGTGAATTTCAATATCTCAGTATAGAGGCTCTGCTTTATGTACACTTAATGTGAGATATATACCTTCGTATAAATTTGGATGTTGATGTGAGGGTGAAGCTTTCTTTGACTTTCTGGGGCAGAAGAGATGCCAACTTTATGCAGACAGATGAGTAACCTCCGCTCTTGCCACATAGATACAGCTGAGACCAGTGGATCAACACTATTCCGAGGAATAAAAGTCTTTTTTTTAAGCCACTAGCTTGGGAGTGGTTTGTTACATAGCAAAAGATAGCTAAAAGATATGAAATTTGAATTTGGTGCTCGTCAAGTTGTAGTATTAATATCCTTCTCTGTAGACTAACGTTATACTATAAAACATCAGTGATATTTTTGGAATGGACTCGTATTCACACACAATAAATGCAATCAAAAAAGACTCGTTCTCCCCAATGGCCAGCCATTCAAAATAGTTCATAAGATATTCATTCCATCTATAATAAAAGGCAACATGGTATCTTGCTTAAGAGAATGGAATCAGGAATGAATAATATTACAACTAGTGATAGTAATAATGATCAGTTATTGAACCCATACTATGTATATACATTGCGTGTTGAACGACAATTTTCTCACTTCATACTCGCAAAAGGCCATAAGAATCATAAGTCATAATGTAATGTGGAGAAATCTGAGACCACCTGTTTGGTAGACTACAATACTGATTCCAATTATTCAAATGTATTTTTTCATCTTCTATGACTGTAGATCTGGATCTCATCCATATAATAAGGCATGCAGACAATCCATCCCTTTAAGTCCACCATATTGTATTTTTAGACATAAGCAACCCTCACCATTGCCAGCAGCAACAAATAATATTGATATGCTTTTAGTGGCAAGAATGTGTAGACAAATTCCTGACTCAAATAAGGTAAAAAACGGGGTCAGAAAATGTTAACCACATCTCTTGACTCTGGGAACTCTCAGAGGCATTTTCAAGCTAATGAGCTCTGTGAGTACTATGTAACCTTGCTGGAAATGATTTGACCTTGAAATCCTTTCAGACCATCAATTGACAACACATACAGAGAGCGATATTCCTCAAAATACAGATTGGAAAGTGCTGTTATAGACAAACGAATGAGGTAGTCGATTGATTTTTTTTTTTTTTTTGCGGTACGCGGGCCTCTCACTGTTGTGGCCTCTCCTGTTGTGGAGCACAGGCTCTGGACGTGCAGGCTCAGTGGCCATGGCTCAAGGGCCTAGCCGCTCCACGGCATGTGTTACCTTCCCGGACCGGGGCACGAACCTGTGTCCCCTGCATTGGCAGGTGGACTCTCAACCACTGCACCACCAGGGAAGCCCTTGATTGATTTTTAACTGAAACAACAAGGCTGGGGAAAAAAAACAGAAGTCAATGTGTAGACACAGCTCTATTTGACATTATTTAATTTTGCATTACATTTTTTAGTGGCATATGTTATGTTCTTTTACATTAAAAAATGAAACTTTTGTAAATATAAATATTTTAAAAATAATTTCTGGTATGCAGGCCCAGGAGAGAGTTCACATTCCAAACACATGTTACTTCTCTCAGAAGGATTCACAAATACAGATTTTATTTTCCTTGTAGCCTAAGCCATTTTGACCTATAACTTCGAGAGGAGATGCTCAATGATGATAAATAGGGCATGGCTTGCATACCTCTTTCTGCCCATTGATGGAATGTCTTTGTAGCTCAGATTCCATTCCAGAAGTGGATTTTTCCATCAAAGAGAATGGACTGAAATGTCTGCACTGCAGTGTAATAGAGAGCACACATTGGACTGAATGACCAGATAGAAGAGAGAAAGCTTTCCTGTATGGTATGTAAAGCAAATGGCCATTTCACAGAGCGCACTGAAAGAATCTTTCAGAATCAACTGAAATAATAGTTCTGAAACTGAATTTTAAACAGGTGTTTTAGTGGGGAATAAAAATAAACCTGAGTCCGTGACAAAGGTCTGCCCTAAAATAAGGTGTTATAATCTCTGTGTAGTCATGTGAGAAAGGAAAAGATTGGATATTAAAAATCAGAATTGCTGGAACTGTCCCCCTAGACTTTTTTTTAAAGAGGAAATGAGTGTTAATATCAGAACAGAACCCAATCTATATTATTTTGAGTACATGCTTATGTGTGACTGAGAAGTCGTAGATTTTATAAATTTCTTATTCAACATTGTGAAATGAAATAATGTCATTTACAGCAACATGAGTGGACCTAGAGATTATCACACTAAGTGAAGTAAGTCAGAAAGAGAAAGACAAGTATATGATATCACTTATATGTGGAATTTTTAAAAAAGATATAAATGAACTTATTTATAAAGCAGAAACGGACTCACAGACATAGAAAACAAACTTATGGTTACCAAAGGGGAAAGGGGGTGGGGGATAAATTAGGAGTTTGGGATTAGCATATACACACGACTATATGTAAAATAAATAATCAACAAGGCCTACTGCATAGGAAAGGGAACTCTTCTCAATATTCTGTGATAACCTATATGGGAAAAGAATCTGAAAAAGAATGGATATATGTATATGTATAACTGAATCACTTTGCTGTACACCTGAAACTAACACAATATTGTAAATAAACTATACTCCAATATAAAAGAAAAATTAAGCTGAAAAATAAAAATAAAATAAAATTTATATTTTATGCCAAGAAGACAAGAAAAATTTAAATGTAAAAAAATTTTCTCTGCCCTTTGGCCTCTTCTCTCCCCCATTGTGATTTTATATCTACATTTTGCATTTACCAAAACTTCCCCATCAGCAGAAATACCAGCTGAACCATAACCAGCACCATTCTCCTAGCATCAACAAGACAACTTCTTAAAAGATAATATTCTTTCTTGGTAAGGGATCACATGGTGCTCAGATCTGGATTGTGTAAACTGTCAATAATATGTCATTTAATGTACAGACCTCTGTCTCAAAAAACATATAACTGCCTCGACTTCTAAAGAGTCGGAACAGTTATCAGAGCTTTCTGAGATGCTCTTCCCAGGTTACAATCCTCAAATTTGGATCTAGCAAAAAATGATGCAATTGAATGAGTTCTATCAAGTGAATACAGTAGTGTTACCACCATTATGATCTAGCAATGGAACATTTCCATTATTCCAAAAAGTCCCTCAAGCTCTTTCTACTCCCACCCCTGGCAACTACTGATCTGTTTTCTGTCTCTCAGTTTTGTCTTTTCTAGAGTAACACTTGAATGGTATCTTCTATATGTAGTTATTGGTTTGGTTTTTTTAATTTAATATAATACTTTTGAAACTCATCTGTGTTGTTGAAAGTGTAAGTAGTTCATTCTCTCTTATTGTTGAGGAATATTCCATTGTATGGATGCAGCACAACTTATTTATTCATTCACTAGCTTATGGGGATTTGAGTTGTACTCAGTTGAGTCTATTAATAATAAAGCTATGGACATTTTTCCAGGTCTTTGTGTGGACATATGTTTTCATTGTTCATGGATAAAAGCCTGGATTGCTGGGTAGTATGGTAAGCATGTATTTAACTTTAGGAGAAATTGCCTAAATGTTTTCCAAAGTGAGAGTTTCAGTTGATCCAAACTATTTAATACAGTGTCTGTTCAAATCTTTTGACTGCTTTTTTTTTTTTTAATTGAGATGTTTGTCTTTTTACTGATTTGTAAAATTTCTTATCTATTTCTGGCTACAAGCCCTTTGTCAAAGTATATGTTTGGTAAATATTTTCTCTCATGTGTAGCTTGTATTTCTCTTTTCTTAACTATCTTTTGAAGAGCAGAAATGTTTAGTACTTTTGACAATGTACAAGTTATCATTATTTTTCTTTTATGATACATGCTTTTTGTGTCTTTTCAAGAAATCTTCACCTAATCCATGGTCAGAGAGATTCTCTCCTTTTTCTCACCTAAAACTTACAAAACTTTTATAGGTTATAGGTTTCACATTTATAACTATGATCTATTTTATGTTAGTTTCTGTGTATGGTGTGAGGTAAGAGTTGAAGTTTATTTTGTATTTTGAATATGGTATTTAATTGTTCCTAATCATTTGTTAAAAATACTGCGGTCAATGATATTGACACATTGAAGTGTGTTGGTACCTATGCTGGCAATCAACTGACCATATGTATGTGAGTCTATTTCTGTATTCTGCCTTCTTTTCCATTACTCCAAATGTCTGTCCTTAAAACAGTACCAGAAGGTCCTGATTACTATAATTTTCAGAGTGAATCATTAAATGAGGTATTATAAGTTCTCCAACTTTGCTCTTCTGTTTCTTGTTTTTGATATTAAAAGTCCTTTACATTTATATATAAATGTTAGAAGTAGCTTATCAATTTCTGCAAATATCCTCCTGGGATTTTGATTAGGATGTTTTGAATCTATACGTCAATTATTTATTAATAACATTGAGTCTTCTAATTCATCAGCATAGAATATATATATCCTCATTGATTTAGATCATCCAAGACTTTTCTTAGCAATGTTTTATAATTTTCAGTGTATTGTTCTTGAACATTATTTATTATATTCATCTGTAAGTATCTCAATTTTGTTGCTATTATGAATTACATTACTGTTTTAAATTCTGTTTCCAACTGTTCACTGCCCCTATGTAGAATTTCAATCTATTTTGTATTCTTGCCTTTTATCTTGCAGCCTTGCTAAGGTCACTTACTATTTCTGGTAACTTTTTACAGATAATGGGATTTTTCATGTAGACTGCAAATAAAGACACTTTTACCACTTGCTTTCCAAACTATATGCCTTTTATTATTATTATTACTATTTTTAGCCTTATTGCGCTTATTTAATGACTCCAAGCAGAGACTTTTAAACACATATTTATAGAACATTAGATTTTTTTACATATATAATTATGTTTTAAATTCACAACACTACATAAATAGATATTATTGTTGCCATTGTAAAAATAAAGGAACTGAGGTTCAGAGACTTCAGTTTACTGTAGTATTAGTCCACATTTTTAATTAAAGACTATCTTACCATTAAAATTCTATTCTAAATGATCCTACCACACCCCAAATTTAGTTATTCCTGGTGACCTATGAGTTATCCTTTCTCCCCTGTAAAAGTGCCCCCTTATCTCTACATTTCCTCTCTCCCAGGATTCTTCTTTCCCCATCTCCTTTCTTCTCACCTTCTTCTATAACCAGTCACGAGTACAGAGCACCGGCTGTGACCACACAGTGAATCAGGAATTGGGAATTAATGAAAGGCATGCCAGCTACCCTCAAGCTCTCAACAGCTACTTTAGAGACGGTGAATCATTGAACCGACTTCCAGAGGCAGCATGAGATATGATGGGTATAGAGAGGAAGGCATATATGTAACTGCATAACCCAGTCAGAAAGGACCTACAACACAAAGGGAAAAGTGCAAAAAGACAAAAATCTCATTTTTGTGTGTGTTCCAAGAAAGTGCGACGTGCCATGTAGAGAGTGATGAGAAATACATTTGAAGTGTGTGTTAGTTACAATTCAGACAGGAAAATGAATGTGATTCACAGGTGTTTCAAACAAAGAATTTAATACAGAGAATTAGTTACTGAGGGATGGTAGAATTGGAACGATAAATAGAGAGCAATGAGGCAATCTCGGATTTAGAAAGAGGAGGCACCCCCTAACGTGCTAGGGCTGGAGGGACTTAGAAAAAAAGATAGCACCTACAGGGTTAAAAACCCAGGGCTTCTCACAGGAGCTAAAATCATGGTAGAAGCTTATTAGCAGAGTTGGAACCCTCCTGTAAACATACCTCTGGGGATGCTGGGGGAAACAGAGAAAAAATTACAAAGAAATGCCCTCTCTCTTCGCTTCCTCTGTCTTCAAAACATCTGTTAGTGTCTCCTATTGAATGAACATAGCAGGAAGCCAGAGGGCAAGAGATTCTAGGAAATGAAGTTTACAGGAACAGAAGGATGAGGAAACAAAATGAGAGAAAACAGTCAAAGATCTCAGAGGAGTAAGGAGGGCTGTGAAAAGAAGGCCCAGAGGAGAGTCTTGGAAGACCATGACCTTGATTCACTGTCTCCTCTGCTGCCTACTATTCTCTGTCTGCATTTCCCAGCTGCTGAAGACACAGATGGCCAAAGACAAGCTATTAAATAAGACCCCGAAAAAGTGGATTATAAGATTCCTATTATTAAATAGACAAATATTGATATACAATATATATCAAGTTATCAATGCTTTTTAAATAAATACAATAAAATTTCAGTTAGAACTTCAATGCTATATGAAGAGATTGAGATTGAATGAAAGTACTTGAAAGAATATATGAAAGTATAAAGTTTTGAGAATAAATGAGGTCATCTTGAATTTTTATTTTTGAATTTTGAATTGCTGGTACAGCACATCGGACTACAGAGCTACTGGAATTATGTGGCTGAGGATTAGTTTAGGAATACACAAATAGATCATTGCAATATAAGAGAGAATAAGGCAGCAGACCACCTTGTATGTAAGAATGTGATAAATGGCAATGATGGCATTTTAACTCAGCTGTAAAATGATGGATTGTTTAGTAAATTGTACAGGCAAAGCTGGCTATCCATCTTGAAAAATATATAGCTGGACTCCTTTTTACATCATGTTAAAAATAAATTCCAAATGGATTAAAGACTTAAATGTGAAAAATGCAAGAAATTCTGGGAGAGTTTATGGACATCCTCAGGGCAAAGTGAACCTACTTGATTTATAAAAATGTTAAAAGTCTCTATGACGAGATAAATCAAAACACAGAAGAAAACAGAAATGCTTGGGAAAATTTTTGCAATGAATAAAACATACAGATGCCCATTATCAATAAAATACAAAGATATTTTACAAGTTTACAAGAAGAGAACAAATAATTGCAGTGGAAAAAAGTGGGCAAAGTATTAGAAGAGGCTGTTTACACAGGAGCAAATCCAAATGGCCAGCAGATGCTCAAACACAGTAACTATGAGTGAGACGCAAATTAAAGTAGCAATAAATTCTTTCTTTTTAAAAGGAATGATTATGCTTTCTGAAGGCAGGCATATGAAGAATAGTGAACCCTCATATTGCTAGAGTAATGTTACCTCTTTTTTTTGATAAATTTATTTATTTTATTTTTGGCTGTGCAGGGTCTTCATTGCTGCGCATGGGCTTTCTCTAGTTGCAGCGAGCAGGGTCAACTCTTTGTTGCGGTGCAAGGGCTTCTCCTTGCGGTGGCTTCTCTTGTCGCAGAGTGTGGGTTCTAGGCACACGGGCTTCAGTAGTTGTGGCATATGGGCTTAGTTGTTCCGCGGCATGTAGGATCTTCCAGGACCAGGGCTCGAACCCGTGTCCCCTGCATTGGCAGGTGGATTATTAACCACTGTGCCACCAAGGAAGTCCCAATGTTACCTCTTTTAAGAAACGATTTGTAAGACTAAAAATTAAAAACGCATATTCCCTGGAATTCCCTGGTGGTCCAGTGGTTAGGACTTGGCACTTTCAGTGCAGTGACCTGGGTTCAATTCCTGGTCGGGGAAGTAAGATCCCGCAAGCCGTGCAGCATGGCCAAAAAAACAAAAACAAAAACAGAAACAAAAACTCATATACCCTTCGACCCAAAAGATACAGCTCTGGGAATCTGTCCTATAAAAATAAAAACTACAGTTCACAAAAGGACTACCATAAATAGAGAATATTTGAATAAAATATGGTCCATCTATTGCAAGGAATATTAAGGAAGCGTGAAAAAGAATAAATTGGAATCATACCAACTGACTTGGAAGGCTTTCTATAAGATTAACAAAAATAGTACACATAAGATTGGACTTTTGTGTAAGAGTCAATGATATTGAGCAGAAAAAAATCATATTTAAAGCTACAAAAGGTTACATATGTACATAGAAAATATGGAAGAACATATAAATTTGATTATATTTAGGCTATGAATTTGGTTTACTGATAAGGAAGGTCTTTTGGTGGAGACAGCAAGGAGGCAAGCATAAAGTATGAGGAAGACAAAGCCATACAGATCCCCATCTCTGTGTATGATACGATCATGTTAATATAGTTACATGAAATTGTATGTGTATGTATACACATATGCATGTACGTAAATGCATATATATGTATATATACACACATATATACATTTGCTCATGAAAACAAAAAAAAACTGATGAATAAGCAGCTCGGCTCGAGCACTTTCTTTCCTGCTGAGATCTGAGTGAAGGTCTGCACACCACTCATGCCTTGTGGCTGGTGCCAACAGTGGCTTTTTGCTGTGCATGTGGACAGAGTTTATTCAGAGAGCCTATTTCTGCAGTTCACGTGGCTCTTTCTAAACGGGCTATGGGATTAATTAGGATGTATGACACTGTTTATCTTTATCATTTATTTTAGTTTGTGGTTTTCCTAAGTGATTACTCTAAGGCTTAGTCAATTACTTTTCTCTTTCCCTTGGGTTTGCCTCGGTTTTAGAATTATTTGCATCCATTTCAGAAACACCAAGAAAGTAGAAATCATTTAGCCTTCCTCGGCCTTAGTGTTTTCATCTGTGAAATGAGGATAATGATACCTTCTTTGTCCCTGTCTCAAAGGGATGTGGTGAAAATTAAGTTAATTAACTGGATATCAGCTCCTAGTAAAGATGTACCATGTAAATACAAATTCCTTTTGTATGCAGTTTTTTAACTCTGCTACTTCATGTGCCTTTCACTTTTGTACGAATTGCTTGAAAGGAAAGAGTGCACCAGATCTACTATAATTAAGCAGAAGGTAAAACACTGAAAAATTAAGAGAAATCAAAGTAAATTCACTTATTTATAGACTGATAATCAGCCATTTTGCAACTAGGCAGTTAGGACTTGGAAAAAGCAACTTAAATCCCAAGACTGAGTTTAATACTCTGTCAAAAACAAAAACAAAAACAAAAGCAAAAAACACCTCTCAAAACCACCTCTTCCCTATCCTCGCAGCTTTAAGTTGTAATTTCAGGCCCTCATTTTCTGTTTCATAGGCTGCTGACATAAGTCCCTACCTCCTATCTCTCCTGGATACTGCCTGATCTCTGTGCTTTCATCAAAGCAAGACTTTTTACATTTTTTTAAAATTTATTTTATTGAAGTATAAGGCTGGGAAGGTGGCCTGTCACCAGCAGTGCCCAGAGAGTACCAGCCTGGCCCTGTAAGATGCCCCTGTAAACACACACACATTCATCAGTGATGATGGCATGGGGGCTCTGGTCAGCTGCAGGAGCTGGGATTTGGACTCCAGGGCTATGGCTGCACTGGCTCACAGTTGCATGACCTGGAGGGAGGCTGGACTGTCCCAAGCACATTGAGCAAGGCAATGTGGAAATGGACATGCACGGCAAGTGCCTAATCATGAGAAACCTGCAGAAAGAGGGAGAAAACTTCTTTTTTAACACTTATCTTTTATTTTCTTTTTTCCTCAGAGCAAGCTCCAGCCATACCAATTCCCTTTGTCTCTTCAAATGCTGTTCTTGGGACTGACAGTGAGTCACAGTGGGTGTTTACAGCCCATGAGTCTTAGTGAACAAAGCAACTGTCAACCCCAAATCCACCAATGTGAATCCACATGCAGGAGGGTGTGCCCAGGTGGGTGGAAGTTACAAACCGTGACTAAACTGATGAAGTCAGAGCCTAAACCAGTGATGTGCTGGCAAAGGCGAACAATGGGCTCTCAGACGGGGGAGCCCTGATGTTGTGGCATCAGAAGATTTCCATGGTGTAAATATCCCTATTACGGCCAATTTCAAGCTACCGTTTCTTTTCACGGCTCTCAAAATTCCTGATGATTTAAAAATCAGTTCTTTCAAACCAGTATGAGCCAGCAACAAGACAACCACACTGAAAAACCAGCCACTCCTGGGACATACACAACAGCCTTCTGATAATCTTAGTTGGTAACTGTGAGATTAAATAAAGAAAGAAATAAGCAGAGACCAAGCAAGGCTGGAGCCAAAACCAACCCAATATGTGAGACGCATGGGAGGAGTGTATCTGTGAGGAAGGGAGAGATGTGATCTTTTATGGGACAAAGTCTAGGCGTATGAAGAGAGACCCTGCAGACACCCCACATGTAGCCGGGAGGTTACCGATGCCATGGGCTCTCCCGTCAGCACTTCCAGGCCACAGGCTACTGGGTGGTGCCTCTCTGACTGGCTTTCTAATATGGGTGTATTAAATACCTCATCTCTGCCAATTCTCATAACACTGGAATACAGGAATTGTTCTTCCCACTTTGTAGGCAATGGATCCGAGGCTCAGGGAACTCGAGTAACTTTCTGTAGCACCCATGTTTACCAACACCTTGTATCAGGACATCTGGATCCCTGTGCATCCTTCATGGGGCTGTTTCCATCTGTATGTTATAAGCTATTTGGACCTTGATATAACTGTTGTTGATTTTACACAAATCTCTATTCAATCCATATTTTCTGAATGAATTAACTTTAGATAACATTTTCAATAGCACAGCAAGGAATAGCCACCTGACAATAAACATCACTCCCACTTTCCTCCTGAATAAAGATGACAGCTGGGTGAGCAAGGTGACCATCACTGTTCCTTTTTTAAAAAAAAATTATTAAAATATAGTTGATTTAAAATGTGTTAATTTCAGGTATTAAGAAAACTGGTATGTGTGTGTATATATATATATATATATATATATATATATATATATATTTCTTTTTAAGATTATTTTCCATTATAGTTTATTACAAGGTATTGACTATAGTTCCTTGTCCTATACAGTAGGACCTTGTTGTTTATCTATTTTATATATAGTAGTGTGTATCTGTTAATCCTAAACTCCTAATTTATCGCTACCCCCACCACCTTTCCCCTTTGGGAACCATACGTTTGTTGTCTATGTCTGTGAGTATATTTCTGTTTTGTAAATACAAAATAGCTTACATATGCTAACCCCAAACTCCCAATCCATATCTCCACCAACGCCCTCCCTCTTGATAACCACAAGTCTGTTCTCCATGTCTATGAGTCTGTTTCTGTTTCATAGATAGGTTCATTTGTGTCACCTTTTAGATTCCACATATAAGTGATATCATATGATATTTGTCTTTCTCTTTCTGACTTACTTCACTTAGTATGATCATCTCTAGTTGCATCCATGTTGCAGCAAATGGCATTATTTCATTCTTTTTATGGCTGAGTAATATTCCGTTGTATATATGTACCCCATCTTCTTTATCCATTCATCTGTCAATGGACACTTAGGCTGCTTCCATGTCTTGGCTAATTACTGCTCCTTTTAATGTTGAAAGTGTAAATTCTTATAATGTCTGTCGTTTATTAAGCCCCTTCCATGTACAAGCTATTTTATTTATTTATTTATTTATTTGGCCACACCTTGCAGCTTGAGGGATCTTAGTTCCCCAACTAGGAATTGAACCCGGCTCTGGTAGTGAAAGCCAGTGTTTAGTGAGTCCTAACCCCCGGAATGCCAGAAAATTTCCCCAAGTACAGGCTATTTTAGATATTTCATCTCACTTCATCTGCAGGAGAATCTTAAAAGAAACCAAGTCTCATCCTTACCACATGGCTGAGAAAGAGAAGATCAGACAGGTGAAATGACTTGCCCAAATCCATACAACGTATAGGTGACAGAGTCAATATTCACCCCCAGTTCTGCCCAGTGTCGGACTCTACACTCACCCTTCTTGATGACATACCCTCCCTCATCCCTTGTCTTCTGTTAGCCCCCACCCCTGAGCACACCCTTACAGCTACCTCGTTCCCCCCGACTGTAGTTCAAGTGCACAACATACAGCACTGTGGGCAAAGCCTTCTCTTCCACGTGAACTCTGCTGGTTTCAACACATTTAAGTTCAAAGCCCCAAATCAAAATATGTGCCACTCAGCACAACCGTCACCTCTGTTCAATAAATGCCAATTCGAAAGTTCCAGGCATTATGACATGGCATGACCCACTGGACCCCTTGCCGCAGCCTTAATCGTAATTGGAGCTTCTGTAAGATCCCTCCGTCCATCTGTACTAACATATAGGATTTTAATCACAGATTTGCAGCTCTATGTGTCATTACAAAGGAGAAAAAGTCCCTTGCAATGTTGTTTATTGACCTTAATCTAATGTGACGTGTGATACACTCAGCTGGATCCTCAGGCGCTCTAGAAATAGAACAGTAAAACACCTCTTAAATCTAAGTTATATTTGAAATAGCAGATTAAATTATTCCCAGCATCCTCAAACAAACCGTGGACTGCTAAAATTTATCTAATTCTTTCCAAACAAGGCAGAAACTCCAGCCTGTCATGCCGATGCTTTATGAGTTCATCTACCTTGAAAGTCACACCAGCATCTTCCTAATAGGCCACATGGCTGATGCCTGGGGATGAGTGTTCTAGCATGAGAGCACTGATCCCACATCTGTGCTGGCTCTGAGGTCAGGCTGACCTGGAAGGATCAGGTGACATGTCTCAGAGTCAGACAGACCAGGGCTCCTTGCCAGTATGGCATTTACCACTGTGTATTTTTACTGCTTAGTTTGAGATTTATATTCTAAATTCTTTATCTGTCCTGAGTTAGATGCATCATTTGCAAAAATTTCCCTCCAGTCTGAAGCTTGTCTTTTCATCTTCGTATCAGGGTCTTTCACAGAGCAAAAGGTTTTAGCTTCATGTTTTCCAATTTATTAATTTTTCTTTTAGGTATTATTGTGTATTTGGTGTCAAATCTAAGAACTCTTTGCTTAAGCCTGAATACTGAAGATTTCCCCCTTTGTTTTGTCTAAAATGTACATCGTATTTCATTTTATGTTTAAGTCCATACGTTTAATTTTTGTATAAAATGTGATATTTAAGTTGAGGTTTACTTTTGACCTACAGAGAGCCAATTGTTTCAGAACCATTATGTTACTGTTACACCTTTTTCAAAAATTAGTTGGGTATATTTGTGTGGGCCTGTTTCTTGTTCTTTGTTCTGTTCCATTGATCTAGGTCTCTCTCTCCACCAATACTATACTATTGATCATTGTAGCTGTAGGGTGAGCCTTATTATTGGGTGGAGTGTTTCCTTCCACTTTATTATTGGTTTACAAAAATTTTTTTAGCTATCTAAGGTTTTTGTGTTTCTATATAAATTTTAGGATAAACTTCTCTATGTCTACAAAAAGCCTTCTAGATTTTAATAGGAATTGGAGTAAACATACAGATCAATTTAGAAAGAATTGACACTTTTACTATGTTAAGTCTCCCAACCCATAAACCAGTATGACTCTCCATTCATTTAAATCTTCTTTGATTTTTTTCAACAGCATTTTGTCATTTTCAGTATACTGATTATGCATATGTTTTGGTAAGTATATACCTAGGTGTTTCATCTTCATTGGAGCCACTGAAAATATTCCAACAGATTTTTAATTTTGGTTTCCCCATGTTCATTGTTAGTACTATATAGAAGTAAAATTTATTATTTTCTTTTGATCTTGTATCCTGTGAATTTGCTGAACTTGCTTATTAGTTCTAAGAGCTTTCTGTAGATTCTTTGGGATTTTCTACATAGGCAATCATATCAGCTGCAAATAGGGTGATTGCTGAGAAAACTATGTTTTCTACCTCTTTCTCACACACAGGTCTATCTACTCATACTCCAGATTTCAATCTGTACTTCCTTCCCTAGGCTCACACATGAGCAGCAGGTAGGAACTGGCAGAAACTTTCAAAACTCCATCTCATTAATCCCTGTCCATGGAGGAGAGTAGTCCAGATTTATTTTTCCACTGATGTGTATTGCATCACATACATAGAACATTTCCATCTCAAGTAGGCAGAGTTATCTATAGTCAGTTTGATATTTAAATAGTATTTTAAAAATCCTGACATTTTAAAAGTAGAAATAAAAAAGAAGTCCACCTTACAGATTTACTGTGAATGAGAAATGACAAAAAGTATATGAGAGCTCTTTGCACATTATAAATTCTTCAACAGCTGTTAGTGATTTTGGCCAGCCACGAATTTGCAAATTCTCAATCCCCTACATTCTCCACTGCAGGACACAAGAAAGTGGGGGCGTTTCCTGCATGACTGGAAACACCAGGATCTTTCAGATTCTCTAAATGGTAACCAAACAAAAGCATTTCTTAATATATAAGAATCTCCAAAAAGACTTTGTTATCTTCAAATTTATATGCATACGTGGTAGTGTTTGAGGAGGGGATAAATCAACATAACAAAAGCAAAAAAAAGCCTGCATTGAATCAAAAGAGCATAATTTACCCCACTTCTTAGGGGCCTTTTAAATAGATATTAAACTGGACTAAGATACTATAATGCCTATAACAGATTTTAGCAAAGGTAAGTTTATTTTAGTGACCTTTCAAAATCTAATCAACCCACTCATATCCTGAAATCCAGAGGCAAATGCTGTCATAATCAACAGGCTATTTTCAAAAAGCAATTTCTGAGACCCCACTTGATACCTTTTCTGCTCCCCTACTTCTATGAGATTCTGACTTGTTAGATATTGAATGTTGCAGTGAGATCTTATTTAAAACGTATTCCCAGGCACACTTGGGAGTGACTAACCAAGCCAACTTTAGGGTCCTCCACATGTCACAAGACAGTTCGAGTGTTGCTGTGGGCGGGGATGACACTCAGGTATGTGGAGATCTGGAGATAAGTAGAAGGGGGACATTGGGGTCTTATTGGAATCCCTCAAGAGAGAATATGGAAAGGACCAAAAGCATCTTCCCCTGCAGTGTAGAATCATAATGTTCAACATCTACTGGTCTGTCCATCACTAAAGGGAGCCCCTGTCTGTGACTCTGGTTTTCCTTGCTTCCATTTCCAAAACTGCCTCTAAAGATGAAGTTATAAAATGAGGGTTTTAAGATCTGACCCTCTGCTGGAATTAATTTTCTTGGGCAAATACTCTTCATAATAAATCACAAATAATTTATTAAGCTCAGAAGGAAAAGAAGCAGATGAAGATAGAAAGTTGAATTTATTATTTTAGCCACCAAAAATCTCATCTTTTTTTTTGTGAACACCATATTTTCTTTGAAAGAAAAAGACATATTGCATATGCATGAAAATAAGTGCACCTATATTGTATTCCAACCGTGCTGATGGAATTAAAAAATGCATAATCAGTCTAGCCCATTCCTTTGAAAATAAACTGATTTTTCAGCACTTTTCCCCAAACTCTGGTTGCTTCGAAAATAAAATCATTTTCTTTCTTTCTGACACCAGTGCATTTTAAATGTAAACATTTTCTCATCTAATGATTGTTTTTACGGTTTTCTCCCACTGATTGGACATATCTAATTGTCCAAATAGCTATTTAAATAGAATGCATTTTCAGTAATGTCTTTAAAGTGCCTCTTACGGAGATGCAGCTTTCCATGACCTTTAAACCACAGACACCTTTCCTGTCTCAGCCCTGAATGAAATACGGCATCACAGACAATCTTGACGCCAATACTTACGTATTGGTATCGAAATCTACATGTTTTTATTTTTTAATTGTCAAACACGGCAGCTCTATGGCCATAAAAGATGATTGAAAGTCTTTGTACAATATGTGAAACTGGATGTTTTCCACTTATAACAGGACATGAACCCAGTTTTATCACTGATGCTTATTTTCTGTTGACTTTTTATGAAAACAAATGTAGATTGGGATTGCCCTACTATGTTCAAGCTTTGACTGAAGACCATACTGTAGCATGTAAATCAATGTTCTCTCCACTTTGAAAAGCACCCTAAATGGAAGTATAATAGCTTTTCTAGAATCATCTAGTATGACTTTGGTGTGAAGGTCTGAATCAGTTGGCTACTAAGGAACATTGCATTGATTAATTATTTTTATTTGTATACGTGTGTTTGCCAAAACCCAGTGTTTTCCTGAGCACTTAAATTGCAATTATTTTTCTCTTCTCTCATGTGTAATTGATGTATCTATGCTCTTATAAGGACTGCATGTGACATATTATCCACATAAATGACAGAATACAGAAAAATATATATAAATGTGTATGAGAGTTGGGATATTATTGCACTGTCTTCAGCTTGAACTAGAAGAACTGGATTGAATTCCAGTCCAGTGTTTGTGGAGTGTTTTCTTTTTTTTCATGGACTGGAATGTATAACAACAATAATAAGCTTCTGAGTATTTAAGCAACTTTCTCTGATGGTATTTTCTTTTTTCTTTTTCTTTTTTTTTTTTTTTGCTTTTTGCTTTTTATGCAAGTCACACCAGTCTTCCTATGGTTCTTTGAAAAAGCCAAATTCCCTCCTGCCATAGGGTCTTTGTTCCTTTACTCAGAATGCGACTCCAGCCTTGCATGGCATTTTCTACACTTTCCTTAATTAACTTCTACTCAGCCCACAGATTTAAGCTCAAATGTGATGTTTTCAGGAAACCCTTCCTTTCTGTCCATCACTTTTGTCCACAGCACTAAAATCTCTCCAAAAACAGTGCTTGTCTCAGCCACACACAGTTATTCATCAGATCATGAGGCGGGGTCGAAATAGAATGACTAGGAGAGCCTTGAACACATAGAATTTTATCTCTTGTTAGTGATTTTCACCAGGGGTAGGGATGTATGGGTAACATGATCAGGTTATGTTTTAAATGATTAACACTGTCAGCAAAATAGTTGATAAAATAACATTGATTGTAGGAACATTCAGAAGTAAAATTGGTGATTAAGATGGGGTGATTAGATTGATATGTATAAAGGGAGAGGAAAGAGCCTGGGGCACCCTGTGGGTTTCTGGCTGGGTGACTGGCGGGGTAAGTTGTGAGGTGTTGACACAAGAAGAGATGATGTAGATTAGGATGGATGGAAGCAGGAGAAAGGACAATTCTTTCCAAAACAGGCTGAGTCTGAATTCCTGTAAAGCATCCAACTGGGGTGTGAGGGTTGGATATAGACGTGTGAAAGCCATCAACACAACTTGTAGTGTTGTTTACATCATGGTGATTCAGAACTCGACCAGAAAAAAATGTGAGCATTAAGACAAAGCTAGAGAATAGAAAACTGGCCAGTAACAGAGATAAAGACAGGAGAAAGGTTCAAGGACCTCCAAAGTGCATGTTGCCAAGGCTATTAAAGGATTTTCAAGAAGGATCAAGATCAGGGGCAAACAGTAACTCAGGGAGACGAATGATTCAGTGAAACAATGCAATGTAATCCTCAGATCAGGAATATACTGCTGAGAATAGTTTTCATGGAATGGTGAGAGACAGAAGGCCAATAATGTAGAAAATCAAATTAGTTTGCCATAGGTGTCCATTGCACCAGTACTGCATATAGTATAGGTTGTGACAAAGATTCCTTTCTTGGCCAAACTTTAATCAGGCTCCTCAATCTTCTCCCAGGTCCAGCTGTGCACTTTCTTGTAAATTTCAGTTTTTAGCAAGAACCTCGCTAAATCAGTGTAACCAGAACCACCCCCCACTTCAATATCTGATCAGATTCTTCAACCTCCACCATCCCCGGGTAATGTCTGATCACCTTGGCTTGTCCACAGCAAGAATCCTGTTCAGTCAGTTTAGCCAGAACCTCCCTTATCCCTGATGTTTCTTCTCAGTGATTTTCCATCAACTGACCCCCACTCTGTTTCTTGGCTACAAATTCCCACTTGCCTGACCTCTCTCTCCCACTGTAAAATTCCATTGCCTTGGTCTCTATACTAAATAAAGCTGCCTTACCATCTTTAACAAGTTTCACTGAGTATTTTTTCTTTAGTAGTTGTCCTATGGTTATCAGAAGCTCTAATTGTCATCTTGTTGATATATACTTGCATTATTACAAGATTGTTATGATGAAAACAGCAATATGTATCACTTCATACTGGTCAGAATGGCCATCATAAATGTCTACAAATAATAAATTCTGGAGAGGGTGTGGAGAAAAAGGAACCCTCCTATACTATTGGTGGGAATATAAATTGGTGCAGCCACTATGGAGAACAGTATGGAGGTTCCTTAAAAAATTAGAAATAGAATTACCGTATGATCCAGCAATCCCACTCCTGGGCATATATCCGTAGAAGACAAAAACTCTAATTCAAAAAGATACCTGCACCCACAATGTTCATAGCAGCACTATTTACAATAGCCAAAACTTGGAAATAACTCAAGTGCCCATGAACAGACCATTGGCTTAAGAAGATGTGGTACATATATACAATGGAATATCACTCAGCCATAAAAAATGATGAAATAATGCCATTTGCAGCAAAGTGGATGTACCTAGAGAATATTATACTTAGAGAAGTAAATCAGAGAAAGACAAATATCGTATGATATCACTTATATGTGGAACCTAAAAAAGTAATACAAATGAATCTATATATAAAATAGAAACAGACTCACAGACACAGAAAACAAACTTATGGTTACCTAAGCAGGGAGGGAAGGGGTTGGGATAAAGTAGGAGTATGGGATGACAGATAGAAAATACTATACATAAAACAGATAAACAGCAAAGATTTACTGTATAGC
The DNA here is from genome assembly GCF_002837175.3 of Physeter macrocephalus. Lineage (NCBI taxonomy): Eukaryota > Metazoa > Chordata > Mammalia > Artiodactyla > Physeteridae > Physeter > Physeter macrocephalus. The sequence continues at coordinate 34,352,677 of NC_041215.1, forward strand.
ACAGGGAACTATATTCACTATCTTATAATAACCTATAATGGGAAAAATCTGAAAATAAATAAATAAAGCTGAGCCGCTTTGTTGTACACCTGAAACTAACACAATATTGTAAACCAGCTATAATTCAATTAAAAAACCCAGAAATATAATGAAAAGTTTTGGAGACTTGGCCAGAGTCATTGAGCAAATAAGGAAACTGAGGTCCGGGAAGGCTCAAGCACGAGCTTCAGGATCACATGGTTGGTGAAAAGCAGAAGCCTATGCTTACCTCTGTCATGCAACTTCAATGACCAGCAGGTTTCCCCTCCCCATTCATGACATAACCCTTCAGTAACCCCATGGAACCCTTAAGATAAAACTTTGCCTTTCAGATCTTAGCAGCTTTTATTGATCTCTTGACAACCTTGGTACCTGAGAGGTGACTGCACAAAGGATCAAATAATAAATAAAGAGAAAATCTTTCAGTAAGATTTTTGTGAATATCATTACAATGTTCCCCAAAATGTTCTCAGCATTAAGTCTATATCAACATTGCAAGTTCTATCCTATGGTGAATACCTGGTATTATTATTGAAAGAGACAGAGAGTGAGTATTTTTATGATTGCATTTTAAAAGTTCTGTTCAAAACTGAACACTTTCATTAAGATATGTGACTTTTCAAGACTGTCTTCAAAACCAGTTCTTCAGCCCTCCCACATATGGTTTTAGTCTCCCAGTATTAGGGCCATGCATACTTCTTCTTCTCTCATATTTTACACAAAAACTCAATCTCACATAAATCCCCACTGGAGGGAGACGGAAGGCAAAGAAAAACAAAAGGATAATGTAGATAATATTATGTTAAAAACCATGTTGGGAGAGATGTAGTTCCAGAATGGTGGAGTGAGGACCTCCAACATTCTGATCATTCATAAGAGCAAAAAAAAAATATTGTCAAAATCAATTTTTTCAGAACTTTGGAAATTAACAAAAGGTTTAAAACAATCTGTGGAAAGTGACTGAATATCAGAACAGGAACGTCTGTGATGCTTTAACCCCTCCTATTCCCAGCTCCATCATCACCTGGAAAACCAACAGTCTCCAAGTCAGAGTAGTTTTGAAAACTAGCAGCATAGGAGCAACTGGAATAGGCAGAGAGGATTCAGAGCTCCCAAAAAGTTCATTTCCCAGAGAACTGTCATTATATAACCCATCTGGTAGCTCCGTGGATACTCCCCATTCACAAGGTTTGTCTTCATCTGACATGACTCAGAACTTGCTCAGTGAGAACAGCTATTTCCCCAGGACAATTTTTGGAAAATACAAGCTGCAATTGTTTAACATTAGAACTGCATGAGTGATGATAAAACTTGGGGCAGACAAAAGGATGACAAAAAAAAACCTTAAAAGGAAAGATGGGGAATGAGATGTACATAGTAGACTTTGAAAAGCTCTGAAATAGTCCTGAAAATCTAGAAGGTCAGGCACTTTCATAGGACTGGATGCATGCCCAGGGCTGTGACATGCATGGGAGAGGCCCCAGCTCTCACCATTGAGTGATGGTGAGGTTCTATGTGAGCAGGAAGTGAAAAGTAAGGCAGACTGTTGAAGATGTGCCTTAATATATGCACAAAGGTCCTCAGCAAAGACTGGGAGATTTGTTGGTCCAAGGCATTTAATAAAATCTCTGTGCAACAATTTACTGACCCTAAGTTAACTGAACAGATACTAGAGTGGACACACATGAAAAAAAAATACAAACTTTACAGGATTAATTCAAAAGTCACTAAAGAAAAAACAGCAGCAACAACAACAAACTCTGGAGGAAGGAAGAAAATGTGACTTCTGGACTTACCAAATTATATTGTTTAAATGTCTATTTTTCAACAAAATTATGAGACATGCAAATAAATAGGAACTGTTGGCCCATCAACTAATACTAATACCAGGCACAACCAGGCTGTCAACTCTCACTGTTTCTATTCAGCATTATACTGGAAGTTCTAGGCAGAGCAATTAGGTTAAATAAAAAAGTAACAATAAAAGGAATACAAATTGAAAAAGAGTCCTAAAACTATCCTTACCTGTAGATATGTCTATGTAAAGACATGACTTTGTATACAGAAAATATATATGAATCCTCAAAACAAACTTTTAGAACAAATATATGAGCGGGGCGAGATTACAGAATAAGAGATGAAATGCAAAACTCAATTGTGTTTCTATACTCAAGCAAGGAACAATCCAAAAATAAATTGAGACAGTTACCTTTACAAGATATACAAAAGGATAAAATACTAAGGAATACATTGAACAAGAGAAGTATAAGACTTGTACAATGAAAACTACAAGGTATTGTTGAAATACATTTAAAAGAACCTAAATAAATGGAAAGACATCCATGTTTTCTGGATGAGAAGAATTAACATTAAGATGTCAGTTCTCCAAAACAGATTCAACATATTCCTTATCAAAGTCTTGGTGGATGTTTTTGCAGAGAGTAACATATTCATACAAAAATTCAAATGAAAATGCAATGGACCCCAAATAGTCAGAACAATCTTGAAAAAGGACAAAATTTAGATGACGCGTACTGCATACTTCCCAATTTTAAAACTTACAAAGCTACAGTAACAAAAGCTCTGCGGTACTGGCATAAGACTAGACACATAAATCAATAAAATATGGTTGAGAGGCCAAAAATAAGTAAACTCAAGTTTATGGCAAATGATTTTCACTAAAGGTCTCAAGACAAATGTCTTTTTAAGAAATGGTACTGGGACAACTGGATATCTGTGTGTAAATGAATAAAGCTAGATTTCTACCTCATCTTATACACAAAAATAACTCAACATTGTTCATAGACATAAACGTAAGTGTAAAACTAAAAACCTTTTAGAAAAAAAATGTGACATTGGATTAGGCTATGGACTCTTAAGATACAACACCAAAAGCGTACTTACCAAACAAAATATAGATAAATTGAACTTTATTAAAATTAAAAATTTCTGTGATGTGCCATCTAAAAACTCAAACTGAAAAGTCAATCTACATAATGGGAGAAAATGCTTGCGAATCACTTAACTAGTTAGGGATGACATCCAGACTGAAGAGCTTTTGCAAATAATCTAATTTTAAAATGGGCAAAGGACTTAATAGATATTTTTCAAAAGAAGATATACAAATGATCAATAATCTCAAGAAAAATGCTTAATATCATTGGTCTTTAGGGAAATGCAGATCTAAATCGCAATAAGATATTTCTTCACAGTCACTAAAGTGAAAAAGACAGGCAACGCCATGTCACATTGAAGATGTGGAAAAGTTGAATTCTCATACACTCTTTTTGAAATTGTAAAATTATACAGACACTTTGGAAAACAGTTTCACGATTTCTGTAGACTTCATACTTAGAGTTACGATATAACGTAGCAATTTTGCTCCTAGGAGTTTACCTAAGATAATTGAAAGTATATGTCTACACAAAGCCTTGTGTACAAATATTCCTGGTAGTATCCTTCATAATAGCCCAAAGTGGAAACGACCCAAATATCCATCAACTGATGAATAGATAAACAAAATGTGTTCTATTCATACAGTGTGATATGATTTGGTAATAAAAAGGAACGAAAAATGACACATGCTACAATGTAGATGAACTTTGAAAACATTTTGCAAAAAGAAAGAAGCCAGACACAAAAGACCATGTATTGTATGATTCCATTTGTGTTAAATGGCCAGACTTGGTAAATCCATAAAGACAAAGTAGATTGGTGGGTTTTAAGGGATGGGGAGGGGCAAATTAGAATTGACTGCTGATGTGTACAGAGTGTTTTTGGGGGTGACGAGGATATTCTGAAATTAGATAGTGGGGTTAGTTGCACAACTCTGTGAATATACTAAAAAACACTGAATTGTACACTTCAAAGTGTGAACTTCAGAGTATATGAATTATATTTTAATAAAGCTGTTACTGGGAGAAAATAAAGGAGAGAGAGGTATTCTCTGGATCAAGGAAGGAGATGAAGACACTGAGCTTTGCAATGTCCTGTTCTGTCACAGTGAAATGGGAATAGGGTGGTGGTAGGCACATCCTTCAGGAGCATCACCTCAAATCTGTTCAACATTAGGAATTACCACAATAATTGCTGGGCTTGAAAGTAGATTTTGATCAGTTAAACACCTGTATACTCACCCTTTAGATTTTTCTAGATTGTAAAATTTTACAATAATCCACTTGGCCCCCTTTTTATCTATTCTCTCACATCACTCCCCAAGTCATTTTTTTGGGGTCTGTAAAACACAAGCATTGAACATAAATGTTGCCCTCAAGCATATTCATGAGATTACACTTCTACATTAATTGAAAATTCAGCATAAATCCTTATTTTATCACACTTAGTGATTATCATAATTCCCTTCTTTTAAACCCAATTATTTTTCAATTAGAAATTCAAATGATTTTTAAAGTTTCTATCTTCACCTTTAAGTGACAGAGACCCTCCACATAGATTATTTCAATTATATTTTAAAATATTGTGTAATGAGGATATGTTTAAATGTCAAGTATTGTGATAAGAAAACCAAATTCATTAATGAAATATAAGATGATAAATAGCTAATTATTTCTTGAAAATCTCCATTAAACTTTTTTAGCATTTCATTAAGTGTGGAAGAAGCAGAATAGAGTTTTTTAAAAATCCCTTAAAGGTTTTGGTCATCTCCTTCTATGCTCCAAGGGCCGTTAATTCATTTATATTGGACCCTATGTCATTAGCAGGTGAAGCAGGAAAGGACTTTGAGGTCCCATAGGAACGATACGTGTGAGAGGGCTGAGGACAAGGAAGGCAAGCATGTTACCTTCAGAGAACTCGATTGGTTTAAGATCGTCGGAATCCATGGCATATAAGGAAAGGCAACAAGAACTTTTTCATTTATCTCATTTAGTCCTCTAAAAAGAAATCTTTAAAGTTAGTGCTATACACAGGAGAAAATTATGACTCAACCTCTGTTAAGAGTCTTGCATCAACTCACCAAGTCCGGAAAAAGCAGAGCTGAGCCTCAAACTCATTTTTGTAATTCTTCTGTAAGTTTTTGCCTTTATCCCAGCTGCCTTTCTCAGTGTTACTGCTGTGGAGAAAATGGTGTAAGGTCAAGTGAGGTGGAAAATGAATAGAAATTTGAAAAAAAGGGGCACTGAAGGGATATGCATCTCATTTGTCCCCAATAACTATGCCCAAGACCACTTTGCCTGACTCACAGAAGCCATTACTGTGAAACCTTGCTGAGCTAAAAGGGAAATTTCAGGTTGTGTTTCTGTAAAGAACGATAATTCCAGCAAACGTACTCTTTAGTCAAAAGGAGATTCCAGGAAAAGACTGGTGACTATGCTATGCTGACTTGCTATTTGATGAATAATCCGTCTCTATTGCCAACCAGAGTAGAGATGGATGTTCACGCACAGGCAGCCCCAGACTTTCAAACTGAACCATCACTTCAGGAATAGTTTAGTATGCGTTTCTATCAACAATGTGGCAGTAGGGGAGAAGTACATGAATGTGTGGACATGACACCATTTCTTTCAAGGTTCAGTCCTTCACAGTAGAAATTGAAATAGCCATTCATGCTCTCTATGAACATTTCCCCAACATATGTTGCATATTCAGCTATGAATTGGATTATTTTGTGAAATAGATACATCCAAGGTCCAGCTCACCTCTACAAGTCATTTATAATATAACCAGTTAGCATAATTCAGCACATAAGAAATAACAGACCGATTCCAAGTAAGTAATTAAGGGAGATGTGAAGTTTCAAGAATAATAGAAAAGGGCTTTACCACTTACCAGTCATGAGACTTCAAACATGTTACGTAGCATGTGTCTCAGTTTTCTTGTCTGTAAAATGGAGATAATAAAAATAAATGGAGATAATATGTTTTACTGCCTATGATGTTATTATGATAAATGACGTGCATGCAAAGTGTGAAACACAGCCCTTGACAAACATTAAATGCTCAATAAAAGCTAATTATTATTTAGTAATTAATAAATTATAATTACAACTAAATTGTTTATGATTTCAAACAAGCCATTCATCTTTGGTTAGAGTCCAGTCAATGTAAATGTGGAAATCAATTTAGGCAGAGGATCCTAAAAATTCCTCCCAGGCAGAAATCTTCTGACCCCAGTTGGAATGATCCAGAAGATCATGGAGTATCAAATTCCATTTGCCTCTCTGATTATCTACACCCTTGTCAGGCCTTTGAGTACGTTCTCTCCTTCTCATTTCTCTTAGTAGACTAGACTTGTCAAACATCTGCCCTTGTGTGCTGATGAGTGTAATTTGAGCTAAGACACAAATTACCTTGACACCTTAGTAGAGAGATTGGAAATGCTATTTTCATGTATTTGCTAATAGCTGTCCTCCCCAACAGCACCCATGTGACCTTTAAATACCACAGACGCTAAGTGGCGAAGGAGAATAATAATGGCATTTTAATTGATTGGTAACTTACTGAACAGCATTAGCTAATACACCATAACACCTCTTCCCTCTCCCTGCTCCACTCCATCTCACTGGAACAAATCTTTCTGCTCTCTGGAGGGTTCCTGTTTTTCTTACAGTGAATCTGTGATCCATTTGACCCTGTCTTCAGTGGTGCAACATATAAGTTGTTAAAAAAAAAATGTGTGCCGATAAATGTGAGGGAAAATAGCTATGGGGAAATTGTACGCTAAAAAGCAAATGTCATTGTAGACTACATTTCACTGCAGTTTTAACCATTCAGAGTAAAATATAAACAGATAGCCTTTTGGATTTATTCTTGCAGTTTTAAAATGTGATTTTAAAAATGAATTTAACAACAAATTTAAAGTTCCTTTGGGCATGATTCTCTGGGGTTTCTAAATTTCTGACCCTGGTAGGAATTACCAAGCTCTGATACTGATCCCAAAGGAGTGACTAAATGATTTTTATCCCATGATATGACATTACTACTTTTGGAATCATTTTGTTTATAGCAATCCAAATACAATCCTCCCAGCCCAATGAAACTCCGGCCTCATTTAAAACTCCCAAATCATCTCAACCCACTCTGAGTTCACTCCTTCTTGGAAATAGTTAGAATTTTGACCACTCTAGATGTCAAGACTAAGAACTCTTTTGCACAGTTTTGTATTTTTCAATCTTTTCCTCCCAACTAGATCTCAATTTTCAGGAAAGCCTTACAGGTCTCCAACACTTTTCATGTTGCACAGTGTAGAAAGCAGGGTAAAGTGTGGAAGAAGTGGGGGACACAGAGGCATCAGGAACAGCCTGTGTGGCCATGAGAAATGGATTCTCTGAATCACTATCTCTTAATCTGTAAAGTTCCATGGAGTCATTGTAAGGAAGAAATAAGAAACCTTGGTGTTCCTTATACAAGGTGTTTGGGGTGACATAGAGCTGTGCAGACCAGAGCCCTTCAAGGAAGGTCTTGTTTCCCCAGATACTGAGAGTGTGGTCAGCAGACATCCCCCAGCCCCTGTGGGGTTTACCTCAGCTGCAAAGAACTATCTGCCCAAGGACACATTTGTCCCAGAGCAGCCCGGATCTAATGACTAACTGTCAATCAATTTCAATCCAAAGCAATAAATCTCTGATTGTCCTTTCAGGTTTTCCTTGCACCCACTATTAGATTCTCACCCTCTCTTCCACTGATGTTTATCCCTGAATCGTACCCTGTTGCCAAATTCTGCCTCACCACCTAATGCCAGAGAATAAAACCTGCAAGGAGCTTGTTACACACTAATCTTATCATTGAGTCTTTATCTCTTTCTCCAAGGACAGAAAATCCAGGCTTCTTGGTTCCCTGATCATCCCTCTTTCTGAATTATCCTCTGTTGCTCCTCTGATAAGATCCTTTAAGCAAATATCACTGCAAAACACCCTGGCCTTATAGCTCTCCATTCCTCAAACACTCTCTCCCACACATCCACTGTCACCAACAACATAAGCATGGAATGACTTAGGGCACCTCCAATAGTCTCTCACATTTCTTTGTTCTATGGGACATGTCCTCTTCCCTCAAAATGCCATAATTCCTCTGTCTCCTTGAAGATTTGGTTCTCTCTTCAGGCTTCCCTGAGAAATTCTCGTGGGTCCCTTCGTTTGTGTATGGTGTTCCTTGGCACCCTGGGCTTCCTCTTGCATGTAACAATTGTGCTATGATAGACTGTACATTTTTAGGTATATTTCCCATTAGTCAGTAAACTCATAATGAGGATGGGGCTGACAGGGAAAGGCACACTCATCTCCATAGCTGCAATTCCTAGCACAGGGTCCTGGGTTTGTTAAGCATTCAGAATCATTTGTGGAAAGACTGGATGAATGAGCAAGTGAATTAATGAATAGATGATCCTTTTTTCAGAGTGTCAGGTTAGTCATCTTTCTAGATTTTTCCCCTACTGTTACCATTAGTGTTTGAGAAGTGAAAACCCTTTGACATGATTCTAAACCAAGAGGAGCTGGACTAGTTTTCTGTATATCTGCCTGTCCAATAATCTTGCAGCCCAAGTCCCAAGAAAGGAGGAAGACAGTAACCATGTGCTATTTTTGCCTGCAGGGTGTTCAGAAACAAGTGTCCACAAGTAAACAAAGAATCATTCAAATTTCACATCCTATACAAGTTCTGTATCAAGATGCTCTTGAGTTTGAGAAAGCAATGGGGAGCAATACCCAAGAAATGACTTGTATGGGTAGATTCAGAAGGTGAGCATATGCTCAGAAGTTGGTCATAAAGCCAAAGAAATGCAATGGGTTAGAGATGGCAATTCAGGAACAGAAGTGGACAAAGGAGAAGGAGCTTCACTCTGGAGATAGGCAATTGAGCTCTATGGCTTGTTATGCTCATCTGAAAATGAGGATAATGATACTTAATTCCTAGTAATATGATGAAGGTTTTTTATCCTCTGTGGTGAGGGTAGAAATATGTTTAGGATTGTGGGCTCAGGCAATAGGGCCATCATTGAATGCCTTCTATCTGTCTAATGGCAGACGGTAGAAGACAACTTTACTTACTTTCTAATCCTGTCCAGGAACAACTCTGTTACATGACCACTCATATTTAGATTAGTGTTCCTGGCCTTGGTAAGTTTAAACTCTTGCAGAGAAGGCATTATCAACATGACAGCACTCCTTCCTAAGATGGGCAGGGGGTTTTGGAGGACTGTCTCCAGCTGCAATCACTTGCATTTAAGAAAGATTTTCCCCTTGAAAACAGACTGACTTATGTGTCTTGAATCTTTGTGGTTTCCCTCTGAGTATTGATCTATGGGTATGAAGGGAATAACAGCAGCAACTCAGAAGCCCAGCACTAATCTCCAAACCTCTAGAGAGATAAGGTTTCTCCCTCGCTGCTGAGCCCCAAGTTGTAAGACATCTGGGCTCCCTTAGCTCCCATGGGCTATGTATGGAGTACAGGAAATCTTTCCAATGCATCTGTAAAAAACACACATGGAATAGTATAAGTGCTATCCTGCCTTGCCATGGGTACCAGTGTCAATCAGAAGACAAATCAAAAGTAAAGGAATAATTTAAAAAAATCTCCCACTGGAACTTGATTCTTTTCAGCCACATCAACCAGTTAGAACGATGATGGATGATGAACAACTCAGATAACCCATGAGCTGTAGATGAGCCTGTCTCCTCTGCCTTTAGCAATTGGCTCCCAGGCCAGCAATCTAGATGGGAGACTTTCCAGATTTACAGCACAGGGATTTGGGGGAGGAAAAGAGAATGTATGGAGAGGAATTTGAAATGAGCCTTGAGTAGTTAGTAAAATTTCCAGGTTCACAGCAGCTAAATTCTAGCTCACTTTGATGTCAGATACAACTGACCCTAAATATGTATGTAGTACCAGACACCAGTTCTGGCAATGGGGCATAGAGAGGCAATGCAATGCTTTGGTTAAGACTGGGATTCTGGAGCCAGTCTCCCTTGGGCCACCACTTCCTGCTCTGGGCCCCAGGTTCTTCACCTGTAAGAGGAAGTTAAGAATACTTGCCCACAGGACTGTTGTAAGGATAAATGAGTTAATACAAATGAGGGGTTTAGAACAATGCTTCAGTAACTTCCCAATAAGTGGTCGCTATTATAACTATTAATGAAGAGAAGGATAGACACCGTCATTCTATTCTGCTCCCTCTAACTTCCAGAAGAACTCCAGACACCACCCTCCTGCCCAGAGCCCCTAAAGGCCTCCCTCCTCAGGTGTGCCATTTGGTGCACCTGTCAATCTTTGCCATCATCAGTGACCTTGCATTACATGTGTGCTGTAGCTGTCTTCATGTCCTGCATCACATGCTCCTCAGTATCTCATCTTGAGCAGTCCTCTCAAACCCAGGCCCCGCCCCTCAATCCACTTAGATGTAACATCTTCAGGTGATAATTCTGATAATGTCTCCTCTCCTGTCTATAAAATCAGACACATCCTTTAACATAATTTGGCCTCAGTCCTCCATCCATGATATAGGAGCTAGGAATACATTACCTCTAAGGTCATTTTCCACTTTAATTTTCTGTGATTTTATGACTACATGCTGTGGGTTATTAAAAAAATAATCCAGTTCCACCTTATGGATCTAAGAGACACAATAGATGTTCCCCAAGATGCAAGTGGGGTTCAGTATTATCAAGGTAAAGAGCTCTGAACACAGGTCATAATGGAAGAGGTGTTTATCCCTGGCAAACTGACGTGTTACTAACAAGGGATAAAACTTACTCAGTGTCAAAGGAAAGCCAAGGATATACTGAGGAAAGTGGCCACTTGACCTGATCCTCTTTTTGGAAGGTAAAAGTTAACAATGAACCAGTGGCTAGGATAGTCAACAGAAGAAATGACCCGGAAGCAAATGTTCTAAGAAAAAGGCTGGGAAAACCAGGAAAGAAAAACAAAACAAAACAAAAAACTCTGGGGACTCTTTGTGTTAGTAGTTACTCTTTGGCAGAGATTTTATTTTCATAGGACTGAACGAAGGTGGGCAATGCCATTTTCTTTTTCAGGACAAATAAAATCACAGTTCACTGTGATCTGAAAGAAGGAAATACCTCAATATCACCTTCTGGATTTGAACATCACTGAAGTCTGTGTGTGTGTGTGTGTGTGTGTGTGTGTGTGTGTGTGTGTGTGTGTGTGTCTGTTTGCACAGACTCCTAAACTGGAGTCAAATGAAATGTAAAAAATATCCATGATGAAAACCATTTGGAAAACATTAAAGAATTGAGCCCAAATCAGGAGTCCTGATGTTTTGTTGTTTCTCTCTCTCCTCTTAGCCTTAATATGGTCATTCTAAAGATCTCCATAGTGTTTGATGCTTTAATTTTCTTCCCTGTGTATAAGATAATTTGTTTACAGTTGAGGTAACATCTGTTTCTGTAGATAATGAAGTTATTAGATGTCGATCAATTTAATAAAGCCACAGGCTTTCCTGACTTCTTTATGCATAATCAATGAATTTGGATGCAAAATGTGAAAACTTTACTTTTGAAAAAATGATCTAAATCTTCCATTAACATAGTCATTTTTTAATTATGTTGTGCTGGCAATCAGAGAGCTATGTAAACATAGTATTATGAAAACAAAGATTATTCAGTCATTACGGGGTAGCAAGAGAGAGGCCAGGGAAGTGTTCTATCTCCCTTTTGCCCTTGAACAACAGTTTCTGCTCTTTATTACCTGACATACTTTTATTTTATATGTCCTATGGTTAATGCTTCTATTCCACCTGTTACAACAGATGTCATTTCTAGAGTGTTCTTGGCATTTTGCATATATTTTCCACAGTTAATCTTCCCAGTTATTCTGGGAATAATACAATAATATAAGTAATTATTAATATTCTTCATTTTACAGATGGCTGAGAAAGACTGGTAACCCATGCGGTCTCCCCAGATGGAATCAGAATTCAAACCTCAGCCTCTGGACTTTGGAGTCCAGCCTTCATCTTAAATCTCCCTCTTTTACCTCTTTATTGCACCCCTAATTGAATACATGTTTCCAGAGTTATTAACTCTGTACCTTGTTTCTTCATTGACCTGTGATAGTTTAAGGGGAATCAAGCAGCTTTGATTCCCGTAGATTTCAAAAGACATCACACAAGGCCCAGAATTCTTTGTTTCTGGAGTTTGGGCAATTATAGATAGACCATCTTCACTATGAATAGTGGGGGTAAATTTTCAAGTTTATGGGACGCCAGCAAAAGAATGAATCAGGACTGAGGTTAAACAGTGCAGATAAAACTTGAATCAAGATTACCTTCTAGTCATAGAAAATATACAAATTCCTTTAAAGCCAAAATAGTTTGTGACTTTCATCTTAATCTTGTGTGCTATGCAAACATGGAGATATAAATTTGCAAAAGAGCCTATTTATGCCTTTGTTGTCAAATCTGATAATTCTTGTTTCATTTAAGACATTCTTCTTAATTGGTAATTTTTAAAGCCAATAGCAATAAAGGCAGTGGTATAGTATAAGTGACAAGATAGAGGTCACCTGGATGTGAAGCTCCTTGAGGTCCTTCCAGGCTCAACCTTTGTTGTTTACTTCAGGTTTTCCTCCAACAAGTAGAGATGAATGTGTTCTCCTATTTCTCACATAGCTATTTTGAGGATCAATGAGTGAGTGTGAAATGCAGACACTTGGAGAAGTGTAAAGAGCTAGATCAATCTAAATACTATTTGGTAATACCTGGTTGTGTGAATTTCCATCTAACATTAGATTTCTGTCCCATGGGTATCATGGCTTTCATGTGCTCATTCCAAAATTAACTGATCATGGTTTTATCAAAGTTCAATGCAGATGACATAATACTTTTACGCATAAATTATTTTCTTTTAAAACAGAAATGTAAATGAAATACTCATTACTAAGTGTGCTAGTCACTCTTCCCTGCTCATGTCACCATGCCACATCTTGGAGAGGCAAGATGACTGAGTGTGACCACAGTGCAATGTTAAATTCCTTTCATTGTTTTCCAACAACTATGGAATTAGAATATACAAGTCTTTGGAATTAGTAAGTGATACTTCAAATTTAACATGTAAATGTATCTTACTTTAGGCACTAAATATATAATGGACAACATATTGAGATTGTTGGGATTAATGTATACATACTACTGTATGTAAAATAGATAACCAACAAGGACCTACTGTATAGCACAGGGAACTATACTCAACAATTTGTAATAATCTAAAAAGGAAAAGAATCTGAAAAAAAATAGATATATTTATATGTATTACTGAATTACTTTGCTGTACACCTGAAACTCACACAACATTGTAAATCAACTATAGTCCTTCAATAAAAAATACATATATATAGTGGAAATTTTATGTATAAGTTCATTATTAACCATTAAATACTGTTTTAAAGACCAAGCATCTTGGCTGTGGATTTCTATGCTCATGTAATGCTACAGGTACATCCCTCATTATTACTGACATTCTTGCTTTGTAAATTTGTTACTTTATTTTTGGCAATTCCATGGTTTCTAACATGAAACACACCTGTATACATAAAGTTTTATTACTGTGTGTTTGGTTAGAATGACATTTATTTTTTTATTTATTTATTTTTGAATGTGAGATTGGAGAAATTTCTTTTTGGGGAGAGGGTACTGAAGACTTGAAAAAAATCATTGAGAAAAAACAGCTTTGGGAGCTCTCTGACTCTTGGCTTATAGGAAAGATGAGTATAAATCTTGGTTTAGTCTTTATTTGAAATAGTCTGGATTCATGCCTGTTATCCTGGGTTTCCATCTGGCTTTGCAATGCTCCATTGACTTTCCATATTTAGTCCAGTATTATTTTGTCATTTTATTATATTTTAAAATTAAGGTATAGTTTACATACAGGAAAGTCTAAAAGCCTTAAAGGTACAGCTTAATGCCTTTTGCATATGTACACACCTATGTAACTGCTGACAAAATCAAGACACAGAAAACATTTCCAGCAACCTAGACTCTTCTGGCACTTTCGGTTGACGTTTCCCCAGAAGAAATAAATATTCTGACCTCTAACACTATAGATTAGTTTTGCCTGATTTTGAACTTGATGTTAATGAAGTCATAACCAAGTATTATTGTTAAAGTTACATGAAAATCAGCCAGGAAAAGTTTGTTACATCTCTGCTTTGTACTTTAAGCTGCTTTCATGGTCTCTTCTAATAAGGTACAAGATGCTTGCAGAAAATAGTTCTGACCTTATGTATGATTTAATGTAAAAGATTATCAGACATATAATACATCTTTCTTTGCCATATCCTCTCCAGGCACAAGGGGCACATTCAGGGGACACACCTTAAGACGAAGTGCCCTCAGGCAGGAGCAGCTGGTCATGGCCAGCTTCTCAGGATGTAGTTGTCCCTGATGGCCACTTGGTGTGTTGCCATGGCCCCTGTCAAAATCAGCAAGATGCACAAAGCCACCAGGCCTGCAGTAAGTGGTGTCAGTGGGAAATGATGGGAGTTTATTAGTTATAGATAGAATGTGGTGGGGAAAATACAGGACTGAGCATCCTGGTGTAGAGATAGATGTACAGAGGTGAATCCAAGAAATCTTGCTGCAGAGGTTTGGTCATTTGTTATATGGTGCATAAACAAATATTTGTTTATTGTTTGGTAACACCTTTTTTGTTATCTTGTAATAGTTTTCAGTCATAATGAGGTCAAAAGAATGAAAGCTGTTTGATGAAAAATTAAATACATTTGTCCCTGAACAATGGAGGGTTAGGGGAGCTGACCCTCCATGAAGCCAAAAATCTAGCACAGCAGGAAAAGGAGTGTCCAGACCCCACTAGACCATCTAAACCACTTCAACTGCAGTCTTAATTTAACAATGTCCTTCCCCCAAATGAATTTTTGCAACACTGTTGAGAATGTTAATTTTGTATTTACCGGTCATGAAACAGTGATGTCAAACCATCTCTATTGTATTTAGGTGGAGAATAAGGGTAAGGAGGGAGGAGAGAAAGAATGATTATTTTAAACAGAAACCTTTTAAATAACCAACAGATGAAGACTGGAGGTCTTTGCACCTACTGTTGACATCCTTATCTAGCAAAGACCTTGTGTCCCTGTGAGGGCTCAGCCATTTAATATGCTTGGGTCATCTCTATCCCACCCTGTACGGTTTCTGCCTCTACCCATGTCAATCAATCTCTCCTGAGGACATATTTTCTCTGGTTTTGTTTCCTGCTTAATCATGTCTTCTTACTAATTGCTCACATTTATCTAATGCTGAGTAACAACCCCCAAACTCAGTAACATAAAACAACCACCATTTATTATTTTTCATGATTCTTTGGGCTGACCGCCGAATGCTGACACATGACTCCTCTGCTCCACGTGGCATTGCCGAGGCTGCCCTCAGCTGGGTTAGGTTGTGAGGTCTAAGAAGTTTTCACTCACATGTTTGTATCACAGCACTCCTCCATGTGTCCTCTTGTACCTTTGTAGCTTCCTCACATCATGGCGTCTCTGAGTTCTCTGACTTCTTGCTTGGCAAATCACTTAAAGAGCAAAAGCAGAGACTTCCAGACTTCATTTCATTCTATTCATCAAAGAAAGTCATGAGGCAAACCTAGATACAAGAGGAAAGCCGGGAATAAACGCCATTTCCTAATGGGTAAGAGAGGCATATATTTACAAGGAAGGAAGGATTGAAGATGCCATCTTTGGAGATTCTGATACATTCACAGCTCCTGACTCCACTTTACTCCACTTTACTCATTGTCACCACTTACTGACTTCTCTATGTGTTCTTTAGCTTTTAATTTTCTCCAATTAATTAACAAGCCTAATATCTCTGGTTCAAATTTCTCAGGGAAATAATTATTCAGTTGATTACCGTTGCCCTTGTATGTATTAAACTTTCAAAGAAGAGCCCCTGACATGTCATCAATCATTTTGCATAGATTAGTGATTTGTGAATTTGATGTTGGTTTTTCAACCAATTGACTGTGACCCCCAAGGGCAAGAACAGGTGTTGTACTGAAAGGCAGACAAGGGATGCCTCATCAGAGCAGGGTTGGTGGGAGTGGTCATATCCCTCAGAAAGATGCAGTGACTCAGAAGGATGCACCTTGACTAGTCTGCTCTATGCGAGACATCTCTTAACTAATGAATCAAAATGAGGCATTGATTATATAGTTACTTGGTTCTTTAATTTTCTCACTTTAAAAGTGTTCCTTGCTTATCTGAAGATCCTCTGCTCATGGGGTGAGATAAAAGCAATCTATCACATAAATATCAAGACTGAATTAGATCATTCCTCAGCCTCTAGAATTCTGGGCTGTTTGTTCTTAATTTCTCACATTGTAGTCAATGTGATCAGAAGGACTTCCTGGAACACACAGTTCTCTTTCAAATACTTTTGAGATATGTAATGTATAAAATAAAGGGACCTCTCCACTGTAGTATGTACCACAAACTTCTTTCTCCCACAAATTTCTTTTGATTGCTTTACACTGTAATTGCATTGCTTTGAGTTTTTCTTTCTTCCTTTCTTTCGTTTTACGGTGGAAAACTTAATAATGAATGTATCCAAGAATACCTGTGATGTAACTTCCTCATAAATATACTAAGAAGTCCTTACTGTCTGATGCCCAGAAAGAACAATACATGAGAAATGAGAATCAATAATCCGACACAAGCCTGGTACCTAAGAAGACTGAGATTTTGTACCAAAGGACTGAAATCCTTTGCACAGTTAGCCAATTTCTATTGGAAGGACAACAATTCACCCATTTCTCTTATCTTTCTTCTCTTAAACAGCTGTAGATACTGTATACAGGTTTCAGTACACTCACGCTGTGCAGTGTCAATCCATTGATTCTAAGCTGATAATATATGGCTGAAAAGTTTTCTTTTGCCTCACTAATCATTTATTGTATTCCTATTACTTATTTAGGGTTTTACTAAATATTTGAGATATCTGCCCTCATGAAGCTCAGAAAAGTGGACGAAGCATGCATATAAATTAAAACGTTTTGTAAGATACAGTTAGGGCACAAAGGAGAAAGTGCTCATTCTGCTGAGGAAGGAAGGAACAGAAAAGTCTTCATGGAAGAAATGAATAGAAATTTGAAGTTGTATTTTTTATGAAAGTCTTCATTGTTGTCAGCACTTGATGTTGTCTTTCTTTTCAACTGGAGCCAGTCAGCTGGGTGTTTTACAAGATTGTCTATATCTTCGTTAATTTTGTTTGCTTATTATATTAGTTACTGAAAATTATATTAAAATATCTCCACTTATATTGTATAGGTCTTATTCTTCTCATAATTATGTCTATGTTTTCTTTGTTTGCATTGTTGGGGAAGTTTAAATCAGTACATCCACTCTGGAAATCAGTTTGACATTATCCATAAAAGATGATTGTTCATATGCCCTATGACTTAGCCATTCCAGACTTTGACATGTTTAAAAAAGAAATCATTGTTCATGTGCATGTGTAGATAATTCAGAACAGCAGTATTCATAAGATCCCCAAACTGGAGATAATACATATGTCCGCCCATAGCAGAATGAGTAAATAAATAAATTGTGGTATATTCATCTATCAATGGAATATCATAGAACAAGGAAAAATAACAATTGATATCTAAACTTAATAGCATGAATAATATCACAGACAAGGTTAAGCTAAAGAAGGCAAATACAAATGCATATTATATAACACTTCTACAAGTCAAAACTGGCCAAATTAATGTATTATTAGAACACTAAATAATCATTGCCTTAAAGAGACAGATGGAAACAGTGAGAGGGAATGGATATGAGCTGGCCATTTGAGGGGGTTAATGAGAGATTTAAGTGATAATTTAATTAATTAAATTGGTGATTATTAACAAGAGGGCTGCTTTCTGAAAATTCGTTGAATGGAACATATATGTGTTGTGCACTTGTCTGTATATTTGATACATCAATTTAAAATATATATAAAAACCATGGGAGTGGCCAGGCTGGCAGAGTAAGAAGACCCTGAGCTCACATTCTCTACAGGCAACTCATAATTACAACTATTTACAGAGAAACTATTGATGATAAAAAACAGAAGAATAGATGAAAATATCTTCTACAACTAAAGATACAAAGAAGGAACCACAACAGGATGGGTAGGAAGAGCAAAGATGCTGTATATTCAAGATCCACACCCCCAGGTAGGTGACCCACCAGCAATAATTACAGTTGCAGAGGAGTGAGTGGTCCAAGCCCCACACCAGGCTCCCTGGTCAAAGGGTCCTGCACCAGGAAAATGAGCTCTCAGAACATTTGGCTTTGAAGACCAGCGGGGCTTATTCTCAGAAGAGCCAGAAGGCTGTGGGAAATAGAGACTCCATTCCTAAAGGGCGCACACAAAATCTCCCATGCTCTGGGACCCAGGGCAGAAGCGGTAGTTTGAAAGGAGGCTGGATCAGACCCACCTGCAGATATGGGAGAGTTTCCTGGAGAAGCAGAAGACAGCTGGGGCTCACCATGGGGACAGAGACACTGGCAGCAGCCATTTGTGGAAGCTGGATCTATCACGTGGGCACTGGGTTGGCAAGTGCTGTTGTGGAACCCTCCCTCTAGCTCATTAACCCAGGGACCTGTACCTACCCACCATCTTGTCAGCACCAGTACTGGGACACACCTTAGTCTGACGACCTAGGCTAGCAGAGACAGAGCCTCATGGACCAGCGGGCCTGCTGCCTTAAAAACCTCTGAGCCCACAACCCCCCGGGACATCTGTATTCTTTAATAAGAGGGATCTTAAATTATATGAAACTCAAAAGAAAACAACTGCCTCAAATAATAGGCATTAGTGTTCTCCAAAGTTTTATTACATGAATATTCTGTGTCCTTCATATATTGATGCTGTGATCCATAAATCTTATACACAGTAGTGTTAATGAACAATATAGAGTGTATATTATATACAAAAATAGAACGTTATAAAGTTTTATATAAATGGAAATTTTACCATTTTCTTTCAGCACCTCAGTAGATCAACTTCAGATGTCCCTTTTGAGAATGGACTGTGAATTCAGCCTGAAATAGGCACTTCCCTGTTACTAAGGAGTCTTCTGGAAGAGTTGATGGTAATGCTCTCTCATTCAGAATATTGAGGTAATCTGTGTCTTTTTTCCTTAAGCAAAGTGTTTTCGTGATTTTAGAAATTAAGAGCAAAACTTTCATATAAGGACTGACCTTTGACACTACTCAGAAAAAGACAGCATGCATCTTTGACATCCAATCATTTACATTCTGGGAAGCTCTTCCTCCTTTGGGCTTACTTTTTGGTGGAGAGTTCATGGAAGTATTGTCTTGAATTGAATCTTGAGACAATCATTAAATTGTTAAAGAACAATATCCACAATGGGCATTTTTGGGGTAATGGGAATTTGGGGTGTGAAGGGGATTTTTGCGTGATTATTTAATTTTATTTTTAATCTGGGTCATAATCATAATTAAAAAGGGCTTAGCTTTCTGTTGATTCATTGAGTGGAATATTTGTGTTTTGTACATTTGTCTATATATTTGAATATCAAAAAGAGGAATTAAGAATGAAAAAGTCCTATTGTAGAGCACAAGGAACTATATTTAATATCCTGTAATAAACCATAATGGAAAAGAATATGAAAAATAATACATATATATATACATACATATATAACAATCACTTTGCTGTACACCAGAATCTAACACAACACTGTAAACCAACTATACTTCAATTAAAATAATATAAATAAATATTTTTTAAGAAGAATGAACGTGTTTAGAACATCTCGAGCCACAGCCTGTAGGGAGTATCTCTATAAAGAATTTAAAAAAATAATAATAAAACAACAACAATAACAAACTTTCATGTGTGTTTTCCTAGACAGACCAACAAACTTCCATGTGTGTTTTCCTAGAAAGGCATGAAAATTATCTCTTGAAGAGTTTTCTGTAGAGCAAATAAGCAAGATTGCAAGTTAAGATTTCTGTTTCTCTAAAACAAGCAGGAGGCTCACCTCATGATACTACTATATAAATGGATTTCTCAGAGAATGTGTATAAAACTAAATTAATCTCTTGAATTAGATGCCATCTCTGTATCATCAGAGGCTGAATTATGCATGAACTGATGGTAACTTAAATTAAGACTCCACAGCTTGTTCAAAGAGAAGAAGAAGGAAAATACAGACAGATTACAGATCTGCTCTTGCTTAAATGACACTGATCACATGCACATTTGTATTTGAGTAATTAAAGAGTATATGAGTCAGAAAGTTAAAAAAGAAAAAAGTACAGCACTTCTGGTTTCAGTTATGACATACAAAGTTTAGAAGTAACCCTTACAAGTCACTCACATTCTTACAACAAGAAAAAGCTGAACAAACTGAAAAATGAATGTCTATTCTTGGACCCATCAGGGAACAAAAATTTGAGTACCAACTGCAACCGGGAGAGACAGGTAAATCCAGAGTCACTGCTGAGATATTCTTACCGGGAGTAGAAGATGCTGGAGCTATAAACTGGTAGGAACACTTAAATGGTAATTTTGACACATAATGTTAGAGAGAGAAACTCCTGCAGGCCTCAGTTCTATGGTGCCCCCTATAGCTGTGTGGCTCTTACCTCCAGTAATCCGAGCAGATAAAGAGTCACTCTTGTCTCTCGCAGAGGATGGAAAAGTGTAATAATTGTAAAATATGCCCAGAGTGGTCTATATAATAAAAGCCTATACTTTGAGGGGAAAAAACTTTTTTCCAGAGCCTTATTCCAGCTGGTAGAAAGTAATTCTGCCCACCCCAGTCCCTTCTGGCTTTCTTGTCTCATCTAAGGTAGGTCACAATACCACTGCGAGAAAAACAATGTGTGAAGTCCACAGTCCACAGACACAGGCCAACTAAAATACTGAGAGTCAATCATGAGATTGTAGAATACTCTGTTTTAATCACTTCCTTTTCACTGTGTTAGGGAGGGAGGACTCCCACCCTGGGGTTAAGAAGATAACCAAACAGATGATACCCAACACTGGATGAGTAATATCAACATTGGTTTATTAGTCCCACACATAAGATGGAAAAAGTTGAGAGGACATGTTGAATGCTATATTCAGTGCTATATACAGAGTAAAGTCAGGTACAGAGTGAATAACCAGGGTCTGTGGAAGACAGGCTTTATAGTATCAAAAGTGTGGGTGTGGTGACCCTGGTTCCCATGGGAAGATGTGATTGGCTTGTTTGGTTTGTTTGAAAAATTCTGTGAGCTGGCATGGAACTGAAGCCCACTCACATAAGCAAGCCCTGTGCCCGCTCAACAAGTGAATTGTAGAGTTACCATTCAACCCAACAATTCAACTCCTAGGTATATAGTCAAGAGAAAAAAATAAAAACCATATACATAAAAACATGAACACAAATCTTTACAGAAGCATTAGTCATAATAGCCAAAAGATTGAAACAATTCAAATGCCCATTAACTGATGAACAGATGAACAAAATGTGGTATATCCATATAGTGAAATATTATTTGTCCATTAAAGTAATGGAGTACTGACACATACTACAACATATATGAACCTTGAAAAAATTACACTCAGCAAATGAAGGCAGTCACAAAAGACCACGTCTTATGGCTCATTTTATACGTAATGTCCAAAATAGGCAAATGTACAGAGACAGAAAGAATAGTAGTGGTTTTTTAGGGTTGGAAAAGATGGGGGGCTTGGTGGAAGACTGCTCAAGGGCATGGGATTTCTTTTCAGGTAAGAAAAATGTTCTAAAGTTGATTATGATGGTAGTTGCAAAACTCTGTGAATATATTAAAAAATATTGAATTGTACACTGGGTAGATTGTATGGCATGAGATTGTATCTCAATAAAGTTACAAAAATAGAGAAGAAAGATCTAATATCAACAGTCTAAGCCTCTACTTTAGGAAGCTAGGGGAAAAAAAAAGCAAGTCTAGCCTAAATCAATCAGAAAAAAATAAATAATAAAAATTAGAGCAGAAATCAATAAAGTTGGAAACCAGAAAAATAATACGAACTATCATGAAACAAAAGCTAGTTCTTTTGCCCATGGGAACTTAAAATGACACAGCCACTTTGAAATGTAACCTATTAGTTTCTTGTAACACAAAACATCTTCTTACCATATGATTCAGCACTCATATGCCTGGGTCTTTACCCTACGAATTTGCAAAGTTCTGTCCACAGGAAAACATAACACAAATGCTAATAGCACCCTTATGCATAAACAGCAAAAGCTGGACGCAAACCCAAAAATCCTTTCATAGATGTATGGATAAGCAAGCTGTGGCACATTCATGCAGTGGACTGTCATTTAGTAATAACAATAAATGAGCTATGAACTCACAAAGATACATGGATGGATCCTAAATGCATACTGCTAAGCAAAAAGGGTCAATCTGCAAACGCTACACACTGTGTGAGTCCTATGATTCTAGTTAGTACGACTGCCTGGGAAAGGAAAAATGATAGAAACTTAGGAGGGTAAAATGATCAGTAGCTGGCAGGGGCTTGGAGGTAGGGAGAAAGGGTTGAATAGGTGGAGCACATTTTATAATGAAATAGGTGAAGCATATTTCAGAATAGGGGAACTTTTAAGGCATTGAACCTATTCTGTATAGTACTGTAATGGTGAACGAAAGACACACTGCATCTCGCAAAACCAATAAAACTTTATAGCAGAAGGAGTGAACGTTAATGCATGTAAATTAAAAAGAAATCATTTAGGAAGTCAGAGGATTCCAGGATGGAATGTAGAATATGACATAAGTATCTAAACATATTACTAATGTACAAAGCCACCTGGCTAAAGGGAGCTTGATGAAAGATGCCTGTATAAGTAATTTTTGAAATGAGTACAGCCTGTAAGTCTAAAAGCAAAAGGATCTATAAGTACACAATACTCTAGTTGATAAAGTTGTTTACCATGAAGGTTCGGGTTAATAATTCTGATAACGCTCTACACATATGCTGAAATTGAACAATCAAGTAAATGAATGGTGGTGAAACCAGGAGCCCGGTTTCTCACTGTTGGAGTGGGAGACCACAGATAAACAAGGTAATAAAGGTAGAATGATCCATGTGCTAATGGCATATAGTCGGAGACTATATGGACTCATGTTTAGCTTTATATATATATGTATATACATAAACTTTATATATACGTGTGCACATATATGTATATATATATATTTTAATATAAACACAATTGGTTACATGCAGGATATGAGTTAGTATACATGCATATATTCCTTTGCTTTGATGGCTGAAAAAATCCTGGAAAAATCTATACCCAATTATCAAGAAGTTATCTAGAACCCAGACCTCGGTTTCTAAGACAATTCTTCAGTAAAGGGAACAAGGTTCTTTGGAGAAATGATCTTAGGTTTGGGGCAGGAAATATGCAAGATAAGCCTGTAGAATCTTGAAATACCAGAAAGTAAGGAAATACTCAAAACAAACAAAGAAACACACACACACACACACACACACACACACATACACGCACACACACCTCTCACTCCCCACAGTGGAGCTATATCATGGAGACACAGAAACCAACTGAAAGACCTCTCACTGGCCAAGCTGGAACAATCTGAGCAACGAAATAATAAAGTATTATTGGATTATAACTCCAGGTATAAATAAATACCTAAGGGTCCATGATATTACAAATAAATGATGGGATAAGAAGTAGAGGAAAGAAGAGACAAATCTCCCCTCTTGAAAACTTTCAGATAATTTATGTACATGCTCTACCTTTAAGAAAGAGGAGGATAACCCCCAACCCCTCACTGTGGACTGCATGTGGGGACTTCCTTCCAAGGAGTGCAGTACAGAAGGGGGTAAAAGAATTACTTTACAATGGAGGAGCCTGACAAGCACCACCTCAGCCAGGTGATCAAAGTCAAAGTCAACATTGGTAAATCATACAGATAGTATGAACTCCTGCTATGATGTCACGAAAATGTCACTCTACCTCTCTGGTCTTCCTCCCCCAAATTCATAATCCCAGTCTAATCAGACAAATTGCAATTGGGAGACATTCTACAAATTCCTTAATCTTACCATAACTCCTCAAAATGGTCAAAATCATCAAAAACAAGGAAAGTCTGAGAAACTGCCCCAGTGTAAGGAGCCATGACAGCTAATTGTGATGTGCTATCCTCTATGGGGATCCTGGAACAGAAAAGAGACTTTAGGTAAAACTAAAGAAATTTGAATGTCATATGGACTTTAGTTAATAATAATATACCAGTAGTGGTTCATTAGTTGTAATAAATATGCCATACTAATATAAAATATTGCTAATAAAGGAAACCTGTTGTAAGGTATATGGAAACTCTGTACTATCCTTTTTTACTATCTAATCTGTAGCATCTTTGCAAAAACTGTTCTAAAAGGAAGGTTTTATTAGAAAGAAAGAAGGGAGGGAGGGAAGAAGGGATAAAAGGGAAGGAAGGGAGGGAGGGAGGGAGGGAGGGAGAAACCTTACCATGGTAAAACACTTACATCTAAGACTGTGGAAATTTTAGTCTAAAGGGATTTTTATGTTTTTGTCAGGTCACAATGGAAGCTTACTAATGAGTGGTTTATGAAATAAACCTTATTCCTCTTTTTAAATATTGATAGAATTTCCCATCTCCAGTCTTTTAGAAGCTCTTTTGGCCTTACATGAATGTGAAAGATCAATGACAGTTATGTCATTTAGAGATTCCCTTGAGACACTGTTGTGTAATTTAGATGGGTCAGGAGGTTTGAACTCATGTAAAGCAAATTGGTACACTCTCACAATCGTTTTACCCATCATGAGTTTATTTAGTTCATTCTAAGAAATGCTCACTCTGCCATTTTCAGTCCAAAGATTTTTCTTTTTGATAGAGAAGAAAGGAGCAAAGAGGGAGGTTAGGGGATTTATTGCACCAATATAACCTCTTTTAATGTTTTTGCTTGTTTGTTTTGTTTCTCTAAACATACCTAGAAGGTAATTCTTCTTCATGAGTATGCATGTATGTGTATGTCCACCTTTATATATGAATATTTTCTTCTGAAGCATTAAGTCACCTCAGATATAAATGACCTGGAAATTTTTAATGCACATGTCATGCACCTGTATTTAGCATTGCATATTGTGTAATTTCTACAGCTGAGTCATTATTAGCTCTTACCTAGTAGGTCCTTTCTAAAGTCAGATCGCAGGGTCAAAATCAGATATATTTCACCAATAATGCAGAATGTATATGATTTTGTATTCACTATCTTTTCATGAATCTGAAAAAGCCAGGATTTTCCTCCAGCATTGCAAAGGGTTGAGATTACTGTGCATAAAGCTGTTGGCTTGTAAGGAGGAACCAAGTTTTAAGCAAACTCTTAAATAACTCCTGCAGAGTACGAAGTGGAAGGGTTTACATAAAATGCAATGCCAATTTCCAGTCCCAATTTACATATAATAAAACTGAGACTTTGAGAGTTTGCAGAAACTCAAAGAGCCAAATAAAGTCATATATCCGTGTGTGTGTGTGTGTGTGTGTGTGTGAGTGTGTGTGTGTTCACAGCCATATATAACCTTATTAACCTCACTTAGCCCCCGTGAGTTCTGCAACTTCTTCTCAGATTACCCCCCCGTATATATATGATGTGTGTGTAGATATAAACACAGGTTACCGCCCTACCACTGTGAATAGAAAACAACATATTAAGAACGATCCAGTGAGTATAAGAGTGAGGAAGGGACTATGATAGAATCAGCAGTGGTTCTTAATGCAGGATCAGGAAGGGGCCAAATCTCCATTCTGATCACACGGAGGGGCTGGCTCTGCCCTCAGGGATGCTGATCATCCAGCTTTGCTGGATCCCAGGGATCTGTGCTCTTTGAGCAATCATCATTATTCTGGGATTTATAAGCCCCTTGGGAAGGGAAAGACCTCTGCTTCCCCACGTTCGAAGTCAGCATTCTTATTCAACTCACAACTAGGATCTGTGGGGCCTTAGGCAAATTACTTAAATCCTTAGTTTTCTTTGTCTACAAAATGAAAATTGGAGGGAATTCCTTAGAGGGATATTGAAAGGAATAGAGCCCTGTATGTACAGACTGCTTTGCATGGTGTCTGGCTCATATGAAGCGTTAAATGAGAATACAGGATACCAGCTTTAAAGATTCTGAAGGAAGATTCTGCTGGAAGTCAGGGCGAGCAGGAAGGCTTCCCAGCGGAGGAAAAATAGGAGATAAGACATAAGGAATAATTGAAGGGAAAGCGATAGCACAGAGCTGTGCTCAGAGAAAGCTGGGACCCCAACAACCAAGTTATGACTAAGACTTCCTGCTCAGAAGTGTGTCCTGCAATCATCTCCTCGCCAATCCCATGTGTTGGATGCTGAGAAAGGATTGCAGGGAGGAACGCTGATTCTGCGCACACACACACACACACACACACACACACACACACACACACACGCAAGGAGAGGGGAAGTGTGCTATGGAGCCTCATTCCAGACCAGGTCCTGATGGGGTATGTGACATGGTGCACAGGCCTCAGGGTTAGGACCAAAGCAACAATAATCTGAGAAGCAGGGTTTCAAGAAAGTCACTCATCATCAAATGTAAAGGAAAAGGCAAAAGTCAAAGGCTGGCTGCAAAGGAGATTGATTAGAGATGGAGGCTGCTGTTGCTAGCAAAGCTGCAAGGAGCGAGCAAGGGACGGTGTGTCCTAGGACAATTCCACAGCCAGAAAGCAAAGATGCTTTTTGTCCAGTTGTAGGATCTGTAGTCCTCGATGCAAGGGGACCTCTCAAAGGGGGATTTCTGAATCTGATCGTCAGTATCCAGTAACCTCAAGTAACAGAGTCTAGAATGAGAACGCAGGCCCGCGCTCTCTCCCAGCTCCCAGCTGCCATTTATAGTCACACGTGCTAGAAGTCCCCTGGGCGACCTCAGTCACCTAGAAGCTGAGAGGCTCAAACCATGCGACTCAGCAGTTCAGGAGTATCCTCCAGGAAGCACCAGGATTTTTAGCATTCTGCTGTCAGCCTGGAGAAATATCCAGAAGCTATAGCTATGGGGGTGTCAACACTTCTCTGTGGTTAGTTTAACAAGCCACTGTCCTACAGATTTAAGGCACAAGCTTTAGGTCCATAGTGGTGTACACATCGAGAGCCAGGCAGAGGAGGTAGGGCATTCAGGCAAGGAAAGCCAGATTTGGACCACAAGTAAAACATCTTTCAAACAAGGTGACTATTTGTTAAAATATAACTCTCTGAATCATTCTCATAGAGAAAAAAACATTTAAGAATTAATTCCTTTGTTCTTGTCCTCAGATCTGAATTTTCCATCATCGTCCCATTGGCATTTTATGATAAAGTTCTGACACCAAGATACGGGATCATTTATGGGGCTGCAGGATAGCATAAAATGGAGAAAAAAATAAAAAATTAATTGCTCATCTTGATTTAGTCTTCTCTTCTGCCCAGTAATGACTTTGGATGCCATCCTACTGACCTTCTCTGCTTTTGTTCCCATCCAGATCGATACAGTATGCAATGTCATAAATTTGCTTGGCTGGCTTTCAGTTCATTGCCGGACCAAACGCTCCCCCTGTGAACTAGGTGATAATGAAGTTGTGGGCGAGGCGGCCTCCTGTAATCAGCGATCATTACAGTGGGGCCTGGCTCTAAAGTAAATGATGAATAGGCAATGAGCGGCAATAGGGTTGGGGAGATATTGATCAAGAAGCAGCCTTGGAAAGTTAAAACTCGCCCTGGAGTTCTACAGGCAATGAGCATTAGCTGCAAGTATCAGGTTCAAATAATTTTCTTAATAAAGTTCATTTCCAGCTGGACCAGAAAGAATGCCACATTTTTGTGAATAGAACGTAATGTTTCCTCATAGAAGTGGTCCCTATACAGTTGCAAAATATATAATAAAAGGCCATACAGAGCACATATGTAAATTTTAGAGAATAGACCTGAACATCTATTTACCTTCCACCAACTTAAGAAATGGAATAGTTCCAGTATCTCAAAGCATCCACCCCCTCTCTCCCTGTGCCTGGTCTCCACTAAAGCCCCTTCCCTCACTCTTGGATATAACTCCAAGTCATATTTTTGTGATAATAATTCCCTTTATTTTCATTATATTTGATCACTTGTAGATGGATCCATTAAGAATATACTGAGGGATAAATTAGGAGTTTGGGATTAACATATACACATATATATCGATATATAAAATAGATAATCAACAAGGACCTACTGTACAGCTCAGGGAATAGATATTCAATACTCTGTAAAAACCTATATGGGAAAAGAATCTGAAAAAGAATAGATATATGTATATGTATAACTGAATCACTTTGCTGTACACCTGAAACTAACACAACATTGTAAATCAACTCTACTATAATAAAATTTTTAAAAAAAGAACATATTGCTTTAAGTTTTGTGTTTTCTAGTGTTCTGTAAATGTGATCAATATTATTTGTCTTCCACGAGTTTCTCCTTTGTTTCAAAATCTTTTTTTTTTTTGAGATTCACTCACATTATGCATGTGACCTTGTCACTCAAGTTGACTGTTTCATAGCAGTCCACTGTTGGAATAAACCACAATTCATGTGTTCTTTCTACTGTTGAAAGACATTGGGGGATTGTGTTTATTTATTTTATTATTATTTAAAAGCTGTCACAGACTTGCTCCCACACTTGTTTTGCTCATTCTAATACATTTTAGAATTAGCTTATGAAGTTCTAAGGAAAAGTACATTGGAAATTTGATTGGAATTCCACTCAATCTGAGTCCATTTAGAAGTGATATTTTTATGATAGTATTATTTCCATTTATTTATGCCTCCTTTAATGTATTTCAATATCATATTATATTTTCTGCATAGAGATTGTGCATAACATTTGCTAGATTCTCTGAAGTAATTTTTTAATGATTACTGTTAATGGTGTCTGTGTTCATTTCCTAAGTCTGCCAGAACAAAGTGTAACAGAAATTTATTTGCTCACGGTCTTGGAGGCTAGAAGTCCAAATTCAAGCTGTGAGCAGGGCCATGCTTCCTCTGAGACTCTGGGCAGAAAACTTCTTGCCTCTTCCTACCTTCAGTGATGGCTGTAGACCCTTTGCAGTCCTTGACTTGGAGCTACATGGCTCTATTCTCTGTGCTTGTCATCACACAGGGTTCTCCCTGTGTCTGTCCCTGTGTTTCTTCTCTTCTTCTTCTAAGGACACCAGTCACATTGGATTACAGTACAACCTAATGACCCTGTGTCCAAATAATGTCACATTCACTGTTGCCAGGAATTAGGATTTTCACATACGTTCTGGGGTCGGGGGGACACAATTCAGCTCATAACAGTGTCTTTGTTCTTTTGTCACATTTTTCTAACAGCTTTTTCACTGGTATATAGAACGCAAGTGCTTCTGCATATTGATTTTAAATTCAGTAACCTAGATAAATTTCCTTATAAATGTTAATAATTTATTAATAGATTCTTTAGGGTTTTATACATAGAAACTGTTATCTTCTACAAATAATAAAAATTCTGTTTCTTCCTGTGTTAATAGAAGTTCTCCAAAGAAACAGAAATAATATTATAGGTACATACTTTTAAAGTTTAATTTAAATTTAAAATTCTAATTTAATTTAAAAATATGCATATACAAAATAGACAAACAACAAAGATTTACTGTATAGCACAGGGAACTCTGATAACCATAAGTCTGTTTTCTGTTTCTATGGGTGTGCTTCCGTTTTGTGGATAAGTTCATTTGTATTATTTTTCCGATTCCACACAGAAGTGATATCATATAATATTTGTTTTTCTCTGAATTGTATTCTTTAAATGGGTGAACTCTACCGTATGTGTATTAAACCTCAATAAAGCTGTTTTTAAAACATTTTTTCAAAGAAAGGAAAAGAAGGAGGTTCTAGCTTTAATAACTGAAAACGTGGTATCACCATTTGTCACAACTGCAACTACAGGAGGCAAGAATATGTTTGGAGAAGAGCATGAACTTTGGACATGTTGAAGCCTCCGATGAGCAGACACTGCATATCGTGATCTGGAGCACAGGAGAGAGGAAGGGCTGGAGAAAGAGGCAAATTATAATTTACTGAGCATCTAAAAAATAAATA
Organism: Physeter macrocephalus; assembly: GCF_002837175.3. Classification (NCBI taxonomy): domain Eukaryota; kingdom Metazoa; phylum Chordata; class Mammalia; order Artiodactyla; family Physeteridae; genus Physeter; species Physeter macrocephalus. The sequence continues at coordinate 34,382,829 of NC_041215.1, forward strand.
AAAATGAAAAAGTATGTATATAGAGAGATCATATATATAATATGTATATAAAGAGATTTACCATAAGGAGCTGGCTCAGACAACTTTGGAGGCTGAGAAGTCCCAAGATCTGTAGCCAGCACGCTGGAGGACCAGAGATTGCAATGGTTGCATGGTTCCAGTTTGAGTCTGAAGACCCGAGAACAAGGTGACCTGAGGGTGTAAATTCCAGCCCAAGAGCAGGAGAAATCCATGTCCCATCTCGAGCAATCAATCGGCAGGAGTTCCGTCTTAATGGTCTCTTTGTTCTATTCAGATCTTTAGTTGATTGGATGAGGCCCACCCACATTTGTGAGGATATTCTGTTTTACTCAGTCTACTGATTCAGTCTTTACTATCATCCAAAAACACCCTCACAGACATGCTGTGAGGAGAAAATAGGCATTTTGAGTGGCTGCCTAGGCATTGAACAGTATTGACAATCCTCCTCCCATCCAAGTCTGGACGTTTAGATAAGGACTGAGTTTAGTATTCCAGGAATTAGGATTTCCAACACAAGTTCCCACCTTGTTTTGCCCAGGGAAGCTTTTAAAATAACCACTTAGAGTTGAGCCTGAGAAAAGGTAGTGACCTCCCCCCCAAAACCAGCTTATGAGTAGTAGATGCTTGCGACTATGCTCCTGGTCACCTGGGACAGAGGACTGCCCTCTCCCTGGCTCACTATGCACCCCCCTTCTGGGATCCCTTAGTAGTAAACTTTGTGACTTCCTTTGTGGGGGTGTGCTAAAAATGCACCTTCTGTACCTTCAATCAGAACGGTCCCTGGGGTTTTCACTTCCCCAAAGCTGGAACTCGGATGCCGAGGGAGCTCCCTGCACAGCTCGTGTGAGAGGCCTGTGCCTCTTCATCCAGCAGGTCATCATCTGTATGCTCTTAACACACCAGCTCTGGGTTTTCCAACACACACAACCAGAACAATGTGTAACCAAATGTTTCGCACCCTAAGGCCCAGTCAAGTTGGTGCATAAAAGTGAGCATCACAATTCCCTTACATTTTTTATAACGTTCTTTTTTTCCTTGATTTACTGTACTGTCTGGGAACTCCATTAAAAAGAACAAATAAAAGTGATAATACCCTTGATCATTAGGAAAATGTTTCCACATTTCACTGTTAACGTACGTCACTTGCTGTAAGTTTTTGTTTGTTTAGTACTGTTGATAAGTAATTATTTAAGGAAGCTTTTTTTCTCTATTCCTTGTTTGTTAGAGGATTATTTTCTGAAAATCATGAATAATAATGTTTCGTAAAACATCTTTTCTGTATTTGTCGAAATGAACATACAGTTTTCTCCTTTAACCAGTTAATATGTTAAATTATAACTGTTAACTGAAAAAAAAAAAAGCACAACCTGAAAGTTGAGAGTTTTGCTTTATTCAGCAGACAAAACTGAGGACTTAAGCCTGGGGATACAACCCCTCAGATAACTCTTTGCCCCCAAAGAGGCAAGGAGGGGAGCCAGGATATATAGGAGTTTTTGCAACAAAGACCAGGTAGTAAGAACATCAAAAGATTACTGCGAGTCAAAGAAAAACAGACATCTCAAGCTAAGGAATTTAGCATTTTTCTATGTATGGGAAGATGCAAGAGTCTGGGCTCATTGAAATCATTCATTTCATATGCACCTCTGCTCTCTGGGGCCAGTGTCCTGTGCTTTCTCATCCTGAGACTCCTCAAGCTGTACCTTTGGGATGGCTTTAATGTGATGGCTTGATGGCTGCAACATCCTTTGTTTACTGATATGGCAGGCAGCATTTTTAGTTCACATAACAATTACTTTTCTAATAGTAATCTGAGATTTTCTGGATACATCCAGCTTGGCTTAGCCATCTGCTCATATTCTATGTGATTTTTTTTTGTTTGTTTTGCGTATAAACTCCTAAGTGGATCAGCTTTCATTTTCTTCCTGGTTTTGAGATCAACATAGTGCACACCCTATAAATGAGTTGGAAATGTTTTCTCTTTTCCCATCCTTCAGAGGAATTTATGTAAGCTTGACATCATTCCTTCTTAAATGTTTTATAGAACTTACCAGTAAATTATAAAATTCTGGTCCTAGAATTCCTTTGTGAGAAGGCTTTAACTTATGGATTCAAATTTTAAATAGTTTTTAAAATATATTTCCTATTATTTTAGTGTTACTTCTGATAGATTGTATTTCTTGGAATTTATTGCATGAAATTTTCAGATTTATTGCAATATCCTCTGATACTCTTTGTAATAAGTGATCTGTAGTAATGTCCCTCTTTCCATTCTTAATACTGGCTGTTTGTGCCTTCAATCTTTTCTCCTTTGTTCAATCTTGCCATGAATTTATACCATTCATTAGTCTTTTCTAAAGGCCAATTTTTACCTTTGTTAATCATCTCCTTGTAATTTTTCCCATATTAGCTTTCAATTTTCAACATTTCCCATTTTATAATGAAAGCTATTAATTCCCTCTAAGCAGAGCTTCTCACATTTTTCACAAGTTTTGATTACAGTATTTTCGTTTTCATTTAGTTCATAATAGTTTCTAATTCCCCTTTTGGTCTGTAAGTTTTTAGAATTTGCATTTAAATTTCTAAATATATGGCTTATCCTTTTTTCAGTCATTTATTTATAATTTATTGTGTTAGGGTCAGAGAATGTGGCTCATATGATACCAATCTTTGAAATGTATTGAAAGTCAGTAAATTCTATCTAGCATATGGAAAATTTTCAAACATGTATTTATTTATAAAAAAGTGCATTTTCCAGTTGCTGTGTGCAATTTTTATATATGTTTTATCAAGGTTATTGTCCTATAAAAAATCTCAAATTATTTTGATCCATTTTTTTTTCTTTTACTTTTTTTGGGTCTCCTTGAAGAGTAACTTACTGATGGATGTGTTTAAAAATTTCCTGCTGAGCTTGTAAATTTTAAAATTATTTCTTGTAGTTCAACCACTTATTACTCTTTTATATCCCAATCCTTTCTCTTAGATATATCAAGGTTAGAACTGTTATATTTTCCTGATAAATTGAAGATGGATCATTATAGAATTCTTCTTTTTAATGGTATTAATATTTTCAAATTATTTTATCTAGCTGCACCGGTTTTCTTCTGAATAGTATTTCCTAGGATAAGTTTTCCTATTCTTTAACCCTTTATTTTTGTTTTTGCTTTGTCCCTTGGAAATGACAAATATCTTGTTTTTTTTTTAAACTGAAGTCTTGTCTTAAACTTTTTTACATTTACAGATGTATTTGTACTTACCTCTAACATCTTAAATGCTTTATATCCACCTGGTTATTACAAGCTTCTTTTTCTTCAACCTTATTCTCATTATTTTTTTTTCTCTACTGGTTTGGAAGTTACATGATCTTTACTTATTCTTTAAACATATAGCCTGAATTTTCAAAACTACATATATTATACAGTATAAAGTTAATCAAATCCTTATTCTTTTCCCAAGAGAACCATAGACTATTTTAACTTTCATTATCCCTTTTCACCCAAAGTTATATGGTTTCCCAGGATTATTATTTTTTTGAACCCAGCTTCACCCCCCACACCCATACACACACAAATTAGGCATTACTATTTTAATAACCAATGAATACTTAGATTACATATTAGCTATATATTAATGTATATTAACAAATATAAATATTCATAATTCCTTTCAAATTCCATTTCATAGATTTTACATGGAATTCTTTTATTTCTGCCTAATATATGACTTTTAGGATTCTCATAAAAATCTGTTGAAAGTTCCCCTCCACCACCAAATTATTTTCTTTCATCCTCATTCTTGAAAACTATGCAGAATATAGAATTCTGGGGAAAGATGTATTTAATTTCAGCACATTAGAGATAATATTTCAATATTCTCCAGTTTTAATAGCTTATTTTAACAAATCAGATCACTCTAATGTTCTTTTGTGGTTGATTCATCTTTCTCTATAGACGCTTTTAAGTTTTCAGCTTCTTTGGTGTTCTGTAACTTTACCATGATATGTCTAAGAGTAATGTTTTTAATATTATTTTCCTGTTTGTCATTCATTGGATTTCCTGAATCAGAGTTTAGAGGAATGAATTAAGTGGAATATAGACCATAATGGAACATCATAAAAAGAAAGAGATTAATTCTACACAAAGAAACACAGATGAAACTTGAAGCCACATAGCTGAAAGGAAAAAAAGTAAGGTGACAAAAAAAAGAATGTAAGATGTATAATATTATAACATTTATATAAAATTTTAATAATTTATAGAAAATTGTATCAAATCTTGGACAGTTACATGCAAAAATATACACACCAACACTTTAGAATTGTTGTTTTTGAAGATGGGGGAAAGGGATATAGGAGTACAAAGTGAGGAAAAAGCATAGAAGACAAGCAAACAAACAAATACATACATGAATAAATAAAGGGACCTTGAATTGACCAATAAGATAATTTACAGTGGGTTGAAAAATAATATTTATTTGAACTTTTACAGCTGAAGTCCAAAATGTTTTTAGCTGTGCATGTGTATCCATTGCTAGTACATTCCTTAACCAAAATTTTTAATTTCAATGTACCTGAATTCATAATTGTTTTACCAGCACTTTGTGCTTTTCAACTTTTCTCTAAAAAGTCTTTCCCCCTTCATTCAAAGTGATGTTCTCCTGTATATTTTTTCCATTAAAGAAGAAAAAGGGTGTGTGTATGTGTGTGTGTGTGTGTGTGTGTGTGTGTGTGTGTGTGTGTTTACTCTTCATAATTAGGTATTTAATCCACCTGGTGTACAATATTTGCAATGTGAAATGAGATGAGATTTCATTCTGCCTTTCTACTGGCACTAACAGTATCTTGTAAATGTTCCACCCAGGCCTCTACATTTCTCACCACGTTGTTGATTCAGGTTTAGACCACAGTTAAAAGTTGGTCTTCAACACGTTACAACACATTGGAAGATGTTTCCTTTAGCCTGAATTATTTTTACATTCTCCATAATTGGACGGCAAATACTGCGTAAAATAACCCTATGCCAGCCTACAGAAATTCTTCAGCCAAGGTAAGGGATTTTTGACTAGTCAGGTCTTAGAAATTTCCCTAAAGACCAGATAAAAATTACAAAAGGAAAGGCATAATGAAAATCCAGCCAACTCTCCACCATCGCCAGTATATCCACTTTTCCTCCAATCATCATGTCTCTGTCTTCAATGAATCTGTTTCCTGCATAAATTCAGATGTCTCCTATTTGTTCTAGCGTAGCTGCTCTCAAAATGCCTCATCGAGCACAGAAATGGTCAATCAAATGAACCTAGTGAATTCCAGCCTGAGTCAAACAGGCTCCTTTGCTCTCTCTCCCTCTGTCTCTCTATCTTTTTGTCTCTGTCTCTCATGCTCATTCTCTGCCTCATTCTCTGTTTACATCCTCTCTCCTCTGGCAGATGGACCCCAAGCACTCCGTTCCTCTGTTTTTGTCAGGAGCATGTTACCTTTCTTCACATATACAACACATACTCATCTGTATGGTCTCAGGTCTAAATGTCACTTTCCTCCGGAAGCTTCTCTGTCTAGTCAGTGGTCCTGACAAGTACTCCTTAAGCACCCTGTATGTGTCCCTGGAGAGCAACTGTCAATTATGAGTAACTATTCTGAGGCTCTATGGGAGCAATTGCTTTAAATCTGTCTGAGAGCAATGTCCCTTCCAATTCTGATGTTAGACCCTTCCTCTCTGATGCTTGGCATGGCCCCTGTCCCTGGGAACAACAATGACTTTTTTATTTTTCACATTTTTATTGGAGTATAAATGCTTTACAATGTTGTGTTAGTTTCTGCCATACAACAAAGTGAATCAGCTATACATATACATATATCCTCATATCTCCTCCCTCTTGCTTCTCCCTCCCACCCTCCTTATCCCATCCCTCTAGGTTGTCAGAAAGCACCGAGCTAATCTCCCTGTGTTATGCTGCCACTTCCCACTAGCCATCCATTTTATATTTGGTAGTGTATTTATGTCAATGCTACTCTCTCACTTTGTTCCAGCTTACCCTTCCCCTCCACACCCTCAAGTCAGTTCTCTAGGTCAGCATATTTATTCTTGCCCTGTCACTAGGTTAATCAGTACCTCTTTTTAAAATTCCAGATATATGCATTAGCATACGGTATTTGTTTTTCTCTTTCTGACTTACTTCACTCTGTATGACAGATTCTAGGTCCATCCACCTCATTACAAATAACTCAATTTCGTTTCTTTTTATGGCTGAGTAATATTCCATTGTATATATTTGCCCCATATTCTTTAGCCAATCATCTCTTGATGGACATTTAGGTTGCTTCGATGTCATGGCTATTGTAAATAGTGCTGCAATGAACATTGTGGTATATGATTCGTTTTGAATTATGGTTTTCTCAGGGTATATGCCCAGTAGTGGGATTGCTGGGTCATATGGTAGTTCTATATTTAGTTTTTTTAAGGAACCTCCATACTGTTCTCCATAGTGGCTGTATCAATTCACATTCTCACCAACAGTGCAGTGGGTTCCCTTTTCTCCACACCCTGTCCAGAATTTATTGTTTGTAGATTTTTTGCTGATGGCGATTCTGACCAGTGTGAGACGATACCTCATTGTGGTTTTGATTTGCATTTCTCTAATGATTAGTAACGCTGAGCAACTTTTCATGCATTTCTTGGCCATCTGTATGTCTTCTTTGGAGAAATGTCTCTGCTCCTTCCCACTAAGAACAAAGACAATCCATGAAAATAAGAAAAGAAAGAACCAAGGGGAGAACAGGAAGATGTGGAAAAGGAAGGCAAACCAGTTTGAGACCCAAGGACTAGAGGAACAGCACAGGAGCAGGTTGCCTTTGTTTCCCTCACAGGAAGAAGGCATCCTTCTGACCTTCAGCCCAGCAACAGAAGGCAGCCCAGGTATGCTCCTTCCTCCCAGAAATCCAAGGAAAGTCCCTCTGACAACATCAGAAGAGCCCTACATCATAAGCAAGGGTGGTCAATTGGGAGCCTCATCAACAGTAACTGGTCATAGGAAGTCCCTCTCCTTCTCACCAAGCCTGAGAGGTCCATCCCTCTCTAACAGATACAAAGTTGGGCAGGCAGAATCAATGAGAGGGACCCAACCATGACAGCACCCTTTCCAGAAAGTCTCTTTGTTTGTCCACACGCCTGGAATCCTTCCCTTCTAGGAGACTCCAGATCAAGTGGGCAGAACCAGCAAGAAGAATTAAGACAAATTTTATACAATCTCTTCCAAAAAATATAAGAGGACAAACATTTCTCACTTTATTATGAGACTAGTATTGTTCTGATACCAAAACCAAAAAAAAAAAATGATATTACAAAAAAGGAAACTACAAAACATTAACTCTTATGAATATAGACAGAAAAGTCCTCAACAAATTATTAGCAAATGAATCTATCAGTGTATAAAAAGAATTATATTCCATGACCAACACGTATTTATTCCAGATATGCAAGGCTGATTTAACATTCAAAAATCAATGAATGTAATCCAACATATTAGATATAAATTTTAAGAAAGATTAAGATAAAAGGATGGAAAGTTATACAAAGATCAAATCTAAAGAGATAGATTTAGATCAAATCTAAATCTATCAGACAAAGTAAAATTCAGGACAAGGGATATACTATATAAGGGATAAACAGAGATGTTACATAATAAGAGGTAAAATCTTCCAGAAGACATATCAATTGCAAATTCATACTCCTTAAGCAGAGTTCAAAATACGTGAAGCAGAAACAGATCGAAATAAACAGAAAAATGACGAATTCACAGTTATAGTTAGAAACATCAAAAATCTCTTCAAAGCAATTGATAAAACAAATACACTGAAAATTATCAAGGACATTAATACCTGAACAACACTGTCAATCAACAGGACTGAATTAACATTTATAGAACACTTCACCCAACAGCAGATTATACATTCTTTTCAAGAGTACAGGGAACATTCACTATGATAGACCATACCTTTAGTTAGAAAACAAACTTTGATTTGAAAGGATTGATATCATACAAAATATGTTCTTGGACAAAAATGGAATTAAACTGGAGATCAATAACAATATAATATTCAGAAAACTCTCAAATATTTATAAATTAAACAGCATACTTCTAAATAACCCAAGGATTGAAGAGGAAATCACATTGGACATTGTATAATAAATATTTTATGTTAAATTAAAATGAAAATACAGAATATCAAAATTTCTGGAGTACAACTAAATCAGTGCTTAGAAGGAAATTTATAGTATGAATGGTTATGTTAGAAAAGAAGAAATGTCTTGAATCAGTTATTTAGTCTTCAGAATTAAGGAATAAATTTAAGTAAATTTAAAATTTAAAGAATAAATTAAACATAAAGCAAGCAAAGGGAAGGAAATAATAAAGTTTAAGGAAGAAATCAATAAAATAAGAAACAGAGAAACCAGTAAAGAAAGTAAATGAGACAAAAAGCTGGTTCTTGAAATTCCGTAAAATTGATAGCCAAGTGGATAAAGAAAAAGCAGAAATAGAGTTGGGGACATCATACACATACTACAGGCTATACAAAGATAACAAGGAAATGTTAAGAACAATACTATGCTGATAAATTTGATAACATAAAAGAAATGGACAAATTATTGGAAGCCACAGACTATCAAAACTCAATCAAGAAGAACTACACATAAAACAGTCCTATATCTATGCAAGACATTGAATTCCTATTCAACAATATTTTCACAAAGAAAAATCCAGGCATACATAAGTTCCCTGGTGAAATCTACCTATTATTTAAGAAGAAAGTGATATAAAATTATAAAAATTATTCCAGAAAAAAATGGAATAAGTGGAAAGACATCCCAATTTATTTTATGATGCCAGCATCATACTAATATCAATATGAGACAAAAACAGTATATGAAATGAAAAGTAGAGATCAATACACTTATAAACATAAACGTAAGCATCCTGAACAAGCAGTTAGGAAATGGACTCCAGCAATGAAAAATAAGGATAATATGTTAAAGGTAAGTGAGATTTATCACAGGAATGCAAGGTTGGCCCAATATGAAAAAGCTGATCAATGTGGTCTCAAATAAATAATCTAAGTCCTTACCTGAAAGAAAACTAGGAAAAGAAGAATAAAACCTGGATCAAATGGAGAGTGAAGGAATTTCTTTCTTTTTTGAAAAGTATCTTATTGGAAATGACAACTCTTTATTTGAAGAGTAGAAATCAATAAAATTAAAACTTGGAAAATAATGGAAAAAGTCGATGAAACAAGAAGCTGATTAGTTTTTTAAAAATTAATAAAATTGATAAACCACTAGCAAGACCGACAAAAAAAAAGTTGAAGAGCTGAATGAGCAATATTAGGAATGAAACAGGGAATAACACTACAGACTCTGCAGCAATAAGGACAATAGGGAATACCACACGCAACTTCATGCTCATAAATTTGACAAATTTAGGAGAAATGAATGAATTCCTTGAAAAACTTAACCAAGATGGCAATCTGAATAGCCATATAGCCATTAAGAAAAATGAATCAATAAATTAAAAGCTCCAGAAAAGAAATGTTCAAGCATATATGGTTTCTTTTGAAAATTCTACCAAACATTTAAAGAAAATTTACACACAACCTCTTCTAGAAAAATATTAGAACAAAATACTTCCCAATCCATCTCATGACACCAGCATTACCCTGACACCAAAAGTCTAAAAAGGCAGTACACAAAGGGAAATTACAGACCAACATCTCTAATGAACTTAAACCCCCCAAATCCTCAACAAAATATGAACAAATGAATCTGTCAATGTATAAAAAATAATTATACCCTAGAATTAAGTGGAATTTTTTCCACATATACAAGGCCTCAAAATTTGATAATCAATATAATCTACAAGCTAAGGAAGAAAAGTCATATCATCTTATCAATTGGCACAAAAAAACTATTTGAAAAACTCCAACTCCCATTCATGTTGAAAACTCTCAACAGCTTAGGAATAGAAGGAATTATCTCAACTTGATGGTGAGCTTTCCAACTTGGTCCATTCAGGCTCATCTGTAAGATATTTTTCCCATTACTACTACAAGGTCTCCTTTACTTTTTGGACATTTCATAAGGGTCTTACTCAAGCACAGCCTCCTCCAAGAAGCCGTCCATGAATGACACGATTCTCATTCGTTAGCCAGTTCTACATAAAAAGTAACACATTATTTGTGCCACAAAATATAATCATGTAATAGTGTTCACTGCTATTACATGTAGTGTTAGCTTTGTTCCATCAATGACACCAGAAGATTTTTTTAATATTCTTTTTCATATTCTTTTCCACTATGGTTTATCACAGGATACTGAATAGAGTTCCCTGTGCTCTACAGTAGGACCTTGTTTTTTATCCATCCTACGTAGAGTTTGCATTTGCTAATGCAAAACTCCCAACCCTTCCCTCCCCCTTCCCTTGGCAACACACATCTGTTCTCTGTATCTGTGAGTCTGGACACCAGAAGACTCTTAAGGGCAGGAATTGAGAATAGAGTTTCTATATTATCCAATGGTCTTTCTAATTTAATGAACTAATTGTAGGTTCTGCGTAAATATAATTAAAGGAACAGGAAGAGAAAGTAAATTAAGTAAAAATGAGAAAAAATGAGAGAAAAAGAGCACTGGTCTGTAAGAAAATGTATGCTCTATTTTACATTGTATAATATTTAGTAAGTCAAAACATTTCCACAGTTTCATTTACTTCATATATAATGTGGAGAGAAATATACCTGCCCTAATTATGTTAAGAGCTATTGGGCTGAAGTAGGAATGGGGATGGCTCATAAGGAAGGGGACCTGGGCAGACATGAGAAGCCCCTCCTAGCCTGATGGGAAGCAGTTATGAGGAGCTAGCAGGCACCACTGTGATGTTCAGGTGTAGAAAGACTGAGTGGGGGACGAATAGGTGGAGGGAGTTGGGACAGAGGGCTTCCTCAAGACGGGTGCCTATGGAGGTACACACCATTGGGGGTTGGAGTGGAGAGACAAGTCCATAGGTAGGAAACTCCAGAAAAGACCTTCAGTGTGAGGAATCCACTTTATGAATGAAGTGGAAAAGGAGACAGTGCTTGGAAAGTGCCCATGGAAGATAAGAAAAAATCAGAGAACCTAGATCTGGCTTGGGGGTCAAAGAAGGTTTTTCCTAAGGAAGCAAAGTGTACTGTGAGTCTGTATACTTCAGTTGCAAGTGACAAAGATGCTACTAAAACTAGCATTAGTGAAAAGAGGAAATGATTGACTCATGTAACTGAAAGGCTAAGAATACAGCTGTTTTCAATCTTTATGGAGTGTCATCATCCTCTCTCCATCGCTTGTTTTGACACTGTCTCTGCTTCTCCTGCTCTTTCTGGCCCTGTGTTTTCCTACTATAAGCATATTTTCTCTTTGTAGTGGTGGGAGTTGTGAAGAATGATGGTGGATAGGTTTGGGCTGTCAGCAACCCCAAGCTTACATCATCTCATATTGGAGACATCTGTAGGAACCGTGGGCCCCCTATCCCGGGGTCCCTATACACATTTCAGAAAAGAACTCTGATTAGTTCAGCTTAGTGGATGTATTCATTCCTGAAATAAACTCTGTGGCTAAAGAAATAGAGTATTATGTGGGAGAATGATCAAATATAGGTCCTATGCCCACCAGTGGGGAAGGAGTGAGATCCTGATATTAGCAGATCCATCAGAATCACATGAAGTAGAGGAGTCACAGTTTCCCCCCAAAATTTGTTTTTACTGAAATACAGGGGGAAAAGAGGCAAGACAGAATAAAATAGTCCATTCTATAGGCACAGACTTCCAAATACAGTATACTAAACAATTAGTAAATTATTGCTTTGAGTTATATACTCTTAAGATGTGGATAAACCTCTCTAGAAACTCAAATTCAGATGATGCTCCCTTACTACTAAAACACACTTTTCCTTTGGGTTCATAGAAATGTACATATGACTTATGGTCCTCCAGCCCTTTTCAGTTGCCCCTGAATGTCTTCTTCTCTTCTCTTCATCCTTTGCTTATGGATTGGTCTCCCCCCTGGCTTCTACTCTACACCCTCTTCTGGACAGTTTTCATCAGTTCTGCAGTTTCAATTTTCACCTCTTACAACATGAATTCCAAAATGACCCATTTCCTAATGCTCAACTGCTACTGAATAGCTCTTGCAAAACATTTTACCAACATCTCAAATCTAGGGTGTCCCATACTAAATTCATGACCTCCCCCTTTGAAAGTTTATCCTTCTTCATATGTTCTATATCTCAGTTAATGGTACCCATTGTCCAAGCGTAAGTTGCAGAATAATTTTTCTCCTTCTGACCCCAAGCAATGTTACCAGGACAAATTCAGTTTATCTCCTAAATATTACTTGAATCTTTCTTATTTTCTCCAATTTCACCTCATACTCAGGTACTCCACATTACTTCCTATTACTTATAACCACTATTTATTAAGCGTTTATGTGCCAGACCTCTAGTAAGAACTTAATATATGTTTTCTCAAGTAATAATTATGCCAACCCTAGACATTATATTTGTGGGAGGAGGAAAACGACCATTTGCTTGCTTTTCTGTTCATTCCTTTTCTGCCCCTCTGCAAGGCAAAAGTCACTGCTAATATAATTTAGATGGTAGTTCTCAAAAAGCAACAGCATTACTCTTAATAAACAAAGGTAAATGTTTGGGGACATTTAGAAATAATTAGGGGGAGAGCATTACTGAGATTTTTGGTCAAAGACATTAAAATTTTGGGTGTTGTAGGGAGTATTAAAATCCCCACAACACTCAAAATAGTCCCATACAATGAAGAACTGCCTCAAATAAACAAGCAAACAAACAAACAACTGTGTCTCTGTTGGGAAATCACTGGACTAGAATATTGATTGGACTGTGTTTCTAAGTCAGAACTCACTCACCAGGTGCTTAAAAGAAATATATTGATGTGTGGTTCTCCTTTCCACTATTTATAGGTGTGTGTCTCTTTCCCTATACACAGACTCATGCATTCTGTCCATTGCTTTGGGTTCGTTCATCCATTCACTCATTCAGTGGCTAATTGTTGAGCATTTACTGTGCCAGGTACTGTGCTAATTGCTAGGTGATGAACAACACTGACCATTTTTCCCAGGTAGAGCATAGAATATAGTTGGAGAGAGAAAAGACAACAAATATTTACACAAGTAAATGCAATTACAACTGACATAAAAGCAATGAAGGGAAGGTACATGGAGCTAAAGGAGCATAAATTAAAGGCATTGGAACTCTGGACATGGGCTGGGCAAGAGGGTGTGGACAGAAGAGATTCTTTTGCAAAACTGAGATATAAAGAAAATGTAGGAGTTAACTAAGTAAATATGAGCAGAGAGTGGAGAGAGAGAAAAGAAACTTCCCAAAGGAGTAAGCCACAACTACAAGTATCCAGTGGTAGAAAGAACACAGTGCATTTAGGGACCTGAAGGGGAACCAGAGCAGTTGGTACAAAGAGTCAAACTAAGTGTGTGGACTGGATGAGGCCAGAGAGACAGGCAGGACCCAAACGATGTATGAATATACAGCTCATGCTGAGAACAGGAAGCCAGAATCCAAGTGTTATGAGAAGCCAATAAATCATTCCAAAGGGGTTGGTGTGATCATCTTTGTGTTTTGAGATAGGTCATTATGACCCCATCATAAAAAAGTAGATTGGGGTAAAGCAAGAAAGCATAAAATACGTTAAATAGGTTGCAGTGGCATCAATTCTGTGAGCAGGGTGAATGATATGAGCAAGGTGGTGGAAGAACAGATGGGGAAAAAATTAGAAGAATCTGAGAGTAACAGAAAGGAGAAGAGAAAGACCTATTTTAGGACTGATCTGAAACCCTGTGTTTCAACTCTGGTTTCCAGGATTCTTAACTAGGTTATCAGGCCCAGACATTAAGAATGGTCACTATTTTCCTACTTAACTAATGCATCTATCACCCTTAATAGCATCATGTTTGTTTTGAAGAGGTTTCTCAGTTTAAGGGATTTGTATAAAAGCAAAATCTTAGTAGAAAATGGAGCCAAATTTAAATCTTGTTCTGTCTTAATTAAAAGTTTTGACTCTTCTGAAATAATATCCTACATTGTGTCTTTACGCAATGGTCTTCTAACTGGGTTTCTTGCCTCAAATTCTACTATATGATTCAGTGATTCTTAAACAGTGGACCTCAGACCAGCAATATCATCATCACTCGTGAATTTGTTAGAAGTGCAACTTCTCCAGCCCCATCCCAGTCCTACTGAGTCAGAAATGCTAGCATTGGACTCAACAACTGGTGCTTTATTTAACAAGACTCCAGGATGAATCTAATGTATGAACACATTTGAAATCTGGTGACAACTCATTTCCGCACAGCTTCCTTAAAAATGCTTTGGAGGTTCCTCAGCCAAGAGTCATAAATAGTCAATGAACCTTGAAAAACAGATCCCTTCCCTACAATTTATCCAGTCCTCTCAAGGATAATCATAGTCATGAAGGTTAGTGACTTAACGAGTCTCTTTTCACTGTTATACTCCGAGCTCCTAGGACAGTGCTTGGAACATAGAAGGCATTCAATATATGCTGATTGAATAAACATGATTCATGTCTCTCTTGATTGTCATTTTTCTACTTTGCCCTTCACTTCTCATAATCAGTCTTACAATTATTTTCAACTGAGCCTATTTTCTTACAAATCTTATAAGGGTAAATTACTAGTACCAAAAGGAGGATAAACATCATAGTTTCCATTGCTCAATATGCACACATCTCCCCAAACTGTTCCCTTAGGGAGATAGATTCTTTGCAGTAAAAGTGAGCTATTCCCAGTGCATTTTTAAAAACTTCATCATTTCCCCCAGCAAAATGTCAAAAGCTATTTGGCTAGGAACCCGTAACTTGGTAGGTAATAAAATAAGCATAGGTTTGATAATAGTATCTTAGAACTAAAGGACTCAAAGGAATTTTAAATAAATGATTTCTCTAAATGAGTGATTGTATTAATTGCCACAACTAGAATTTAGCTTATCAGTTAATATGCCCTGGTGAATTCAGTGATACTTCTTCTTCCCAAGGTGCTTGTGGTCAGCAGGAGGCCATTTAAACAGTATGGAATGACCACCCCGAGGCTAAGTGGGAAACATTATCTCGGCAAAGCTGTACTCTGGTCTGGAAACATATAAGCAGAGGAAATTAGCAATGGATACTGGAGACGCAATAGACATATGACATTATCACTGAGAAAAGTCATTCAGATATTTAAATTACATACTCTAGTTTCTAGCTATTCAAATGGACCTATTGATCTTTCAGTCTCAATAAAATTGCCCTCATCTTGATTACACGCTTAACCTTGTAGATTTTGAGAAAACATTTCCTTTCCAGAACTTTCTCTTTCTCCCTATATATTATATTTTAATCCTTTCTTCCTCTCCCTCTTTCTTTTTCTCCTCTCTATACAACCCTAAAATTTATAGTATTATATAATTAACCTTAAGGATTAATTATATATTATAATGATTGATTATATATTATATATCCACTATATTATGTGAGTACAAAGAGAATAATACACAATATTTGTCCTTTCCTCCAGGAACTTACTACCTTGCCTAGGAGATTAGACTATCTCCAATGATTGCATCTGTTGTTAAGTGGCAGGATAACACAGTGGTTAAAGGCACAGCTCTTGCAGTTACACTGCATGGATTCAAATTTATGGCAATCTAGCTGTGTAATTTTAGCCAGTTCAATTTCCCCACATATGAAATGGGGGTAATAATGATATTTTATTATATATATGATTATTATAAAGAATAAAAGAGCATATTCTAAGAAGAATTTTGGGCATATAGCACAGTCTATGTAAATGTTATTTATCATTTAAGAGCAGTAATAAAAAAAAGTCATATGAGTCAGGTTATTACCTCCAGGATGGAGAAAAGATGTGCTAAAAAGATCATTCCTAAAATGGCAGTATTTGAGATGAGAATTTAAGTACCAATGTACTCATTTATTAGTTATATGTTGACTTCTTTTAATATGTCAGGCCCTGTGACAGGCACATGAAATAAAGAGATTGTGTGTGTGTGTGTGTGTGTGTGGTCTACCCATGAGTGTAAAGACAGACAGGCTATTTCAATTCAACATGGCAATAACAATGATGGTCATTTTAACTAGAGAGCTCCCCTTGGAGTTGGCCAGGGCTGTCATAAGGCATTTCACCTTGACTTTGGCCTCTACCAAATCTTGCTTTTTTCTGCCTCTCCAAGGATATTTCCTAATAAATATTCTGTAAACTCCATTTCAGAATCAGCTTCTCAGAAAACCCAACCTAGAGCAACTTGTCACCTGGGTCTAATAAAGATGGATTTTCCAAGGAAGGGGAAAAGTACGTCTTTTACAGTACCCCCATTTTCACACATGAAAAAATTTGGGTTTAATAATGAGAGGAGGCTTTCCCCTATGATAAAGCAGAAAGTAGTAAATCCATTGTTAAACTGCTATTGACTAACTGTAAGCCCCACACTCATTTCAATATTCATGGAGAATATTCTAGGTCTTCCAAAACAGTTTTGCTTTTATATAATTGGATTTCTGCAATAACTACATGATATTTTATGCTTTCATACTTGTAAGCATTTAGACTGAAATGCATTTTCAAATGAGATACAGCTCTTTTAATTCCAGGTGTTTGAAAGTTTGCTTCAGAAAATATAATAACCATCATTCATATGTAGAACCCAATATTTATATTTTCAACCAATTCTATGCTTACTTTTACTTTTCTTTTCCTATTTGTGATTTCCTGTAGAGATAAAAAAAATGCATGTGTTAATCAACCATTATTGTCTAGTGTTCCTTACTGGTGGAGAACAGTTTCGATCAATGCTTCTGAAACATAGAAAAACTTTTAACTCTCCTAGGAAGCTTTTCAAAAACACAAATCCCAGAACTCTCTCCTATCAAGCCAAGTAAATCAAAATCTCTGAGGAAAGGCTCTAGACATTTTATATTTTAAAGTCTCACCAAAAGATCTTAAAGAGAAGTTACGATTACAAACCACTGGTTAAGTGCAATTTGCTTCATTTATACATAGATTAGCTTCTTTTAAAGTATGTAATAGCTGATAAGACTGTAGCATTCGTTGATTCATTTATTCTTTATTCATTTCCTCAAAAGTTTATTCCTAAAACAAACATTTCCAAAGCCCTCATCATGTGTCAAGCATTGAGCTAAGCCTTAGGAATTCATAAATGAAAAACATTCAGTCTTCCATTTTGAGTAATTTCTAGTGGGGAGTGGGCCAGGATAAAGACATTTAGAAAAACAATCCAAATGTAATGCTTGATATAAGTTTGTGCAATGAGTGGTAAGTTTTTAAACCCATACTACTGGGGTATAGAGAGCTTTCTTGAGCAGATTATAGTAAAATTATCCTGAAAGACTCACAGGAATTATTCAGAAAGACCAAAAGGATATTTGCAGCAGAGGAAATGAATTTAGAGGACAAAAATACCATATTTTATTGAGATACTACAAGGAGTACCAATTCATGTTCAAAAGTCATGTCACACAAATTAAAAACAAAGTATTAGTATATCATTCATATTACTTATATTAAAAAGTTGTACAGAATTCTAAAAATAAAATACCTGCTATTCTACATGAATTCAAATGTCTATGAAAATCTTTATATAAAATCAAACCTTAAGCATAGGTAACAATTTTGAATGACATCTATATCTAGGCATGATGTTAGGGGTATTTACATATATATTATTTTATTCAATAATCCTCTAAGGAAAGCAGTATCATCCTTATTCTTCAGGTGAGGTAAATTAGGCTCAGAGAGATAAAATACTTAAGGTCGCACCTCTTAAGAATTCAAAAAAACAATAACAATTTTTAAAAGTAGAAAGTGGAAACATCTATTTTTTTCTACTCTCAGTCTTATTTTTTAAAATAATAAGCTAAGAATTCAAAATAAATTTAAAATAAAAAGGTTACATTCAATGGTGTTTATAATAAAGACATAAATATATATAATATATATATTATATATATATTATGTACATATAAATATATATAGTGAGTGCATAAATAATACAAATTAAAAACATAATACTTGACATATAGTTTAATTTACATTTAACATATTGTAGCCATTGTTTTTAATAGTAGTTTATTATTATTAAAGTAATATTATACATAACTTGTGATGCTGTTTTATAGAAATTTTTAGCTTTCTTGGTGGTTTCAAAAAATTATCTTATATTTATACCAGCTTAACAAAATAAGCTTCCTCTACTTTAAAGATAAAGAAACAAAAATGTCTTCAGGTTTAGTACCTTAAATAATCATAGATTTAGTGGACAATAAAGATAAAATTCAAAACAGTATCATGGTTCTCCACTTGCAGTTATGATTCAACAGTTTTTATAAAGCTAATCCTCCCACTAAGAGCAAATAGGACAACTGTGTAACACATACACACACACACATGCATGCACACACACAGAAGCACACACAAATACAACTGTTTCATCTCATCACTGAAGAACATAGAGTGAGCTCAATACACTACTCCCTAAAGGCATTTGCTAGACTTTTAAGCATAGCTTAACAAGAGACTAAATAACAAGAATAAAGCAGCTTCTAAGAAACTGTGGAGCTAAACAGAGCTTTTGAGAGTCTCACACTACATGTATACTAAGAAATACCACCCAAACATGAAGTAAAAACCTGATATAAACACCCAGGCTCACAATTCAGACTTTGAAGAACTTCACACTGAGAAGAAGAGCAAATCAGAAATAGACCATACTTTAAAACATAGAAACCCAGTCTCTATGCACCTGGGTTGCAGATATGTTTATATCTTTATAATGTTTGCCTGACAAACAGTAAATCTTTTGTGAAGGTATACAGCATCATGCAGCATCTCTATCACTTACCTACACACAATGTCTAGAATTCAATTATACATTATCATTCCAACACTGAACTATTACTGAGAGGAAAAAAAAGAAAAGAAGAGAAAATATCAATAAACATAAACTCATAGATGATCCAGATATGTGAGTTACTAGAACTGAACTCAAAAATTACTAAGATTTATGTGTTAAAGAAATTAGATGACAAGATGTAAAAATCTACCAGAAAGGGGAAATTAAAAAGAAGCAAATAACAATTACAGAACTCATGGCTTCTACTTCAGACCAAATTGAAGAAACATGAATCACATATGACATCGCACTGGAAACAATTTTATAAAGGAACAAAATATCAGAGAAAACATGATGTTTAAGACATTGGACATCAATAAGGAAGGACAGTGATTCCTAAGAGTCAGGAATAAAACAAGGGAAGGCCCATTATTGCCCATATTGCTTCCTTGAGAGAGATTCTAGTCTGCAGCACAAGAAAGAGGAGCCTGGGAAGAAACTAGGAGACACACTGCATTTAGGGCTGAAAGTCAGGGGAGGCCAAGGAGACTAGAGTTTTCAGGGCAGAGTACTAGGAAAGATAGAGCTACACAGAGAGAGGATTATACATAGGACTCCAGATGTCTACAGAGGCCCAGCTCCCCTTGAGTATTCAACAGTGTACTGATCAATACACACTTGTAAGAAAACTGCCCAACGTATTCTAAGAAGAAATAACCTGAAAGAATTAGAAAAAAATAATACTTATGAAAAAATAAAAATTAAAGTCAATGGATTGAAAAATATACCTGATTACTGTATAATCAGGAAACCTATATTAATTTCAGATAGAGTAGACTTGAGAGCCAGGAAAGTTATCAGAGATAAAGAGGAGCATTGCATAATGATAAAGGAGTCAATTCTCCAAGGTATAATAATCCTCAATATCTATGTGCCTAGCAAGAGAGTATACAAATACATGAGGCAAAAACTACAAGGAGAAATAGTTGAATTCATTATTATACTTGGCTACTTCAAAACCACTCATCAGAAATGTCAGATCCAGCAGACATAAAATCAATAAAGACATAATTGAATTTAACAACATCATCAATAACTGAACTTAATGGTCATCTATAGACTAAAATTCATCCACCAACTGAATACATATTCTACTCAGGCTCACATGAAACATTCACCCAGATGCACATCATTCTAGACCATAAAACACACCTTAACAGATTTATACTACGTCTGCCATAAAACTTTAATTAAATTAAAGTAGAAATATTAAAATCAAAATAATCAGGAAAAGAAACAATAAGAAGTAAATGAAACTGAAAACAGGAAATCAATAGAGAAAATCAATGAAACAAAAAAATGGTTCATTGAAAAGAACAATAAATTTGATAAGTCTCTAGACAGGCTAAGAGAAAAAGAGAGGACCCAAATCATTACTATCAAAAATGAAAAAGGGGACATCACTTGAGAGCCCATGAACATTAAAAGGATAATCAAGGAATACTATGAACAACTCTATGCCCACAGAGTTGCTAACCTAAGTAAAATGGACCAATTCCTTGAATGACACAATTTGCCAAAATTCACACAAGAGGAAATAGAAAATCTGAAAAAATATATCTATTAAAGAAACTGAATCAAAAATTAATAACCTTCCAAAACAGAAAGCATCAGGCCCAAATGAGTTCACTGATGAATCGTACCAAACATTTAAGGAAGAAACTAGAGAAGTGGAAGGAATACTTTCTAACTCATTTTGTGAGGTGAGTGTTACCCTAATACTAAAACCAGACAAAGAAATCAGAAGGAAAGAAAACTACAGACCAATATCTCTCATGAACATAGATGCAAAAACACTCAATAAAATATTGCAAATCAAATCTTACAATGTTAAAAATAATTATACACCACAATCAAGTGGGATTTACCCCAGGTATACAAGGCTGGTTCAAAGTTCAAAATGAGCTAATTTAATTGATCACATCAACAGGCTAAGAAAAAAAAAAAACCACTTGGTCATAACAATGGATGTAGAAAAGGCATTTGGCAGAACCCAACACCCACTAATGACAAACATTCTCAGTAAGCTGCAAATAGAGGGAAACTTTGTCAAGGTGATAAAGACTATCCTACAAAAAAAAACAAAAAACAAAAAACTAACATCCTAATTAGCGATGAGAAACACAAAGATTTCCCATTAACATCTGGAACAAGGCAAGGATGTTAGCTTTCACACTGATTTTTCCATCACACTGTCTTACCTAATATAATAAGATGATAAAAGGTATACAGAACAGGAAGGCAGACATAAAACTGTCTTTTTTCACAGAAGATATGATCATCTAAAAGAGAAATGAAAATCTGAAAAAGTCAACAACAGCAACAACAACAAAAAAACCTGTAAGTAACAAGTGATTATACCAAGGTTACAGGAGACAAGATTAACTTACAAAAGTCAATTGTTTTTCTATATACAAGCAATGCACAATTTGTAATTAAAAGCACAATAACATCTACAGTAGCACCTCCCAAAATAAAATACTTATATATAAATCTAACAACATAAGTATAAGATCAAAACTCTGATGAAAGATACCAAAGAGATAAATGGGGAGATAATCCATGTACATGGGTAGAAAGACTCAACATTATCAAGATATCAGTCTTTTCCACTTGGTCTATAAATTCAATGCAATCCAAATCAAAACCCCAGGAAGTAATTTGGTGAATATTGACAAAATGATTTTAAAGTTTTTGGAGATATACAAGACCTAGAATAGCGAAAACAATATTGCTGAAAGAGAAGCACAAAATTGGAGTACAGATACTACCCAATTTCAAGACTTACTATAAAGCTACAGTAATCAAGACAGCATGGTATTGGCCAAAGAACAGATAAATAAATTAATAGAACAGAATTAAGAGCCCATAAATAGACATAAGTAAATATAGTCATCTAATCTTTAACAAAGTGGCAAAGGCAATACAATGGAGAAAAGATAGTCTTTTCAGAAAAATGATGCTAGAACAACTGAATGTTGACATGTAGAAAAAGTAATCTAGACACAGAACTTACAGGTATAAAAAAATTAACCCAAAATGGATCACAGATCCAAATGTAAAGCAAAAAACTATAAAGCTTTTAGAAGATAACAGTAAAGAAATTCTCTATGACCTTGAGTTTGGCTAAGACTTTTTAGATACAACAACAAAGCAACAATTTATGAAAGAAAGAATTGATAAGCTGGGCTTCATTAAAATTAAAATTTTCTTCTCTGTGAATAGAAAAGAAGACACTGTCTTGAATACAATTAAAATTGAAAGTGAAATGAAATGAAGACAAAAAAGATAAGCCATAGCCTGGGAGAACATATTTGCAAAAGGCATAACTGTTAAAAGTCTTATTCAAAATGTAAAATGAACACTTCTTATTCAAAAAATAAGAAAACAAATAACCCATTTTCAAATAGGACAAAGACATGAACTGATACCTTACCAAAAAAGATAATACAGATGACAAATAAATACATGCAAAGATGCTCAACATCATATGTCATCAGAAAAATGCAAATGAGATACAACAGTGAGTTTTCACTACACACCTATTAAAATGGCCAACATCTGGAACACTGACAACACCAAATGCTGTTGAGAATATAAAGCAATAAGAATTCTTATTTATTGTTGGTGGGAATTCAATATGGTACAGCCACTTTGGAAAAAAGTTTGCCAGTTTCATATAAAACTAAACATACTCTTACCATATGATCCAGTAATTGTGCTTCTGGATATTTTCACAAAGGAGTTTAAAACTTATGTCTGCACAAAACCTGTACGTGGATGTTCATAGCAGTTTTATTTATAACTGCCAAAACTTGAAAATAACTAACATATCCTTCAGTAGATGAATGTGTAAAAAAAACTTGTATATCCAGACAATACAATATTATTCAGTACTACAAGAAATGAGCTATCAAACTGTAAAAAGACATGGAGGAACTATAAATAAATGTTACTAAGCTTAAGAAAACAATCTGAAAATGCTACATTCTGTATGATTCCAACTACATGATATCCTGAAATAGGCAAAACTACAGAGACAGTGAAAACATCAATGGTTACCAAGGATTAAGTGGGAATGAAGGGATGGATAGGCAGATCACAGAGGATATTTAAGGTACAAAGTTATGATACTTTTAACAAATATTTAAAGCAATATGCAAAGAATCAAACTATCTCCAAATATTGTAACTATCCCAGAAAAAGATCAAGAGTATTTTTAGGAACACAAAATATACAGCATCTGAACAAGATAAAATTCACAGTGTTTGGCACTCAACTAAAAACATTAGCACACAAAGAAACAAGAAACTGTGATCCAAAATGAGGAATAAATTCAGCCAATCCAGACGTATCTAGAATTAACACAGATGTTAGAGTTAGCAGAGAAAAAAAAATCCCCAATAGTTATTACAACTGTGTTCCATACATCAAGAAGCTGGAAGTCAGATTGAACGTGTTAAATGGAGAACAAGATCCTAAAATCCAAGTGTATGTGTACAAATTAAAAAAATAATGTCTGAGATAAAATATAATACCCTGGATGAGATTAATGACAGCTTAGATATTGAGAGGAAACAGTGGTTTGAAGACAAAGCAAGATATACTTTCCAAATGAAACACAAAGAGTAAAAGATTTCAAACAACAAACCAAAATAAGGACAGCATCAACCTAAGTAGTCAAGAATACAATTTCAATCATCCTACATTATGTATAACTGTAGTGTCTGAAAAAAAGGGAAAATATTTGAAAAAATAATGGCCAACTTCTTTTCCAAATTTAATGAAAATCATTAACCCACAGATCTAAGAATCCTAACACACCCCAATCACAATAAACATGAAGAAAACTACACTGAGACATAATAAAATTGTTAAAAATCAAATCTTAAAAACACCTTAAAGTAAAACACAATACTTCTTCAGATGTACAAAAGCTTAATAATGAATTCATCATCAGCAGACATATACTACAAAATAATTTTTTGAAAACCTGTCAGGCAGGAAAAAAATAATAATATGGGATGAAAATTGACTACAGTAAGTGGAATTAAATAATTGTCAACTATGTGGGTATGCATATATGATTTTTTTCACAACATTTAAATATCTTTAAAAGATATTTTACTGTTCAAAGATAATAGCATCATAATGTGACATTTATAACACATGCAAAAGCAAAACTTGTAACAACAATAATAACAAAGGCTGGAATGAGAGAATTAGAAGTATAGAGTTGTAAAATTCTTAAACAGTATATGAAGTACTATAATATCACTTGAAGGTGAAATTAAAGAGATACTATAAACTCCAAAGAAATCACTAAAATAACAAAACCAAAATTCATATATAAAAATTAGTGAAGGAAATAAATCATAAAAATCACTCAATTAATCCTAAGTAATACAGAAAAAATGATTAAAAAGATATAAAAGACTAGTGGAGTAATAGTAAAACATATACTGAAATGGTTCACTTAAAACTAATTGTATTAATCTTCACAAGGTATCAAAGCCCCAAACAGAAAAGAGAAATTGTCAGATTGAATGGAAGAGGAACATCTAACTACATGATAATTGCAATAAGCCCATTTTAAATATAAAGAAATGAACAGTTTAAAAGTAAAGGAATGAGAAAGAAGATATACTATCCTAACACTAATTAAAATAAAGCTGGAATGGCTTTATTAATATCAGAAGTAGATTTCACTGCAAAGAATATTATCAGAGGTAAAGAAGGTCATTTAATAATGATAGAGAAATCAATTCCTTAAAACAAACCTAAATGTTGATGTACCTAATAACAGAACTTCAAAATACATACAGCATAAAGTGATAAAACTGAAAGTTGAAATGCACAAATATAAATTTTAATTGGAGACATCAAAAAAAATAGACAAAATCAGTAAAGATAGAAGACTTGAACAACATTATCCATGAATTTGTTAGAATTGACTATTACAGAAAAATATATGTAATAGCAGCAGAATACACAGAGGATTTCACAGATAAAATATACCAAGGATTTAAAAAATAATACCCAATTCTACACAAACTCTTCCAAAAATCTGAAGAGAATGGAATACTTCTCAACTCATATGATATAAGCAGTACTCCAACAACAGAAATATACAAAAACATTACACAAAAATAAAATCACCAACCAATATCCCTCATGGTCATCAGAGCAAAAATTCGTAACAAAGTATAACAAAGGAATTCTTCAATACATAATAAACATAACATATCATGACCAAATGAGATTTATTCTAGGAATAGAAAATTGTTTTAACATTTAAAAATCTGTGCATAAAATTCACTATATCAAAAAACCAAAGGGAAAAAAATACTGATAATCTCAACAGAGCAAAAAATCACTTGAAAAATATCCAACAGCTATTCTTCATAAAGTCAACAAACTAGGAATAGAAGATAACAACGTTAACCTGATAAATAACACCTATAAAAACAACAACAACAACAAAGCCCTTACAACCAACATCTTACTTAGTAGTGAAAGACAAATGAGTTCTTCCTAAAATCAAGGTGAAGCAAAAATGTCTGCTCTTACTCACTTCAATTCAAGAGAAGGTGTTAGGAGGAGAAGAGAAATACATGAGAGAGATTAAGAAGTACAAAATTCCAGTTTCAAAATAAAGGAGTCACAGGTATGAAATGCATAGTATGGGGAATATAGTCAATAATTATGTAATGTCTTTTTATGATGACACATGGTTACCAGACTTAGCGTGGTGATCATTTAGAAATGCATACAAATATTGAATCACTATGTTGTATATTAGGAACTAATATAGTGTTGTAAGTTATTTATACTTTAAAAATAAACTCATAGAAAATGAGATCAGATATGTGGTTACCAGAGGTAGGGGTGGGGTGGAGGGATGAGGAATTGGTTGAGGGCTGTCAAAATGCACAAACTCTCACTTACAAGATAAACAAGTACTAGGGATGCAGTGTACAACATGATAAATATAATTAACAGAGCTGTGTGCTATATATGAAAGGTAAGAGAGTAAACCCTAAGAGTTCTCATCATAAGGAAAATTTCTTTTTCTATTTCTCTAATTTTGTATCTCTCTGAGATGATGGCTATTCACCAAACTTATTGTGATAATCATTTCATGATGTATGTAAGTCAAATCATAAGGCTGTACAGCTTAAACATATACAGTGCTATATGTCAATTATATCTCAATAAAACTGGAAGGAAAGAAAAGCAATGGAGTTTTGATTCATGTTACAATCCACATTAACCTCGAGAACATTATACTAAGTAAAATAAGCCAGACAAAAAAGGACAAATATACAAAGTATCGTATATGAGTTACCTAGAATAGTCAAATTCATAGAAACAGAGAGTAGAATAGTGGTCGCCAGGGATTAGAGAGTTATTATTTAAGAGGTACAGAGTTTTTAGTTTAGGATGATGAAAAAGTTCTGGAGATGGACAGTGGTGATGGTTGTACAGGAATGTGAATGTACTTAATGTCAGAGAACTGTACACTTAAAAATAGTTAAAAGGGTAAGTTTTATGCTAAGCTTGTTTTAACCACAACAAAAATAGTTAAAAGACCAAAAAGCACATATCATATAGCTAATTTTTAAAAAAATCTAGAAATTGAAAATTGTTCTATTGTGACGTAAAGCAGGTCAGTGGTTACTTGATGATGGAGAAAACAAGACACAAGAAAGTGATTATAAAGATGCACAAGGAAGTTAAAGTGTAAAGAATATGTTCATTGTCTTGATTTTGGCAATGCTACAAGTTACGCATAGAGCAAAACATCAAATTATACACTTTAAATATGTGCAAATTATTTTATGTCAACTATCTCTCAATAGAGATTTAAAACTAAATTTTAAAAAGGAAGCTATGGAATTAAAAGGTATGACAACTGAAAATAAAAACAATAGATGGGTTTAAACTCAGTCATAGAAGAAAATACCATTAGTTAAAAGACGTCAGAAGAAAATAAATGGAGGCATGAATAATAAAAGGATGAAAAATTTAAAAAAGAGTAAGAAACATATGATACATGATTAAAAGTTTTAACATATGCAAATTAATTATCAATTAACTAATGATTAATAATTTACTTATAATTGAAGCACTGAAAGAGTAGGAAGAGAGACATTAGGTTTAAAAGAGATAGTGGCTGAAAATTCTGCGAAATTGAAAAAAATCAGTCAAGCCACATTCAAAAAATGTTACAAACTAAGTAGGATGAATCAAAAGAAAATAAAATTTATGTACATCAGAGTAACACTAGCAAAAAAACAAGATGAGAAAAAGTCTTAGAAAAGAGAAAAAAAAAACATATTACATTCAAAGGAACAATAATAAAACTAAAATAAGACTTCCCAACAGAAATGATGGAAGCCAGAACAATGAAATATATTAATTAAAATTCTAAATGAAAAGAACCGCAAATATAAACAAAAACAGTAAGCGTGTGTACACACACATATACATTTATATGTTTCTGTATATAGGTATATATTTGGTTAATATCTATATATTAGGACATTAATATACATATACTATGATAGGTTTAATATATATATACATTTATGATTAAAAATTGATTTAAAACAGTGCACACAAAAGCATCAGAATTTATATTTGCTCTTAGAATATTCACCAAAATTGATCATGTATTGATCTATAAAGAAATTCCCAACAAATTTCAAAGCATTGAAACCATACAGAGCATATTTTGTGTTAACAGTGGAACTAAGCTAAAAATAAATATTCAAAATGGATGAGAAGAAAATTCCCAACTATTTGGAAATTAAACAGTACACTTATAAATAACTCATTTTGAGGGTATATTTTCAAAATATATAACATATGAAGGTTTTGTATTAAAATATATGAAGAGATAATACAGATCTATGGGAAGTAAAAAGCTCAAAAAAAAAGTGAGCAAAATACTACACAAACCAGGATAACCAAATATCTAGTAAACATGAAAATGTATTCACTTTTATCAGCCATGAGGGAAATGCAAATTAAAACTAGTTGTGCTGTGACTACAGCCCCCCAACTAATATAGCTAAAATAAAAATATCTGTTAAGGTTAAGTGTTGGTGAGCATATGGGTCTGTCATGCATTGTTAGTGGAGTGTAAATTGTTACAACCCCTCTTAAAACTTGGCATTACCTCCTAAGTTTGAAAATATGCATACTCCCTGATCCTGCAAATCTATCTCAAAATATACATCTGACCTAAATGTGTAAATATGTTCAACAAAAACGTATACTGAAATGTTTATTAGCAGCACTGGTAAATGTTAAAGACTGGAAAATATCTACATTTCTATCAACTGTAGATTAGATAAATAAATTGTGGTCTACTTATAAAAATAAGGTACTTTTGTTATATGCAACAACACATACAAACATGAATACATCTCACAAACATAATATTAAGTGAAAAAAAAAAGTAAAAGCATCTATA
Source organism: Physeter macrocephalus (assembly GCF_002837175.3). Classification (NCBI taxonomy): domain Eukaryota; kingdom Metazoa; phylum Chordata; class Mammalia; order Artiodactyla; family Physeteridae; genus Physeter; species Physeter macrocephalus. The sequence continues at coordinate 34,411,375 of NC_041215.1, forward strand.
CTTTACGACTCATTGCATACCAAGTTCACAAGAAAACTACTCAGTGTTGATAGAAAAGAGCACAGTGGTTACTTTTGGGGAGGAGAGGGTAGTGACAGGGAGGGGTTCAAGGCAGGCTTCTGAAGAAGTAAAATTCTATTATTTGGCCCAGAACATGGGTACACAGTTATGTTCACTTTGTGAAACTGCATTGAATTGAACACTTGTGGTTGTGTGAATTACAATGTGTATGCTATACATCATTAAAATCTTAACTAAAAGAAATAACCATATCTTTCTGGCTCCATATCTGATAGTCTTTCCCTTAAAAGTCTGTTTTGCCTCAGAGCTCATGTGTAGATGAGATCTAAATGCAGGAATGATGATCATCACTAACAAAGGTTAATTAATAGCCTATCTCTGTGTGTTTTCTTTTTTTTAGGGTCTGTGACAACAATAAAATTTCATATGTGATGCAGTCCCTATCCTCTTGAGTCTTACAGTCAAGGTGGGGAGAATTTTGTAAAATAACAATAAAAGTGAAGATACACATATCAAATAATGACATTTAGTGACAGAAGAGAATATAAGCATTTACAGTCAGAATTTAGTGACAGAAGAGTTACAGCAAGAAGGTCAGTAATCAACTTACATTGGATACAATAAAAGAAGACTTTAAACAGAAGGGAGATATTTTGGGAGGCAGGATTTAGAGACTAAAAATATTTTGTCTTAAGTTAGCTACCATTGCCATATGCATAACTGCAGTTCTTTGTAAAATTTTCACATACACCAGAAAATAATTTACTAGTTAAATGCCAGATTATTTCTTATGTTAAATAGCCCTTCAAAAGAACCCGATGGTATAGAAACTAATAGCACATAAATGCTAGATAATCACAATTATCAATATGTTTTTCTTAATATTAAGATAAAAGGAAATTGCCCTTTAAATCAAAGAGTTATCTAATTGCAATGGTAATTGCATGTTAATTAACATCATGAATGCTGATTATTAAAATGGATTGGTGTAATTTTATGTGGAATAAGAGCATATCAAAACCTTGGGTAATGGAGATTTACATTTATGAGATGCTTATGCTAAGCTAGGTATAGCAATATCAAGCTTATAACAGCAACAACAATATTATAGTGCACAATAATCAGAAATATAGCGGTGGAGGAAACTTGGGCTTTGTATGTAATACAGAAAGATGACATATATCAGGATCAGGTGAGTTTCAAAAGAAGTTTAAAACTCACAAGAGTTCTTCCTGATGTCTTTTGAAAGTCAGTTGCTCCAAAGAAGAGCATGATAGCCAGAACTTTGATCACTAAATGGTTGAAAGCTTGCAGAAATGAACACACATTGCATAGCCTTATTTTCATCCTTGTGACGCTTCCTAGCAACTATGTTTCAAGGTGCCCAAAGCATTTTGAATCACAAATCAAATGCTTCTCTAACAATGTATGTCCAAGTCAATAGAGTTATTACCTAAAATTATAATTAGAAAATAAGGATTAAATGCATTGTAGTTCTCTAAAATTTAGTAGTACTATATATGTTTGTGTGTGTCCTTATTTTCAAAAACAAAATTTACTAGAAAAGGAAAAAAACAGTTCTCTCAACCTACCATCCTAAAGAAAACATTGACATAAAAACTAAATGAGGCAACATCTCACAATATCTATAAATGCAGAGTGCCATATAATTATGAAAAAAGCATTAGGAATCTATACCTTTTCCACAATTTGTAACATAATAAATCATAGCAAGAAGAGATTTGAGAAATTTCCTTGTTAAATGCAAAAATTTTACGAATGGGGAGACTCATGCCCAGGTTGGGGACTTACCTGTCCAAGGCTTCACAGCCTCTTTGTGACAGAGAGAAGCCCAAAATCTAGGCCCCCTAATTCCAACCCATGTGTTGTCTTTCCATCAAATCAAACTTCTGATGTTGACTTACAGTGTGAAGTTCAGAGTAAAGTTTTTACAAACATATATATGTATATACAAGTGGAGCTCAGATCCTCATTATGAGCTCAGATCCTCATTATCCTTAATTATGATGCTAACTCCCTTTTCCTTTCCCAGGGAAACTGCCTTTTTTCCTCAGGTCAAATACTTGGCTATTGCTTTGCTGTCTCTATATTTGTTAAATTGAGATATCTAGTAGAAATTTTAATCCTCTTTCAAAGCATGATGAAGAAGGGAGATGATGGTCAAAAAAGTCATTTTACATGTTGAGAATCTTGAATTAATGTAGAATAAAGTCAAACTTTATTATGTAATTGAACAAAAATGTAGCAGTTTTCCAGCATATTGAAAATTGTAGTTTTGATTCACTGAAAAAACTTTCTACACAATTTTTCCTTCAAGAAAAATGTATAGATTTCATTACTCTTTGGAATCTCCTAGACCCAAATTTAAAAAGAAAAAAAAACTTCACTCAAGAGCGCTCAGCTTTACATGAAGCTATAATAAGCATGGCCTCTTTTATTTTTTCAGAAGAGAGTTGAGAGAGGGTTCCACATTATTGCCACATCCTTTGAGAGTTTAGTTTCTAGAAAAGCTGATGTCCATCTTCACTATGCAATTCTAGATTAATAAGGAAGTTATATCACTGTTGAAAGCCTTTTTCTTTCTTAATAAATCCAGACAATTCTCCTATAAGAAATATTCATTTTCCTTCAGACATGAAATGGCCATTAAGAATCACTAGTAAAGAATCCATTGCTTTTAGTGTCTGGCTCTATTTCTTCTACTTTAAGGAAGAACTACTACAATGAAAGAGTATATTTTTATTATCAACAAGGCAGATACATTTCTCATTTCTTAACAAATGGGAGGTGTAAAAACTGTTCAAATAACCAGGATTAGTATTTTGTTAAATTGAAATTTTAAATAAATGATGAATATTTAAGTATAAAAGATAAAACATTATTTATTTATAGAAAAATGTCTCTGTAAATGGCAACAGATTTGCAGATTGTCATCCAAGATGGCTTGGGAGTGATGGAATTTTCTTATAAGCAAAGAGTAGTGCCACAAAATGGTGAATGGTTCAGTCCAAAGGAGGAGCTGTTTTGTCCAATTCTATGGTTCTTTCAAGATCCATAATAGCTGAAGTAACCAGAGAGGGGACCCACAGTGAGGTCAAATCTTACCCTCCTCAAGTAAAGAAATTGATCACTTAGGAAAGGTGACTCCCCTCTCTGTCTCTGAAGGTTGTTGACTGTCCATAATATTTTCTCTTTGCTACCTTAACAATACCTGTGGAGGACCTTCAAGATGGCAGAAGAGTAAGATGTGGAGATGACCTTCCTCCCCACAAATTCATCAAAAATACATCTACATGTGGAACAACTCCTACAGAACATCTACTGAACGCTGGTAGAAGAACTCAGACTTCCCAAAAGGCAAGAAACCCCCCAAGTACCTGGCCGTGTGTCTCACAGGGTCTTGGTGTTCCTGCTGGGTGTCAGGCCTGATCCTCTGAAGTGGGACAGCTGAGTACAGGACATTGGACAACCAGAGACCTCCTGGCCCTATGTAATATCATTCAGTGAGAGATCTCCCAGAGATCTCTGTCTCATGGCTAAGACACAGCTCCACTCAACTATCAGGAGGCTGCAGTGCTGGGCATCCCATGCCAAACAACTACCAAGACAGGAACACAACCCCACCCATTAGCAGAGAGGCTGTGTAAAATTCTACTAAGTTCACAGACACCCCAAAACACACCACAGGACACAGTCGTCCCCACCAGAAAGACAAGATCCAGCCTCATGCACCAGAACACAGGAACCAGTCCCCTCGACCAAGAAAACTACATAACCTACTGAACAACCCTTACTGGGGACAGACACCAAAAACAATGGGAATTATGAACCAGCAGCCTGAAAAAAGGAGACCCCAAACACAGGAAGTTAAGCAAAATGAGAAGAGAGAGAAATACACAGCAGATGAAGAAGCAAAGTAAAAACTCACCAGACCAAGCAAATGAAGAGGAAATAGGCAGTCTACCTGAAAAAGAATTCAGAGTAATGAGAGTAAAGATGATCCAAAATCTTAGAAAAAGAATAGAAAAAATACAAGAAACGTTTAACAAGGACCTAGAAGAACTAAAAAGCAAACAAACAATAATGAACAACACAATAAATGAAATTAAAGATGCTCTAGAAGGAATCAATAGCAGAAAAACTGAGGCAGAAGAACGGATAATAGCTTCCAGTGACCTGGAAGATAAAACAGTGGAAATAACTACTGCAGAGCTGAATAAAGAATAAAGGATGAAATGAACTGAAGACAGTCTCAGAGACCTCTGGGACAACATTAAATTCACCAATATTCGAATTATAGGAGTCGCAGAAGAAGAAGAGAAAAAGAAAGGGACTGAGAAAATATTTGAAGAGATTATAGTTGAAAACTTCCTTAATATGGGAAAGGAAATAGTCAATCAAGTCCAGGAAGCACAGAGAGTCCCATATAGGATAAATCCAAGGAGAAACACACCAAGACACATACTAATCAAACTATCAAAAACTAAATACAAAGAAAAAATATTAAAAGCAGCAAGGGAAAAGCAACAAATAACATACAAAGGAATCCCCATAAGGTTAACAGCTGATCTTTCACCAGGAGCTCTGCAAACCAGAAGGGAGTAGCACGAAATATATGAAGTGATGAAAGTGAAAAACCTACAACAAGATTACTCTACCCAGCTCGGATCTCATTCAGATCTGACAGAGAAATTAAAACTTTTACAGACAAGCAAAAGCTAAGAGAAATCAACACCACCAAGCCAGTTTTACAACAAATGTTAAAGGAACTTCTCTAGGCAAGAAACACAATAGAAGGAAAAGATGTACACAAACAAACACAAAACAATTAAGAAAACGGTAATAGGAACATACATATCGAAAATTACCTTAAATGTAAATGGATTAAATGCTCCAACCAAGATATAGACAGGCTGAATGGGTACAAAAATAAGACCCATATATATGCTGTCTACAAGAGACCCACTTCATACCTAGGGACACATACAGACTGAAAGTGAGAGGATGGAAAAAATTATTCTATGCAAATGGAAATCAAAAGAAAGCTGGAGTAGCAATTCTCATATCAGACAAAATAGACTTTAAAATAAAGACTGTTACAAGAGACAAAAAAGACACTACATAATGATCAAGGGATCAATCCAAGAAGAAGATATAACAATTGTAAATATTTATGCACCCAGCAAAGGAGCACCTCAATACATAAGGCAAATGCTAACATCCATAAAAGGGAAGATCAACATTAACACAATAATCGTAGGGGACTTTAACACCCAAATTTCACCAATGGACAGATCATCCAAACAGAAAATAAATAAAAAAGCACAAGCTTTAAATGACACATTAAACAAGAAGAACTTATTTGATATTTATAGGACATTCCATGCAAAAACAACAGAATACACTTTCTTCACAAGTGCTGATGGAACATTCATGAGGATAGAACATGTCTTGGGTAACAAACGAAGCCTTGGTAAATTTAAGAAAACTGAAATCATATCAAGTATCTTTTCCAACCACAATGCTATGAGACTAGATATCAATTACAGGAAAAAACACTATAAAAAATACAAACACATGGAGACTAAACAATGCACTACTTAATAACCAAGAGATCACTGAAGAAGTCAATGAGGAATAAAAAAAATACTAGAAACATATGATAATGAAAACACGAGGACCCAAAACCTATGGGATGCAGCAAAAGCAATTCTAAGAGGGAAATTTATAGCAATACAATGCTACATCAAGAAACAAAAAAAATCTCAAATAAAAAACCTAAACTTACACATAAAGCAATTAGAGAAAGAAGAAGAAGAACAACAAAAAAAGCCCCAAGTTAGCAGAAGGAAAGAAATCATATAGATCAGATCAGAAATAAATGAAAAAGAAATGAAGGAAACAATAGCAAAGATCAATAAAATGAAATCTGGTCCTTTGAGATGATAAAAATAATGATAACCACTAGCCAGACTCATCAGGAATAAAAGGGAGAAGACTCAGATCAACAGAATTAGAAATGAAAAAGGACAAGTAACAACTGATACTGCAGAGATACAAAGGATCATGAGAGATTATTACAAGCAACTCTATGCCAATGAAATGGACAACCTGGAAGAAATGGACAAATTTTTAGAAAAGCACAGCCTTCCAAGACTGAACCAAGAAGAAATAGAAAATATAAACAAACAATAACATGCACTGAAATTGAAGTTGTGATTGAAAATCTTCCAACAAAAAAAAGCCCAGGACCAGATGGCTTCACAGGCAAATTGTATCAAACATTTAGAAAAGAGATTACACCTTTCCTTCTCAAACTCTTCCAAAAGATAGCAGAGGGAGGAACACTCCCCAACTCATTCTATGAGGCCACCATCACCCTGATACCAAAACAAGACAAAGATGTCACAAAAAAAGAAAACTACGGGCCAATATCACTGATGAATATAGATGTAAAAATCCTCAACAAAATACTAGCAAACAGAATCCAACAGCACACTAAAAGGATCATACAACATGATCAAGTAGGGTTTATTCCAGGAATTCAATAATTCATCAATATATGTAAATTAATAAATGTGATAAACCATATTACAAATTGAAAGATAAAAAACATACGATCATCTCAATATATGCAGAAAAAGCTTTTGACAAAATTCAACATCGATTAATGATAAAAACCCTCCAGACAGTAGGCATAGAGGGAACTTACCTCAACATAATAAAGGCCATATTTGACAAATCCACAGCCAACATCGTTCTCAACAGTGAAAAACTAAAACCATTTCCACTAAGATCAGGAAGAAGACAAGGTTGTCCACTCTCATCCCTATTATTCAACATAGTTTTGGAAGTTTTAGCCTTAGCAATCAGAGAAGAAAAAGAAATAAAAGAATCCAAATCAGAAAAGAAGAAGTAATGCTGTCACTCTTTGCAGATGACATGATACTATACACAGAGAATCCTAATGATGTCACCAGAAAACTACTAGAGCTAATCAATGAATTTGGTAAAGTAACAGGATACAAAATTAATGCACAGAAATCTCTTGCATTCCTATACAGTAATGATGAAAAATCTGAAAGAAAACTTAAGGAAACACTCCCATTTACCATTACAACAAAAAGAATAAAATATCTAGGAATAAACCTACTGAAGGAGACAAAAGACCTGTATGCAGAAAACTATAAGACACTGATGAAAAAAATTAAAGATGATACAAACATATTGAGAGATATACCATGTTCTTGGATTGGAAGCATCAACACTGTGAAAATGACTATACTGCCCAAAGCAATCTACAGATCCAGTACAATTGCTATCATACTACCAAAGCATTTTACAGAGAACTAGAACAAAAAAAATCACAATTTGTCTGGAAATACAAAAGACCCTGATTAGCCACGGCAATCTTGAGAAAGAAAATGGAGCTGGTGGAATCAGGCAACCTGGTTTCAGAATATATACAAAGCTACAGTAATTCAAGACAGTATGATACTGGCACAAAACCAGAAATGTAGATCAATGGAACAGGATAGAAAGCCCAGAGATAAACCCATGCAGATATGGTCACCTTATCTTTGATAAGAGAGGCAAGAATATACAGTGGAGAAAAGACAACCTCTTCAATATGTGGTGCTGGGGAAACTGGACAGCTACATGTAAAAGAATGATATTAAAACAGTCCCTAACACCATACACAAAAATTAACTCAAATTGGATTAAAGACCTAAGTATAAGGCCAGACACTATAAAATTCTTAGAGGAAAACATAGGCAGAACACTCTATGACATAAATCACAGCAAGATCCTTTTTGACCCACCACCTAGAGAAATGGAAATAAAAACAAAAATAAACAAATGGGACCTAATGAAACTTAAAAACTTTTGCACAGCAAAGGAAACCATAATCCAGATGAAAAGACAACCCTGAGAATGGGAGAAAATATTTGCAAACAAAGCAACTGACAAAGGATTAACCTTCAAAATATGCAAATAGCTAGCTCATACAGCTCAATAAAAAAAAAAAAAAACCAATCCAAAATTGGGTAGAAGACCTAAATAGATATTTCTCCAAAGAAGATATACAGATTGCCAACAAACACATGAAAATATGTTCAACATCACTAATCATTAGAGAAATTCAAATCAAAACTACAATGAGGTATCACCTCACACCGGTCAGAATGGCTATCATCAAAAAATCTACAAACAATAAATGCTGGACAGGGTGTGGAGAAAAGGGAATCCTCTTGCACTGTTGGTGGGAATGTGAATTGATATAGCCACTATGGAGAACCCCTGAGAAAACCATAATTCAAAAAGAGTCATGTACCACAATGTTCATTGCAGCACTATTTACAATAGCCAGGACATGGAAGCAACCTAAATGTCCATTAACAGATGAATGGATAAAGATGTGGCACATATATGCAATGGAATATTACTCAGCCATAAAAAGAAGCGAAATTGAGTTATTTGTAGTGAGGTGGATGGACCTAGTGTCTGTCATACAGAGTGAAGTAAGTCAGAGAGAGAAATCAAATACCTTATGCTAACACATATATATGGCATCTAAAAAAAAAATGTTCTGAAGAATCTAGGGGCAAGACAGGAATAAAGACACAGATGTAGAGAATGGACTTGAGGACACAGGGAAGAGGAAGGTTAAGCTGGGATGAAGCAAAAGAGTGGCATGGACATATATACTCTACCAAATGTAAAATAGATAGCTAGTGGGAAGCAGCCACAGAGCACAGGGAGAAAGGCTTGGTGCTTTGTGGCCACCTAGAGGGGTGGGGTAGGGAGGGTGGGAGGGAAAAGCAAGAGGGAGGGAATGTGGGGTTATATGTATACGTAAACACCTAGAGGGGTGGGGTAGGGAGGGTGGGAGGGAAAAGCAAGAGGGAGGGAATGTGGGGTTATATGTATACGTAAAGCTGATTCACTTTGTTATATAGCAGAAACTAAAACACCATTTTAAAGCAATTATACTCCGATAAAGGTGTTAATTATTAATATAAAACACAATAAAAATACCTGCTTGCATGGAGAGAGATTAACATTCCATGTTATCAGGAATAGAAAACTTCCATTTGTGAGTATTCTGAAAGAAAGTAAGGGTGGAAAGAACCTGTAAACATGGAGAGGAATGAAGATAACATTTATTGAGTACCTACAATATGCTGAAATGCAGGCTAAGATGCTTTCATATGTGTTTTCTTGATTAAACAATCATACTCTGTACTGTTTAAAGATTCTTAGTACTGATAAATTAGGTCACTTGCTTTAGATGAGATAGCTGATAAATATTAAAACCAATCTCAATCTTATATCTTGATGTTCCAATCACATCACACCATGATACCCCACATGTGCACTAGACCAGCCCTCTCCAATGGAACATTTTACTATGATGGAAATATTTTATATCTGTACTGTTTAAAATGGTAGCAACTAACCTCATGTGCCTATTAAACCCTTGATAGTTCGCTACTGTGAATGAGAAAATGAATATTAAATTTCATTTAATTTTTTATTACTTTAAATTTAAATAGACAAAATTGTCTAGTGGCTACTCTATGGGGCTGCAAAGGTCTATGCTACTGCTACTCAATGGGAGTGCAACACAGTTTTTCCTTAGTGAAAATTATAAAGAATTTTCTTTAAACTCCCATTTTCCTCCTCAGTCTGTCATCACTGTTTCTCCCCAAATCCTGTTTATTTTTCAAAATGCAATCCTTAGACCGCAGAACAAACAGTGAAGTAAAGACCTCTGAAAATTATCTCTTCCATAAAAGCCATAAGGTAACAAGCAAAAATTGTGAGAATCAACTTGTTCAGAATTCTAGAATTAACGAAGGATTTGCAGCAGTGCAATTTATTCAAGAAAACAGCTGAATCTCAGTAAGAACAGTGAGCTTTGTGGTGTTTTCACTTGTCCTATTTCTACCAATACCTCTCCAGTTCCACAGAGGCCTTGAAAATCTATAGCCTGAAATCACAGTGAAAATAAGCAGCTTGGCAGGCACCCTAGGAGGCAGAATGGTGTAGAAGCTCCTTCAAAGCCTAATTCCCAGAGAACTGTCATTAATTATCCTGTCTGGTAGGTCACTAGAAGATCCCTCTTTCAAGGCTGTCTTTATTTGACCTGAATCAGAGTTTGCCCAGTGTGTAAAACTTCCCCAAGGGCATTTATCAAAAACAGTCAGAGGAAACTTAACTTTGCTACATTAACAATACCTGCTTGCACGGAGAGAGATTAATATTGCATGTTATCAGGAATAGAAAACTTCCATTTCTAAGTATTATAAAAGAAAATAAGGGTGATAAGGGTCTGTAAACATGTAAAGGAATGAAGGTAACATTTACTGAGTACCTACCATGAGGGTAGTGGATAACATTTGGGGCAAACAATAAGCTAATTGAAAAAGATCAAAAGGAAAATCTGGGGAATGTGATGTCCATAGGGATTTTAAAAGCTCTGACATATTTCTGGGAATACAGAAGTTTCCTGACACTGAGAGGTTAACTTACTTACTCCAGATGAGACAGCTGGTAAAAATTAAAACCAGTATTAATCTTATGTCTTGATGCTCAATTCATATCACACTATGATGCTTCAAAACCTCACCAAGCCAGCACCATCGAATAGGGCTGTGTGCATGCCCAGGGCTCTGCACATACTAAGAAAAGACTTGGAATGCTCTAAACTCTGACCTTGGACTAACCTTGAGGCTCTGTGCAAGATTGAAGATTAAATCAGTGTTCTCAAATGCCAGGCTGAGTGTTGAAGTCATGCTTCAACATGTACACAGAGTTCCTTGGAAAATACTTAATAAGTATTTTTAAAATAATTTCAAAATTATTAGTTCCATGCATTTATGAATATCTATATAGTTATTAACCAACCACAAAGCTGATATAGACTTCAGTGAACACACACACCAAAGAGCATAGACAAACAAATAACAATAATAAAAATAAACAGTAGCAACAACAAGCCCTGAGGAAAAGAAGGGAATCTGATTTCCAGAGTGCCAAATTATATCATTTAAAATATCCAGTTTTTAGCAAAAGGCAATACAAGACATTCAAAGAAACAGAAAATGTTAGCTCATAGGCAGCAAAACTTAATAGCCAATAGAAACTACCCCTGAGGAAGCCCTTACACTGGACTTAGTAGACAAAGACTTTAAGTCAGGTATTATGAGTATGTTCAAGGAACTAAAAGAAAGTATGAGAAATATGTCTCACAAAACAGAGAATATCAATAAACAGAACAAAGTTGTAAAAAGAATCAAAAGAAACTGGTATTGGGCTTCCCTGGTGGCGCAGTGGTTGAGGGTCTGCCTGCCGATGCAGGGGATACGGGTTCGTGCCCCGGTCTGGGGGGATCCCACATGCTGCGGAGCGGCTGGGCCCGTGGGCCGTGGCCTCTGGGCCTGCACGTCCGGAGCCTGTGCTCCGCAATGGGAGAGGCCACGGCAGTGAGAGGCCCGCGTACCATTAAAAAAAAAAAGACAAAAAAAAAAAGAAACTGGTATCAAAAATTATAATAACTGGAATGAAAACTTCACTAGCAGGGTTTGACAGCATATTTGAGCAGTAAGGAGAAAGAATCTGTGAAGTTGAAGATAGATGAAATAAGATTATCCAATCTGAGGAACAGAAAGAAAAAAGAGAAATGAACAGAGCCTCACAGACCAGTAGAATACCATTAAGTATAGGCATATATGCACAATGAGAGTCACAGAGCAAGAAAAGAGGAAGAAAGGGGAAGAAAATATGTGAAGATATAATTACTAAAATCTTCCCAAATTTGATGAAAAATGTTAATCTATAGAGCCAAGAAGTTCAACAAATGCACATAGGATCAATTCAAAGAGATCCACACCTAGACATCATAATTAAACTATTTAAAGCCAAAAGATAAAGAAAATCTTAAAAACAAGAAGAGAAATTAATCATCATATACAAGGCATCCTCAATAAAATTAGCAAAATACTTTTAATCAGAAACCATGGAAGCCAAGAGGCAGTTGAATGGCATAATTTTACAGCCTGCAAAATTACCATTCAAAAAATAAAAAAGAAATTAAGCCATTCTTAGATAAACAACAACTGGGAGAATTTGTTGCCAGTAGAACTGCACTACAAGAAATTTCAAAGGGAGTCTTGCAGGCTGAAATGAAAGAATACTAGACTGCAACTTAAATCCACCTATAGAATAAAGAGCCCTGGTAAAGGTAACTACATAGGTAAATATAGAACAGAGAATAAATATATTTTTGTATGTAACTTTTTTTTGTCCTATCATCTTTTAAAAACAACTTTATAAAACAATGATTATAAATATTTATTGGGCTTCCCTGGTGGCGCAGTGGTTGCGCGTCCGCCTGCCGATGCAGGGGAACCGGGTTCGCGCCCCGGTCTGGGAGGATCCCACATGCCGCGGAGCGGCTGGGCCCGTGAGCCATGGCCGCTGAGCCTGCGCGTCCGGAGCCTGTGCTCCGCAACGGGAGAGGCCACAACAGAGGGAGGCCTGCATACCACCAAAAAAAAAAAAAAAAAATATTTGTTGATGGGCATACAATGGATATAGATGTAATATAAATAACAATAACAGCACAGAGGAAAGAAGTTGGAATAAAGTTAAATATGAGAAAAGTTTATTATATACTATAAAATTAGGTTAGTATTAATCTCAATTACACAGCTATTAAATAAGATATGCATCGTAATGCCCAAGTAAACCACCAAGAAAATAACTCAAAAAATATCTATTAAAAGAAATGGCAAGAGAAGTAAAATGCTACTCTAGAAAATATCTATTTAACACATGAAAGACAGTGATGGAAGGATGAGGAGAAAAAAACACAAAAGATATATATAAAACAATTAGGAAAGTGACAGACAAATTTTACATTGTCAATTATTACATTATAGGTAAGTTAAACATCCTTAAAAGGCAGAGAATGGCAGAAAGATTTAAAATAAAAACAACATCCAACTATATGCTGTCTATGAGACACATACTTTAGATTTAAAGATCAAATAGTTTGATTATAAAAGCATAGAAAAATAAATAGATACAAACAATGACTAAAAAAGAGCTAGTTAGCCATATTAATATCAGATAAAATAGATGTTGAGATAGATAAAATGATGGCCCTTCCCCAAAGATGTCCACATCCTAATCCCCAGAACCTTTTGAATATGTTACATAGTGTGACAAAAGGGACTTTGCAAGAGTGATTATGTTAGGGATCTTGAGGGAGAACAAAAAAAAAATTAAAGGTCAGAAAGAAGAGATGTGATGAAAGAAACAATGACTGGAATGATGTGCATTCAAGATGGAGGAAGTGACCATGAGCCAAGTTCCTAGAAGATGAAAAAGTCAAGAAAAGGGATTCTCCCCTAAAACATCCAAAATGACTGCACCTCAGCTTGTACCTTAAATGTAGCCCATGAGACTCATACAGGACTTCTGACTTCCAGAATTGAAATATAATAACTTTATATTGTTTTAAACAATTAAGTTTGCAGTAATTTTTTTACAGCAACAATAGACTACTAGAAACTAAGGATAAAAATTATTAATAGAGACATTTTATAATGATAAAAGTGTTGATTATAAACATACATACATAAAACAAGGCTCCAAAATACAAGAAGCAAAAACTGACAGAATTGAAGAGAGAAATAGACAATTAAACAATAATAGTTTAACACTTTGGTATACAACATTTAACAATGGCTAAAAAAACTAAATATAAAATAGAAGAAGAAATAGCATTGAACAAACCAAGTAGACCTCACAGATATCTACAGAACATTCCACCAAATAGCAGCAGAATATATATTCTTCTTAAGTGGACTGGAGAATTCTCCATATAGGTCACATGCTAGGCTATAAACCATGTTTTAGTAAATTTTAAAGGTTTTAAATAATACAAAGCATGCTTGTTAAACACAAGAAATAAAACTAAAACTCAAAGGAGCAAATTTGGGAAATTTGTAAATATATGGAAATTTCACTGCACACATTCTAATAACCATTGGGTCAAGGAAGAAATCATGCAGAAATTTAGAAACTAATTTGATAGAGTGATTTTAACCCAAGATGGCAACATAAAAGCCTCATGAACTCACCTTCTCCAAAGGACACACAAAATCTACTGCTACACTAGAAGTAATTCCCTCTGAAAGAAAGCCAAAACTAGCCAAGTGTTACCTATACATTTGGCAAGTGAGAAAATATCCACAACACTCACGTAGAAATGGTAGAAATAGCTGGGACAAACTCTCACCATGAATCCCACCACTGGCATAGTGCCATACATTCAGAAGGGAACTCTCAACATCTACCTTCTCTCCAAGGATTGAGAATTTGGATGGACATCCAGAGCCCCAACTTTTAAGACTCCCATATGAGGGATGGACCCCCTAAATACCTAGCTCTGAAAGCCAAGAGGGCTTGTGTTCATGAGGCACATAAAACTACAGCAAACAGGGCTTCCCTGGTGGCGCAGTGGTTGAGAGTCCTCCTGCTGATGCAGGGGACACGGGTTTGTGCCCTGGTCCGGGAAGATCCCACATGTCACGGAGCGGCTGGGCCCATGAGCCATGGCCACTGGGCCTGCACGTCCAGAGCCTGTGCTCCGCAATGGGAGAGGCCACAACAGTGAGAGGCCTGTATACCACACACACACACACACACACACAAAAAAAAAAAAACTACAGCAAACAAAGAAACAGTCTTTAACAAGCTGTGAGATCTCACTGTGTCTATCCCCTTAAGTCTCAGAACAAAGGAAGCAGACAGAAATACCCATCTCCCAAACTGTCTCACAAAAGAAGTCTATTTGCATACTTTAAAAACTGCTACTAGAGAACCAGCCTTATATTTTATCATGTATATAGAGGCTGACTGTAATTCTCCACAGAGTCTGGGAAAGCCAGTTTACACCACTAATGCCCACTCACTCAAACTTGCTACCAAATTGCCAATATCTCCCTGGAAGAAATTTGTATATACATCTGGTGCTGCCAAATTTGCAGCTGCTGCCCAAGAAACAGGCCTCTAGATAACTAGGTTCTAATAGCCAATGGAGTTTGCCTGCACAAGTACTACAGGACAGTAACAAACAAAAAGCAGTTATTAACAGGTGCAGGAGGAACCCCGTCCCCATCCCCTGGCTATACACATGGACCCAGTGCAGAGGGAGAAAGCAAAATAGTCCCTCTCCCAGGTGCTGACTCAAATCCTCCCCTTTGGGACACTGACTGATCTTGGCACACCCTGAACGACTGGGAGTTGCTAAAAACAAAGAAGGTAACTTGGACAATCACAAATATTTGAGAGACAACCAAGAGCTGAGGACAGGCTGAAAAATAAGATTCTACTCCTACATGAAACCACTCCATCAATACTAGGGGAGGTGATTGTTTTAACTAATGTGCAAAAACCAACACAGAGTGTCAAGAAAGATGAAGAAATAGGGGGCTATGTTTCAAACAAATACTAAAATAAAACTCCAGAATCAGACCTAAATGAAATGGAGATAAGTGATTTACACAATAAAATGTTAAAAACAATGCTCATAAAAATGCTCACAGAGGTCAGGGGAACAATATGAATAAAGTGAGAATTTCAACAGAAATAGAAAATATAAGAAGGTACCAAACAGAAGTCACAAGCCATGAATACAATAACTGAACTGAAAATTTCAATAAAGGGATTCAACAACAGACTAGATCAAGCAGAAGGAAAAAATCAGCAAACTAGAAGACATGGCAATAGGATTTATCCTATCAAAGGAGCAAAAAGAAAAAAAAAAGATTGAAAAAGAGAATATAGCCTAAGGGATTTATGGGACACCATTAAGCAGATGATAATAGGCATTTTAGGGGTCCCAGAAATAGAAGACAGAGAGAAGGGAGGAAAAAACTTATTTGGAGAAATAATGGCTGAAAACTTCCCTAACCTGGGGAAAGAAACAGACATTTAGATCAAGGAAGCCCAGACAGTACCAAATTAGATGAACTAAAGAGATCTACACCAAGACATATAATTAAACTGTAAAAAGTTAAAGACAAGAGAGAATTTCAAAAGCAGAAAGAGAAAAATAACTTGTTACATACAAGGGAACTCTTATGAGCATATTTTTTAGCTGAAACTTTACAGACCAGAGGGAATAGAATGATACAGTGCTGAAAGAAAAAAAAAAAAAAAAACAAACCTGCCAACCAAGAACACTCTACCCAGCAAAGTTGTTCTTCAGAATTAAAGTGCATATAAAGAATTCTCCAAACAAGCAAAAGCTGAAGGAGTTCATCACTATCAAAACCTTACAAGAAATTTTAAAGAGACTTCCTCCTGTTAAAGAATGGATAGACCACATGTTATGAAATAAAACAAATATTAACAAATTTAAGAAGATTGAAATCATATCAAGCATTTTTCTGGCCATAATGATATGAAAGTAAAAATCAATAACAAAAAGAAAAATGAAAAATTCACAGATATGTGGAGATTAACAACATTCTACTGAACAACCAATGGGCCAAAGAAGAAATCAAAAGAGAAATCAAAAAATATTTGAGACAAGTAAAAATGGAAATACAGCATATCAAAACACATGGAATGCAGCAAAAGCAGTTTCAAAATGGAAGCTCATAACAATAAGAACCTCCATTAAGAAAAAAAAAAGAGCTCAAACAACATAATGTACATATCAAAGAACTAGAAAAAGAATAAACTAAGCTCATAGTTAGTAGAAGAAACAAAACAAAGATCAGAACATGAATAAATAAAATACAGACTAAAAAGACAATTGTAAATATTAATAAAACTAAGAACTATTTTTTAAGTAGCTAGACTTAACAGGAAAAAAGATAGGGACTCAAATATGTAAATTAGAAATAATGAGGAGATATAATAACTGATACTACACAAATACAAAGCTCACTAAGTGACTACTCTGAAAAATTATATGCCAACAAATTAGATAACTAAGAAGAAAGAATAAATTCCTAAAAACATACAATCTACCAAAACTGAATCATGAAGAAATGGAAAATCTGACAGACCAATACTAAAAACGAGATAGAGTCAGTAATCAAAAACTGTCCAACAAAGTCCAGAACTAGACTGCTTCACTGATGAATCCTACCAAACATTAAAAATATATATATCAATCCTTCTCAAACTCTTCCAAAATATTAAAAAGAGAAGAGAACGCTTCCAAACTCATTATAAGAGGCAGCATTACCCTGATACCTAAACCAGATAAGGAGAGAAGTACAGGCCAATGTCCTCTATGAACATAGGGACAAACATTACAACAAAATATTAGCAAACCAAACTCAGCAATACATGAAAAGGGTCACACACCATAACGAAATGGGATTTATTCCAGAGCTGCAAGGATTGTTCAACATGCAAAAACCATTAAATGTGAAATACCACATTAACAAAGTAAAGGATGACAATCATATGGTCATCTCAACTGATGCAGAAAAATATTTAACAAAATTCAACATCCAATCAGGATAAAAATTTTCAACATATTGGGAGTAAAGGGAAATATCTTAAGGGAATAAAGGCCACATATGACCAACCCATTGTTAACATCATTCACCTCGGTGAAAAGCTGGAAGCTTTTCTTCCAAAATTAAGAATAAGACAAGGATGCACGCTGTCTCCCCTTTTATTACACATAGTAATAAAGTCATAACCTGGGCAGTTAAGCAAGAAAAAGTAATAAAAGTCATCCAAAACAGAGAGAAAGAAGTAAAGTTGTCTCTATTTGCAGTTAGCATAATGTTAAATATAGAAAATCCTAACAACTCCACAAAAAATCTATTAAAATAAATACATTCAGTAAATAGCAGAGTACAACATCAGTATACAAAAATAAGTTGTGTTTCTATACACTAACAATGATCTATCTGAAGAGAAAATTAGAAAACAATCCTATTTACAGTTGCATTAAAAAAAGATAAATACTTGGAATAAATTGAAATGAAGAGATGAAAGATCTGTACACTGAAAACTGTGAGACATTGATGAAAGAAACTGAAGACACAGATAAATAGAAAAATATTCTGTTCTCATGGATTGGAACAGTTAATATTGTTGAAGTGTACATATACCCAAATAAATTGAATGTAATTTTTATGAAAATTCTCATGACATTCTTACAGAAATAGAAAAAAATCCTAAAATTTTTATGGAACTGTAAAATACCTAACTAGTCAAAGCATCCCTGAGAAAGAAAAAAAATTCTGGAGGTATCACACTTGCTGATTTCAAACTATATTACAAAGCTATAATAGTCAAACTAGTACAGTATCAACATAAAAATAATCACACAGACCAATAGAACTAAACAGAGAGAGCCGAAATAAGCCCATACATATAAGGCTATTTAATTTATGACAAAGGAGCCAAGAATGGGCAATGGGAAAAATAAAATTTCTTCATTGAACGGTTCTGAGAAAAATAGATATCCACATGCAAGATTTGAAAATGGATGCTACCTTACACCATACTCTACAGTGGATTAAAGACATATTTAAGACCTGAAATTACAAAGCTCCTAGAAGAAAATAGGAGGTAAGATCCTTGACATTGGTTTCGGCAATGATTTTTTTGGACTTGATGCCAAAACGAAGACAACAGAAAAATAAACAAATGGGACAACATTAAACTAAAAAGCTACTCCACAGTGAAATAATTAACAGAATGAAATGGCAACCCATGGAATAAAAGAAAATATTTGCAAATCACATGTCAGATAAAGAGTTAATATACAAAATGTGTAAGGAACTTATATATCTTGATAGCAAAAAAACAAATAATCTGATTTTAAAATGGGGAAAGGACCTGCATAGACATTTTTTTCAAAGGAGACATACAAATGGCCAACAGATATATGAAAATGTGTTCAAAATCTCTAATCATCAGGGAAATGCAAACAAAACACAATGAGATATCACCTCACACCTATTAGAATGGCTGTTATCAAAAAGTTGATAGATAATAATTGCTAGCAAGGAAGTGAAGAAAAGGGAATACTGTCCACTGTGGGTGAGAATGTAAACTGGCACAGCCATTATGCAAAGCAATATGGAGGTTCCTCAAAAAATTAAAAATAGAGCTCTCCCTGATACTTATGATCCAACAATCCCATTTCTGAGTATATATCCAAAGGAAATAAAAATAGGACACTGAAGAGATATCTGCCCTGTGTTAATTGCAGCATTATTCACAATAGGCAAGAAATAGAATAACCTAAGTGCTTATCAATGGATGAATGGATAAAGAAAATCTCACACACACACACACATACACAAACACACACACACTCACACACACAGGAATATAATTTAGCCATAAAAAAAGGAAATCCTGCTGTTTGCTACAATATGGATGGACCTTAAGGGCATTGTGCTATGTGAAATACACCAGAGAAAGTCCAATACTGCATGGCATCATTTATCTCTGGAATCTAAAGAAAACTCAAGCTCACAGAAACAGAGAGTAGAAAAGTGGTTGCCAGGGTCTAGGAGGTGGGGGAAATAGGAGAGTTTGGTAAAAGGGTTCAAACTTTCAGCTACAAGATAAATAATATATGAGGATCTAATGTAGAACATGGTGACTACAGATGATAACACTGTACTCTATAAATGAAACTTGCTAAGAGAGGAGAAGTCAAATATTTTCACACAGAGGAAAATATAAGTATTTGAGATGATGGATGTGTTAATTAATTAGATGGAAGGAATCTTTTCACAATGTATACACATTTCAAATCATTGTGATGCACACTTCAAATGTCTTACAAATTTATTGGTTAATTATACCTTGATAAAGCTGAAAACAAAAGAAAATAATTTGATAGAAAGGAAAATTAAAACACAATATATTCAAACAAATGGGATGCAGCTTAAGCAGTGCCTATGGGAAAATTTATAGCTGTAGGTATGTATGCTAAAATAAAATGAAAATCTGAAATCAGTCATATCATTTTGCACCCTAAGAAACTACAGAAAGAAAAGCAAAGTAAACCCAAGCAGAATTAGAGCAGAAATAAGTTAGTGGATATAATCACAACAGAGAAGATCAACAAAACCCAAAGCCTGTTCTTTGAAAACATCAGTGAAACTGACAAAACTCTGTCTAGGCCCATCAAATTAAAAAAGAGAAGACTCAAATTACTAGAATCCAGAAAAAGAGGGCACATCCTACCCAATTTACAGAAATAAAAAGGATTTTAAGAGAATACTCTGAACAACTGGACTGCAACAAATTATATAACCTAGATGAAATAGAAAAAAATCCCAGAAACACACAAATTTCCAAAATTGACTTAAGATCAAAATTGATTTAGAAAATCTGAATAGATCTAAATGAGTATATTATTAATCAAAAACTTCCCACAAAGAAAAGACAACGACCAGACGACTTCAATTGGTAAATTCTGCCAAACATTTAGAGAAGAATTAATACAAGTTCCAAACATTTTCTATTGACAAATAAAAGAGTAAACATATTTCAATTAAGTTTACAAAGTCAGTATTACCCTCATATCAAAACCAGACAAAGAAATCACAAGAAAATAAAACTATAGACCAATTTACCTTATCATTACACATGGAAAAACCCTTAAAAATACTACCCTAAATACTGCAACTTATGAAAGGATTATATACCATGACCAAGTGGGACTCATTCCAGGAATACAAGATTATTTCAAGAGGTAAAATTCAAACAATGTACTACATTATATTCACAGAATAATAGACAAAAACTACATGATCATCTCCACAGATACAGAAAACAATTTGACAAAATCCAACAGTCTTTCATATTAAAAAAATACTCAACATATTCAAAAAGAATGGAAACTACTCATCCTGGTAAAGGGTCGGGTGAAAAACACACAGCTAACATCATACATAATGGTGAAAGACTGAACGCTTTAATCAAACATGAAGAAAAGGACAAGGATATCTCTCTACCTCTATTTCACACTGCACTGGGGATTTTAGCCATGGCAATTAGAAAAGAAAAATAAATAAAAGGCATTCATATTCTAAATTAAGAATTACAACTATTTGTAGATGACATGATCTTGTTATATTAGTTTTCTAGGACTGCCGTAACAAAGTACCACAAACTAGATGGATTTAAAAACAGAAATGTATTGTTTCTCAGTTCTGGAGGCTAGAAGTCCAAAATCAAGATGTCAGCATTGTTGATTCTTTCTGAGGGCTGTGAGGGAAAAATCCATCCCAGGCCTCTCTCCTTGGCCTGGATGTTTTTCCCCTATATTCCTTTACATATCTTGCCTCTATGTGTGTCTCTGTATCTAAATTTCCCCGTTTATGTAAGAACACTAGTCATGTTGATTAGATCCCACACTAATGACCTCATTTAACAAGATTACTTCTGTAAAGACCCTTTTTCCAAATAAAGTCATATTCTGAGGCTTAGGATTCTGGAATATTCTTAGTCATATTCTGGAATTTAGGATTTCAATATATAAATATGGAGGGAGGGGTACACAATTCAACCTATAATACTTGTATACAGAAAATTCTAAGAAACCCACTAAAAAATTGTTAGAACAAATAAATGAATTAATGATAATTATAGGATACAAGATTAGTATGCAAAAATTAATTGTAAAACTAGTGTAAAATCAAGCAATAAAAAACAAAAAAATTAATTAATAGAACTATTAATTTAATAATATAAAAATAATAAGCTATTATGAATAAATTTACCAAAGAAATACAAGATTTAAACAATGAAAAGTACAAAACTTCATTGAAAGATGTTAAAGCACACTAAAATTAATGGAAAGACTTCACATATACAAGCAACAAGATTTCATGTTGTTAATATGGCAGTATTCCCCAAATTGTTCTACAGATTCAATGCAATACCTATAAAAATCCAAGCTAGTTTCTTTGCAGAAATTGACAAGCTCATCTAAAATTTACATGGAAATTCAAGGGACCCAGAGGAGCAAAACTATGAGTAAAATTGGTGGACTCACAGATTTCAAAACTTATTGCAAAACTACAGCAACTGGAGGCAAGAATATACAGTGGGGAAAAGACAGTCTCTTCAATAAGTGGTGCTGGGAAAACATACAGCTACATGCAAAGAATGAAATTAGAACATTCTCTAACACCATATACAAAAAATAAACTAAAAATGAATTAAAAACGTAAATGTAAGACCATATACTATAAAATTCCTATAAGAGAACATAGGCAGAACACTCTTTGACATAAATCGCAGCAATATTTCTTGGATCTGTATCCTACAGCAAAGGAAACAAAAGCAAAAATAAATAAATGGGACATAATTAAAAGCTTTTGCACAGCAAAGGAAACTATTGACAAAATGAAAAGACAACCTACTGAATGGGAGAAAATATTTACAAATAATGTGACCAATAAGGGGTTAATATGCAGCATACATAAACAGCTCATACAATTCAACATCAAAAAAACCAAACAATCAGATTTAAAAATGGGAAGAAGACATGAATAGACATTTTTCCAAAGAGGAAATGCAGATGGCCAACAGGCACATGAAGAGATATGCCTAATCATCACTAATCATCAGGGAAATAAAAAACCCCAATGAGATACCACTTTACACCTGTCAGACTGGCTTTCATCAAAAAGAGTACAAATAAAAAATATTGGTGAGGATGTGGAGAAAAGGGAACCCTCCTACACTGTTGGTGGGAATGTAAATTGGTGAAGCCACTGTGGAAAACACATGGAGTTTTCTCACTAAACTAAATAGTACTACCATATGACCCAGCAATTTCACAATTCCACTTACTCCTGGGTATATATCCCAAAAAACCCCACAAAACCCACTAATTTGAAAAGATACATGCACCCCAATGTTCATAGCAGCATTATTTACAATTGCCAAGGTATGGAAGCAACCTAAGTGTCCATCAACAGATAAATGGACAAAGAAGATGTGGTATGTACACACACACATAATGGAACACTACTCAGCCATAAAAAAGAATGAAATTTTGCCATTTGCAGCAACATGAATGTACTTAGAGGTCATTATGCTAAGTGAAATAAGTCAGACAGAGAAAGACAAATACTCAATTATATCACTTATATGTGGAATCTAAAAAATATAACAAACTAGTGAATAAAACAAAAAAGAATCAGACTCACAGATATAGAGAACAAACTAGTGATTACCAGTGGGGAGAGGTAAGGGAGAGGAGCAACATAAGGGTAGGGGAAAACAAAGGGGTTATTATGGTATTATATGAAATCATGTGTGTGAAACTTTTGAAAATTGTAATGCACTATAGAATTTAAAGAATTTTTCATTCAATTAAAAATAACAGTATGGTACTGGCATAAGGATAGACATATAGATCAGATTAGAACTGAAAATCTATTTAGAAAATACTCACATATATGGTCACAATTTTTGACAAAGATCACAAGACAATTCAGTGAGAAAAGACTAGTCTTTTCAACAAATGGTGCTAGGACAGCTGGATATCTTCATGCAAAAGAAAAGTTGCACTCCTTCCTCACAGCATACACAAAAATTAACTCAAAATGGATCTAAGAGGTAAATACAAGATCCTAAATATAAGAACTAAAATTATGAAACTTTTAGAAGAAAACATAGCTGTAAATGTTTAGACCTTATATTAAGCAATAATTTATTAAATATGGCACCAAAAGAACAAGCAGAAAAATAAAAAAGAAGTAAATAAATTGTACATAATCAAAATTTAAAACATTTGTTCTTCCAAAGATAACATCAAGAAAGTGAAATACAACCTACAAGCTGGGAGAAAATATTTGCAAATCAGTATCTGACAAGGGACTTCTATCCAGAATATGCAAATTATTTTTATAAGCCAATGACAAAATGGCAAACAATCCAGTGAAAAATGGGCAAAGGATCTACAAAGACATTTCTTTGAAGAAGATATACAAATGTCTCATAAAGCACATGAAAAGATTTTCAACATCTAGACACTAGAAAATTGCAAATAAAACCCCCTGAGATATCACTTCATACCTACTATAGCTATAGGCAAAAAGACAGAAAATAGCAAGTGTTGACAAACATAAAGAGAAATTGGAATCCTTATACACTGTGGAAATGTATAACAGTGCAGCAACCTTGGAAAACAATCTGGAAATGTCTCAAAAGTATAAACATAGAATTACCATATGACTTAGAAATTCCACTCCGAGGTTTGTACCCAAGACAAAAGAAACGATGTATCTACATTAAAACTAGTACATAAATGTTCATATCATTATTTATAGTAGAAAAAAATTGGCTAAAAGCTGTATGTCTGTCAATTGAATGGATAAATAAATGTAATATATCCATCCAATGAAATATTACTCGACAATAAAAGCAATAAATATTTATACATGCTATAATTTGGATTAACCTGGAAATAATTATGCTAAGTGAAGGATGTCAGACACAAAAGGCCACATATTGTATGATTGCATTTATATATAATGTCCTAAGTAGACAAATCCATTAAAAAAAAGTAAACTAGTTGTTGCCAGGGGCTGGGGGAAAGAAATAATGGGCAATAAATACTAATGATTACTGGTTTTCATTTTGGGGTGATAAAAATGTTCTAAAATTGATTGTAGTGATGGCTCCATAACTCAGTGAATACACTAAAAACCCCTAAATTGTATACTTTAAAGGGATAAATTGCGTAGTATGTGAAATATATATATAAATTAAGCTGTTGAAGGAAGGAAGGAAGGAAGGAAGGAAGGAAGGAAGGAGGGAGGGAGGTTGGGAGGGAGGGAGGAAAGAAATTTTCAAAGCTTTAGGGAAAGTATAACACTTGAGTGTCTGTGATATTAATGAAAGTATAAAGCATTCCTTGCATCCAATCAGTATCAACATATTGAAGACTAGAGGAAAAAGGCCCAGAAATGTGGTTGGGATGTGTTATTATTCACAGTCCTGGTTGCAATGATGTGATCAATTTATTCTAGCAATTTCATTTTTGTTGTCTTTTTCTAGTTGTGTTACCTGTTCTAGAGTTGTGGTTCCTATCTTAAGAAGTTCTTCTCTGACATCTTTTAACTATTTATCAACCATTAAGCTTTATTGTATAATTGCTGAGGTGTTTAGGAAAGTATGATGGCTGTGAATAGGAGGAAAGGAAGCACATAGGTAAGAATGGCAACCGTATGCACAAAGATTGGAGATTAAGAATCATACTGCTGTTCATCTGTGTGAACTAGGGCAAGCTACTTGAACTTCTGCAACTTCAGCTTCCTCATCCAGAAAATGGGAATAAAAATAGTACTGTGCCCATTGGGTCCTTATGAGAATTGCAGCAGAAAAGGGCTGATATGGAGTCTTGAGTGAGCAGTTGGAGAAGATGAGGTGATTCCATGAGTGGGATGGGTCACCAGGAACAAAGACTGAGTAGAAAATGATGGGTGGGCAGATGAGGGAGGTATTGCTTGATTTAAGGGAACTGCAGGCAAAATGTATGTGAAAATGAGAAATATCTGAAGAACCCCTGAAGCACCACATAAGAGCAGGAATCAGCTGTAAATTCCCACCAAAACCAGACAACACCAGTTTTGGAAATTCATGGCCAAACTCACCCCGTGTCTCTTGCTTCCTTCTCCCTCCTACCCTCAAATCCTTCCTTCTAAACCCTGGAGGAGTTGAGAAACAAAGAGACTGACACTCTTGTTTATTACAGAGTGCCAGTTCCCAGAAGACCTGAACTGAGGAAGGAATAAGGTTCAAAATTAAATGAAGTTCATAATTCTGATTTTATATTGGATTGAATATTTTAATTAGTTATGAAGCTATCTCACAATGTGTTTCTTTAATAAGATTAACCTAAGTTAATTAACCTAAGAACTGTCAAAAATGTCATTCAAGGGATGAGAAAAAGAGAGTACATTTAGTATCTTTAAATATGTAGCAGAGAAAAAAATATTTTTTTCTGCTTACAACCTGCAGCAGTGTCCCAATTGTTCAGTGTAATGGATGGGTAGTTAGACTAGATAGATAAGTAGATAGATAGATAGATAGATAGATAGATAGATAGATAGATAGATAGATAGATAGATAGACAGATGATAGCTAGCTAGCTAGATGATAGATAGATAGACTGATAGACAAATAGATTGCTCAGCATTAAGCACAGAACCTGGCATGCCGTAGAAGTCAATAAAGGCTAATTCTCTCCTGCTCAGCCTTTCCTCCTCTATGTGTTTGTTCAGGGTGGAGAATGAAGGTAGCATGTGCTCACAGGGCAGTCTTTGCTTGGGTCCTAAGCAATAATGAGGACAGGCTTTTCCTTAGAATTCCACATTTAGGGAAGACTAAAAAACATGAAACTTGAGTATCCACACCGGCCAGTGGAGGGAGGGGTAGTTGAGCTGCTGAAACACTGGTCTTCTCATAAATCACTGAGATTTATTTGGCTAGGCTGCTTGACTGAGCAGAAACTGGAGAAAAATTAAGTCTGTAAGTCTCCCCTGACCAGTTTATGCTGTCACTTAAGTGTTCACATGTGTGAGAGGAAAATCAGAATGGAGTTGGTATTGCTAAGACAGCCTCTAAAACGCAACAGGGAGGCCATTAAGGAAGTGTGACTTATGCACATCTCAGCCTCGATAGAATCTGACATTTTGATCGCTTATTGTCATAATGAAGTCATTCAGAACATCTGCCAGAAACTCAAAATACTTATCAGATCCTTACCCTAAACAACTTGTGACAGCATATCTGCTGATCAGGCCACTACCCTAAAACAACTCATGATTCCTTAAGGACAGATATTTCCTGGCTTGCATCAGTCAACCATAATTCTTGACAAGCAACTTTAACAACCTTGTGGCCTTTTGTCTTTATAAGACCCTGACTCTCCCTTTTTCTCAGAACACTCTTTTGGTTTAACTAAATCTGTGTTTCCTGCATTGTAGTTCTTAAGATCCTAAAGGAACTTTATTTTTTTTAATTTAATTTTATTTTATTTGTATACAGCAGGTTCTTATTGGTTCCATTTTACACATATTAGTGTATACATGTCAATCCCAATCTCCAAATTCATTCCACCACCACCCACCGCTTTCCTCCCTTGGTGTCCATACGTTTGTTCTCTACAACTGTGTCTGTATTCTGCCCTGCAAACCAGTTCATCTGTACCATTTTTCTAGGATCTACATACAAATGTTACTATGCATTATTTGTTTTTCTCTTTCTGATTCACTTCACTCTGTATAACAGTCTCTAGATCCATCTACCTCTCTACAAATGACCCAATTTCGTTCCATTTTCTGGCTGAGTAATATCCCATTGTATATATGTACCACATCTTCTTTATCCTTTCATCTGTCAATGGACATTACAACACTTGTCATCTGTCACAGCAAGTAGGGAGAGGACAGTAAGGGTTAGGGTTAGTACCTAGTACTAGTACTTAGTACCTAGGGTGAATACTAAATCACAGAATACTAGAGAGCCCTGGTGGGGGGAGGGAATGTGGTTTTATGGAGTATATCAAATGACATCTGGGGAATTGAAGTTAATGGGAACCCAAGGGACACCTTGCCAGTTATATAGAAAAATGCTTATGAAATGACCCATCCCACTGATTTCTGATCTGGCAGCTCACCTGGATTTAGAGGAGTAGGGGAATAGTTAGCCCTAGGTTGTACCTTTCAAAACTGTGGATTAGATACACTGGTCTCTGCTCCATCCTGATGAGTGATCCTTTCCTGGAAGGGGACTGGAAACCTGAGAATTGTCATTATCTGCTGAGACTCCATGCTGGACTCTGGCTCCCGTGACTCAGGTCACATGACTCTTGCCATCCCCTCCCTTCACTCCATTCCCTGCCCAGTCTCTGCTGTCACCTGATGGCACTAACTTTGTCAGTGCAGACAAAAAGGCTCTGTTACTTTTTTCCCCAAGATCATGGGGATTTGGGTCAGAAAGCCTCACTCAGGCATCCTTCCTGCGGAGAACGCTGACCTGAGTATTTGCCTCACCTTTTGGAAATTCCCATTTCCAAGCCAATGTTTTTCCTGTTTGTTTTCTCCTTTGTTTTATGTTTTAATCTAAGAGCCAGAGGGACCATTTAAAGCTCCCTGATTCACACTGCTCCCCTGTGTGGGTCTCTAATGATATACACCAGACCTCTAGCAGACCATGGGTCTTCTGTTTCAGTGTCACAGGTGATGAGAACATTGACCTTAGCATTAGAAATGTGTGTGGCTTTTGAGGTGAGTAAATCAGTCACACATGAGCTGATCTAAATTTCCTCATCCCCAAGATGAAGAGATGACTTACATTAATCCCACTTAGTAATAAAATAACCACCATGTGCCTTAAAGCACTTCAGGACCCATAAAAGAGCTGCATCATTGTCTTTGCAACTAGTTCTATTGCCTTACCCTCTTGGGACTGGAAGCACAGCCTAGACTCAAATCAGTCTTCCTTACCTTTCTCTTTAATATGAACTTTATCCTTTCTCAATCCTATCCTCCCAGTTTGTCTAATTCTGGCACATATTTTCTGTTGTGGTCCCATACTTGTCCATTTTTTTCTTCATATATGTTGTTGCTGTTTGTTTTTTTGCTATGGTTTCATGGGTTGTTTTTTGTACCTATACCCAAGTGTTAGGTTTTGCACTCAGTACTAGAAATAATTATATTACAGAGTGATGAGTACAATAAGAAAACTCAACACTGGGTGCTTTGGAGAAAGAAAAGCCAATCTATTCGGTCTTTAATCCACACCCTTACTCAGACATCGATAAACCACCCTTCTAACATGATTATGGCCAGGTGGCAAATTTCTAATAAGGAGGGTGGAAGCAGTTTGGCATGTTGAAAATCCACCTTAGCAAGTCCACTGGAACTCAGTGACTCAGGAAAATAGTACAAGAGTCAGACCTCACTGATGCCAAATGGAGACAAAACCATGATGAACAAAACCGAAAAAGGCTTATTTTATATTTAATTATTCTCCATGAAAACCTACCAGAAGCATTTTGATGCCAGGTTTCATTTTCAATT
This sequence comes from Physeter macrocephalus, assembly GCF_002837175.3. Taxonomy (NCBI): domain Eukaryota; kingdom Metazoa; phylum Chordata; class Mammalia; order Artiodactyla; family Physeteridae; genus Physeter; species Physeter macrocephalus. The sequence goes on from NC_041215.1 coordinate 34,440,534, forward strand.
TTAAGCAAGGGGGTGTACAAATAGTCCCTGACAACAGCTGATGAAACATAGGGAGAACCTCAAAATGGATATTCATCACACAAACAGTAGCGAGTGGCCATGAATTCAAGCAGCTCTCTCTTTAGGTTGTAGTGGCAATTGAGTAAAGGCAGATGGATGGACACTCTAGTTTGCTTCTGCAAAGCCCCAGAAATTAATGCTTCTCTGAAACTCTGCATCCTGTGATGTTGCTAGACCACAGAATTTTCTGTTAATACATGATGGTTTATCTTGGATTATGGGAGCTCCTTGTGAACAGAGCTTATGATTTAATTCTGCAGCACCAGCCCTGTTCACTTTACCCATAATAGACCAGAACTCTGTAACTGCTTATTGGGTTTATTGTCTGAATTAATTTGATATCAATGATGTGAAGAAATTGCTTTTCAAACTGGGGTCTGCAATTGCTATGACAACTGTAACTGAAGCAGAATAGTTTTAGTTGTTTTGCTTTTATAAAAAATAGTAATATAAAATATATAATACAATGTCCAGGATTATATCATGACTACCTTATGATAGAATTCTGACTCAAGATTCTAGGGTCTGCATCCGTTTTTTAGATCATACTTTACTCCCCAACTCCTGGGCCACCTGTGTGTACTTAGCTTTGTGATGAAGGTCTAGGCTTCTGAAGGATACCCATATCACTAAGGTCAGAGGCAATGAGGATTGATGAGAATATCAGTCCATCCTTTTGGGATTACAGCTCTTGCTGTAATTGATGTCACCCACTTTACATCTGTCTTCCCTTTCTGCCTGCCTGTCAGGTGAACTTTAAACTTGTTTCAGAAGCAAAGACAACAGCCTTCAAGGGAATATCCAACCAGCAGCCACAATTTTGTAAGCCAATTCTTTCCAATAAATCTCCTTATATTGTAAGCTAGTCGTTCCGCTTCTCTGGTTTTCAACCAGGAGTTGATGCAGTAACTTACTCTTAACACCATTTTACCCTTGCCCAAGTTTAACAAGTAGCAAATAAGTAAGAACTAAACAACAATAAGTTTTATGTTCATGGTTTCATAATATTGTATTAAGGCAGATTTTAACAACACTATAATCCCAAACTTATCTTCAGCTAGACAATTTAAGAGAATCACTAAGTGATGTATGTAGTACCTGCAAGGCCTGTTCAAATGCTTGGCACACATACTTAGATAAGGACAGTAGCACAGAATTTGCCATTGACAAATAAACCTGAATTTCATCATCACCTGATGCCCAGTAAGGTTACCATTCTTCCTTGTAAGCATTAGCTCTTGATTGATAGGACAATGATTGTATGATTAGGGACCATTTTGAATGAGACTTTCAGTTCTGTGGAAATTATAAATCTGACTCAAGAAATGACATTTTGCAATGGCAGAGATCAAAAAACACAGATATGAGTGTCATATTATCTCAAAGCATCAGCCTCAAAACTCCTTTTAGGGCCAGTGTTCTGAAAGTTTTAAACAGACACCACAGTGGTCTTGCATTTATTGGCAAAGGAAAAGATGGCAATGGGGAGCTGAATCCACCACAAATAGGGACCAACTCTGCCAGCATATATGGTGCTCTTGCCTTTCAATAAGAACACATTTGTTTTTCTACAAACCAATAAGAAGAAACCAAAATCCCATCATAACCTGGAAGGGAGATCAAGTATTACTAAAATTTGAAGTTAGCATTCATTAATATTAGTAGGTAAGAATCACTTGCTGACAGAACTTTGGCTAAGGAGAGAGAATGATCATTTTTAAACAGTCAATAACACTGCTCTTAAAACAAATTAGTACAATATACTGATAGAAAAGAAGATCTCTGCATTAAGTATTATTGAATTCAAAACATAAAACAAATTAAATATAGAACAGAATCTTAGGCAATATCTTTCCACTATTAAAGCCTACACTGGCAATTTTGTTTTAGCAAAACACAATCCATAAGACAGTACAGTAATGTTGTTAATTTGAATGTTGTGTTTTTGATTTTACAGTAATTCTTATATTTGTTTTGGTTTTATAATTCTACAAAAGTTATAAGCATGCAAAGTTTGAATCGGGAGTTCGTGTATGCTTAAGCAACTTAATTATAGAAGTGATTTCTGTCAACAAATAGTGTCAATTAGAATTTCATTTTTCTCTAGAATGGTAGTTCTCAACCATGTTGACACATTAAAATTATTGGGAGGAATTCATTTCTGGTGATTATTATTTAATTGGTCTAAGGTGGGGTACTGAACTCCAAGTCATTTTTAATACCAATCTCTCAGTAAACAATACAAAAAAATAGAAAAACAATGAGGATATAGAAGATTTTAACAATATTACTAATAAAATTGGCATAATTTGCCTTTATAGAACATTACCCTTGACATATGCAAATTTATTTCAATTGTAGATGGAATCTTCACCAAGATAGATTATATGTTGGGCCACTAAAATAAATCTCAACAAATCATGAAACAATTGAAATATTTTATCATGTAAGCTCTGATGACAACATAATTACATTAGAATTTAGTGTCAATAGCATATTTGGAAAAATCCAAAAATGTTTGGAAGTTAAGCAGTATACTTCAAAAAAATAATTGGGTAAAAAAATAAATTGCAAGATACATTAGAAAATATTTTGAACCGAATGATAATGAAGTTACATATCAGAACTTGAAGGATGTAGTCATAGCAGCACTTTGAGGAAATTTAATAACTTTAAATACTTATTTTAGAAAAGAAAGAAGGTTTAAAATCAATTTTCTGCATTTCTATCCTAAGAAGCTGAAAATGAAAGGCAAGTTAAACCCAAAGTAAGTGGAAGAAAGAAGATAATAAAACAGGAGTGTTATTCGATGTATTAGAAAAAATTAGAAAAATTAATAGACCCCCAAATTGGTTATCTAAAAATATTAATAAGATTTAAAACTCTCAGACAAGAAAGATTAGAATATTTTTAAAAGAAAGAAAAAATTACTACGATCAGGAGTAAAATAGATAATATCTCTATATATCCTACAGACATTAAAATTAATATAAGTAATGTTTTTGGACAAATTTTTGTAATTAAAATTAACAATTCAGATAATGGACAAATTACCTGGGAAATACAAATTACCAAACTGACTCAGAATGAAACAGATCATCTAAAACAGCCTTACATTTAGTAAATAATGTGAATTCATAACTGAAAACCTTTCCACAAACCAAACACAAAAAATGGCACTGGTTTTTTACAAGTGAAATAGTACTGTACCTAAACAAACCCTATGATTTCTTTTTTTTCTTAAAAGGATATTGAGCCACCACAATCCTGATACCAAAACTTAAGAAAGTCATTAAAAGAAAAAAAAAAATTACAGACTAACACTCCTCTTGAATAAACAACAAAGATAATTTTTTCTTAAATATTACCAAACAAATTCAGCAATGTACAAAAATAATAATATACTATATTTCCTAGTAGGGTTTATTCTGGGTAGTCAAATTTGATTTAACCTTCAGAAAAATGTATCAATGTTATTTATCACATTAACTGAATAAAGGAGAAAAGTTATCATCTCAATAGATGTAGAAAAAGCATTTGTTGAAAGTCAACATCCATTCATGATAAAAACAGAAAACTAGGAATAAAAGGGAACTATCTCAATACCATGAAGGACATCTACAGAAGCCCTACAGTGAATATTATATTTAATAGTAAAATTTTGAACACTTTTCCAAAAGTTCAGGAATAAGGCAATGATATCTTTTCTTACCTTTACAAATCAACATTGGAACGTACGTCCTAACAAGTTCAATAAAGGAAAAAGAAAAAGAATAAATGTTGAAAAAGAAGAAGTAATACTGTTATTATCCACAGATGGCGTGATTGTGGAGGTAGAAAACCCTATGGAACATAAAAACAAAACAAAACAAATTCTGAAACTAATAAGCAAATTGCTCAAGACTGCAAGATACAGTACTTAATAGCCGTAAACAATGGATACACTCCTCCGTGGGGTGCCACGAGGAGGAAGTCCTATTAATCTTCGTTTACCCAACACTTGGGTGGAGAAATGAATGAAAGTTTATAAGGGGGTAAGAAGAGTAGAATAAACCAAAGCAGGTGAAATACTATAATTCAGACAGACCACATAAACTAAATTTTGCACTAAACATCTTTTCACTTTCCAAGGGCAGAAGCTTCTACAGGCCAACCAAGTGTTTTGTTTGCAATTTGACCCAAAATCTAGTGTTATCCATTTCTGCTGTCTTTTAAATTTGAAGAATAAAAGCTGTGTAAGTGGCAAATATACAAATATACCAGCTCTATTCATAGTAATAACTGGAACACACAGATAAGAAAACTTAGCACTGATATGAAACTGACATATTTTCTAAGCAATTGATTTCATTCAAGATGTATACAAAAAGGAAAAGCAAATCACTTGCATCTTGCATCTAATCACTAGGTCGTTCTCTAATTCATTCATTCATTCAGCCACTCATTCACCCAACTTTTGTTTGTTGGGCACTTACTCTATGCTAGATACTAAACTAGCAGTGAGAATACACACTTTAATAAAAAAACTGTCCTTTCCAAAAAAACTGGCATTCTAGCTGAATGAAAGATAATCAGACAAATATAAAAATGACTAATTGTGCTATGAAAGAGATAGGTACAGAGTAATATGGGTTTCTGTTATTTCTTTGGGAAAATATATATACATGCCATGTCTGACCAACTCCACCAGACATCTCTGCCAGAAGCAAGTCATTCCATTGCCCACCTCTTGCTTTCATTCCCCAATCTCAGATTTTTGCTCAAGTTTTGCTCTGTCTACATGGTTTTATCCACCATTTCTCCCTACCATATCTTCATACCCACCCTAAAAGAAAATCCAGTCCGAGTTCCCTCAACAACTTTCACTGGTGTCTTTCTTTTCTACACCCCTGTGGCTCTCATGCGCTGCCATGTCCTTTCTCTTCTTGTTTCACAGGAGCTTGTCTATGCTATGTGGCATTTTGGATGTTTCTATGAAAGCAGAGATCCATCTCATACTCAGCACCTCCTGACAACATTGGACCATGGCTGTCATGAGGAAGATGCTCAAAAGTGGGGGTTGATGTTATTAATACACAATTGATGAAGGCCTACCATGAACAAAACACATTTTTTTTTTCTGCTAAAGGTACTTGAGGATAGGTGGGATCCAGATACCTTTGATCCCCTCTCCCTACCTTTGTCTAAACATATCCTCTCTAAACACAGCTACTGCAAAAGTAGAAGCAGCACAAGCAGAGACTATAGCATGCAATTTCTCTATTCAGCAAGTGTACTGATGTGGAAAACGTGTAAAATACAGTTTAGAAACAATGACTGCCATTCCTGAATTTCTCTGGAGCAGCAATTTGCTAGTGCGCCAATGTCATTGGCTTGAAGGACAAAGATGAACATTTCCCTTTTACCTGTGCAAAAAGGAAATGGCCTGGATCCCCTTGGGAAAAGCTCTTTCCCCCTACAACAGGCTGGAGGTAGACACAAGATATACCAGGACTGTCTTTGCATACATACGTTTAAAAGCTCTAGTGTAATTTGATCTCTGGGCACTTCTCAGTATGGGGTGCACAAGGGTATGCCATCTGAGAAAAGCTGAAAGACCACAATGCCTGGTGGCTGGGAATGAAGGGCCACCAGCCACATTTAAGAACTAGGGCTATAGCCTCTGTCTCAGTCTTGAGAGCACAATAGAACCAGACCAATTAACTCAGAATTTCTAGGGTTGGAATCCAGTCATGAGTAATTTTTGAAGCTCCTCAAGTGCTTCTAATATACAACCTAATTTCAGAATTACTGAATACAATGGTAGAGGTATTCCAGGGGTTTCACACTTTTTTGTACCTGAATTACCTGGAGAAATCTTTAAAACCGCACGTGATGGTTAATTTTATGTGTCCACTTAACTGGACCATGAGATGCCCAGATACTTGGCTAAACATTGCTCTAGGTGTTTCTGTGAGGGTGTTTCTGGATGAGATTAACAGTTGCATCAGTGGACTAAGTAAAGGAGATTGTCCTATCTACTGTGAGTGAGCCTTGTCCAAACAACATACAATGGAATACTACTCAGTCATAAAAAAGAATGAAATAATGTTATCTGCAGCAATATGGATGGACATAGAGATTATCATACTAAGTGAAGTTAAGTCAGGAAGAGAAAGACAAACACCATATGATATCACTTATATGTGGAATCTAAAATACGACACAAATGAACTTATCTACAATGCAGAAACAGACTCATAGACACAGAGAACAGACTTGTGGTTGCCAAGGGGGAGGGAGTGGATTGGGAGTTTGGAATTAGCAGATGCAAACTATTATAAATAGGATGGATAAACAGCAAGGTCCTACTGTATAGCACGGGGAATTATATTCAATATCTTGTGACAAACCATAAGGGAAAATAATATCCAAAAATGTATATATATATATATATATATATATATATATATGTAAAACTGAATCAGTTTGCTGTACAGCAGAAACTAACACAATTTTGTAAATCAACTATACGTCAATAAATTTTTTTAAAAAGATATTGGAATAAATAGTAAAAAACAAACAAACAAACAAAGAGCAATTGAAGGTCTCTGTAGAACAAAAAGGCTGACCCTCCCATGAGTAAGAGTGAAGTCCTCCTGCCTGGCTGCTTTGAGCTGGGACGTGGATCTTTTCCTGCCTTCTGACACAAATGGAAACATTGACTCTTCTTGGGTCCCTGTCGTGCTGGCTTGTGGACTGGAACTTGGACCACTGGCTCTCCGAGTCTCCAGATTGCTGACTACAGATCTTGTGACTTCTCAGCCACCATGCTTGTGCGAGCCAATTTTTCTGATATAAATCTCTTATGTACACATTTTCAGGAGATCGAAATCTTTTATGTACATACAGAAATCTTTTTATATATATAGGCAGAATTTTTATGTATATGAAAGAATTTTTTATATATATGACTCACATATAGGTGTGTGTATATATATATATATATATATATTTATTTATTTATTTATTTATTTATACAGGAATCTTTTATATTTATACCAGAATCTTTTATACTTATATCGGAATCTTTGGGGGTGAGACCAAATCAGGTGCATGGTTCTGACTAATACACTGTAGATGCCTTGGTCCCACTCTCAAAGACTCAGTTTCAACTGGAAAGGCATGGTTCAGGACATTTTCTATTATTATTATTATTATTATTATTACTAGGTAGCTCTAATAAGACCAGACTTTGCTCTTTACACACAACTGAATGATTTCAAGCAAGTTACTTAACCTTGTCTAAGTTAGTTATCATCTTGGTATGTAAAATGAGGATAATTACACTACTTTATGCAGTAATTTGTGAAATCTGAATAGCATGTGGTACAGTCCCTGGCATATAGATAACAGGGAGATATTCATTTTCACAAATATGTGTGAAATCAGCAAAATATTTTCCCATAGATACATGCTCAGTATTTATTTTAATACAACTAGAAAATATTTCCAAATTATCAGTAATTTAAGTCCCTCCAGAATATAATTTGAGACTTATATGTGTGTCACAGATACATGATTCTTTTAATTCGCTTGATAAAAATACATACCTATTTTTTGCTGGTCTTTCCATTCATGATAAAATCATTGACCTAGTACAGATAGGCATCGGCCCAACAAAGAGAAATTGCTAAACACATTTTTGCCTGTTCTTAATTTTTTCCATTTAATCACATTTCTTCAGGCACCAAGTGTCTGAGTATCTTCAAATCTCAGGTCAGCTTGTTTCAGAGAAATAGGAGGTGATAGCTAATAGTTGTTAAGTGACACTTGAAACAGGATTTGATCAAACACCTCTTGTTGGATATACTTGGACTGAGTTTTAAACCTGGGTTTCTCATTCATGCTGCTATACTGTAATTTGAGATTTGAAATTCCTTAAGCAATACATTTGACCTTAAAACACTGCTATGTTTCAGTGATCTCCATTGGCTATAGGGTCTCCCTTTTTATCCAGCCCCTCTTTGTTACCTGTAAAGCATTTACAAATGAACTTCTGTGTAGAAGGGTGCTAGCATGTTTATAGTCATAAATTAATGGGTGTTTAAGAGAGATTTTCTATGATGATTACTTTATTTAAAGATCATTTTTATTTTAAAAGATTGCTTTACTTGAATCTGAAACCTTGATAACAGCAAATAATTCAAACAGTCTAAGCAGCAAGTATGATACAGTTATAATTATCTGAATATGTTAACATTTAAGGAACAGTCAGGAGCATTACCGGCCTTTAGAAAAATAAAATGCTTCATGTAGACACTAATTAATCAATAAAATCCTAATTGGATTCTATTAAGTATTGAAAACGACATTTCAACTTAAATATTCCATTTACAGTCCTGACCCATTCCCAAGCAGCAATAAAAGCCAATTAAGGTGGCATTCAGATTATAATTATGAATGCTGTCACCACCCTCATGTACATTAATATTATAACAATTAAAGAGAACACAGTAAAGAATGAATCAGGTAAGTACTCATGCACAGATACCTCATTTGTTGGCTATTGTTGAGGGATTCACTGTTACACAAAAGTGGCTTTTAAAGAACAGAAGGTGGGCTTCCCCGGTGGCGCAGTGGTTGCGCGTCCGCCTGCCGATGCAGGGGAACCGGGTTCGTGCCCCAGTCCGGGAGGATCCCACATGCCGCGGAGCGGCTGGGCCCGTGAGCCATGGCCGTTGCGCCTGCGCGTCCGGAGCCCGTGCTCCGCGGCAGGAGAGGCCACAGCAGTGAGAGGCCCGCGTACCGCAAAAAAAAAAAAATCTTAAGAAAAAAAAGAACAGAAGGTTTGGAATTAGAATGCCTGCGAAAATACCAATCCTTTACTAATTGAGTATGTATCTGAGACCAATGTCTCCCTCTGTAAAATGGGGATAAGAGCAGCTATTTTCAGGACTATGTTGAAGATTAGAATTGATGTGTATGAGTGATCCAGCCATGTGCTGGACAAGGTGGAGCTGTGCAGAAAGTGGCAGATCTATTCTAGAATACTGAGGTCTACATTCATGGAATCTTAGAACGAAACCCAGGATTCATCAAACCTCACCAGCCATTTTCAGTGCAGAAACCCTTTTAACTGTAAGTCCTCAAAGATTATGCTGCAACCTCTGCTTGAACATGTGTATTGCTTCAGAATTTATTTCCTCATGGGGTATCACAGTTTCATTGCTAATATTGTTAGAACATGCAGAAATTAACCTCCTTATTGACTCTCATTGGACCTAGTTTTACCATTGACAATAAAATAAACTTTACTGAAATTCTTTTCTGGATGAATTGTTCAGGAAATATAGAGATACGTTTAGCAAACTCTGGAGATAAGCTTCCTCAGACCAAATCCCAGCCCTATCATTGACTTGCTCTGTGACCGTGGACTGGTTAACCTTGCTATCCTTTGGTTTTCTCATCATTTAATGTGGATGATAACTCCTGTCTCTTCCATGTGCTGTGAATGTTAGCTATTACTGCATCCTATTTCTTTTTCATATTCTCAAACATTCCTTGTGGAATACGATGTACAAAACTTTTTCCAGCCCAATCTACCCTGGATGTCAGTTTAAACACCCAAACCCATGTTACATTGGCCATTTTGATACACATCTTCGTGGGATGAGCTGCATATTTCCAGATCCGCGTGACAACAAACATTCTTCTTTTTACAGTGTGCAAGTAAGGAAACAGAAGTTTAGAGAAGTGAGGTCAGGAAACTTGTCCACGCTCTCCCAGCTTGTATGTGGAGGGTCAGGGATTAGAGCAGCCACAGGTGCCGCAGCCTCAGCACTTAAGTGCCTTGCTACAGTTTCTCCAGTATCAGCCACCAGTAGGCAAAGAAAGGAAACCAGAATGGATGACACCAGAGTTGTGAGAAGCTGAGACCCTGGCTTTGTAACTGGCCACCTCAAAAGGTGAGTTTAATAGCCAAATGGAAAATCTGACTGAGACTATATTTGGGGTGGCGCTAGGTGTGATGATGACTTTAAAATCGTATGAAGTAATTAGTCACCTCTTTGTTTTTACTTTGAATATTATTTATAGAAATAGACCTGATTCTTAGGACAATAGGGATTGTGCTACCCAGCTGCTGCTACCTGAGCTAAGACTTGTTCCTAAAACACAGCCTGCAAGGGAGGAACATTCTAAGACTGGACCTCAAGATGGTGTAGACTGACCACTCTGTAGACCCAGAATGTTATCTTGAATTAATTCCCTAGCATCACAAAGTCAGCAAACCACTGAGATAGGCCATAGATCCAAACCTCTCTACTCTAAACCCTGGACTCTTTTGGCAATAGTTCCCATGATATAAATGAAGCAAGGATCCCAAGATCAAAATTATTTTATTAAGATCAAAATTATTGCATTAATTAATCTACAAACTTTCCCATTATAAGATAAAGTTTCAATAATTTGGTTTTATATACTTTCTATATTTAAAAATTTTAAAGGCCATTAAATAATTGTATGATTCCATTTATGTGGAATATCTAAAATAAGAACACTCCTAGTAACAGAAGGAAGATTAGTGGTTTTCAGTGACGGGGGAAGGGGAAATGGGGAGAGGCTGCTTAATGAGTATCAGGCTTCCTTTTGGGGTAATGAAAACATTCTTGAACTAGATGTGATTATGGTTGTACAACATAGTAAATGTACTAAATGTCACTAATGGTAAATTTTATGTTATATGTATTTTACCACCCCCCAAAATCACAAAAAAGTCATTTTAGGACTATTTTATCCTCTGGAAGTTAGCAGGGTTTCATGGATGGAAAACGATTGGGGACAAAAATAGTCTTTAGTTCTAATCCTAGCTCTACCACTTACTAGCTATAAGACCTTGGACAACTGGCTTGATTCCCCTGAACCTCATGTACCACATGAGCTTTTTGTAGGATCAGCTAATGCAGATCAAACACCTTGTAGAGTATTTGATGTATTGTACGTGCTTAGTAATAGTAATGGCCACATAGTCATGGATTCTCTAAGGTGATATAATAGGTAAAAAGATAATGATTTAGAGGGTGACTTTATTGTAAGGAAATTTGCTGAAAATGTGCAGCAGTGATTCCCAGGAGACTGGTGTATTCACACTAGTCCACTAAGTTTTCATCTTTTTTTCTCCCTTAGCTGGAGTTCAGTGCAGAGAATATTTTTGACATTAAATAAGACAAAAAGGGAAAACATTATCTACCCAAGTTACTGAGCTTCTGGGGTTGATAGAAATACTCTTGCTTGAAACAGTTAAGCTGTGAGGTAAAAGATCAAGTTAGTATGTACAAAATATAAGGATTAGACTAATAGAACTATATTTCTGGAATATATGAACTTTACCAACATTTCTTGAAGGGTCTGATCTTGGTTTGATGAACTGGGCAAAAAACGGATGAAATTATATTAGGTGAAAATATAACTGATTGTCTATAGGAGATTTTATATATATATATAATATATATATATAACCACAACTACTACACAAACTCTTGTTATCAGCCGTTTAAAAATTAGAAAACTGAGGCAATTTGAGTTGTTCCTTTCCCATTATGATATACATAGTAAGATGCTAAACCACGATTATAAATTGAGACAGCACGCCTCCAGGGACCTTGGTTTTAACCACCATACAATAGCTACATCTCTATTGCATACATCTAAGTTTACTTTTGGCTTGAGGTATTTTTAACTTGCACATTTATGAAGACAAGAAAAGTATTTATTGATACTTATTAAAGCATGAGATATAAAGAGAACTTTATATAATATGATATAGATAACTACATAGTCATCTACAATAAACCATAAATGTTTTTCTTTGTATTCGCTTAAAATTTCTAATTCTTCCTAAGCAAGGAACTTGTAAGGAAGTTTTGTTGTGGACAACTAAATTGTTTTTTGTAACATCTTTATTGGAGTATAATTGCTTTACAATGGTGTGTTAGTTTCTGCTTTATAACAAAGTGAATCAGTTATACATATACATATGTTCCCATATCTCTTCCCTCTTGCGTCTCCCTCCCTCCCACCCTCTCTATCCCACCCCTCTAGGTGGTCACAAAGCACC
>NC_041215.1:34452809-34456903 GCF_002837175.3 Physeter macrocephalus
CTGTGCGGCTGCTTCCCACTAGCTATCTATTTTACTTTTGGTAGTGTATATATGGCCATGCCACTCTCTCACTTTGTCACAGCTTACCCTAACAACTAAATATTGTATTAGGTGTTCAGTGTCCTTTTCCCTCCTAGACATTCCGTGGTTCTGTTTCATGGGGGAAAACACACAAAGATTAAAAGCCAACTGAGAAATAAATACTACTTTAATAATCTTGTGGAGAGCCCTATAATCATCCTGAAAGCAGATGGTACCATTTAGGATGTCATTGGGTACAAGTTGTAGAACATACTACTAAAACTGACTTAAATGGTAAGGAATGTACTGTCTTACATAAAAGTCATCTAGAGATAGGCTATACTTGGTACAAATGTGTAAAGACTTGATACTGACTACTGGGACCAACACTCTTCCCTTCCTGACTCTGGCACAGTCCTCAATGTGTTGGCTTTCATCTGGAGATGTGTTGTTTCCTGGTTGCAGGGGGACAGCTTTACCTCCAAGCACCACATCCGAACACAATTGTGTCCAAAGTCTAAGCCTAAAGAGAGCAGAAAAGAGCTTTCTTCGAGAATCTCTTGACCTTTATTTAGAAGGAATATAATTTCCAGAAGCCTTGTAAAAGACTTCTTTTGTTTCATTGACCAGAACTGGATCCCATGGCTACACTAACTGCAAGGAAATTGAAAAAGAGAATAAATGGCATTATCAGCTTCTATAATAGGAGGAAGACTCTGCCAGTAAGAAGAAATGTGAGGATGTTTTAAAATGTAGGTTTTAGTATCACTCAGGTATGATGAAGCCAATGGATCAGGAGATGATCGCCATTGAAAAGATAGTTTGTTACTCATTGTGCCCAAGAGAAGAAGGCAGGCTATACCACTTAAGGCCATGTGGGAAGGCAGCAGGGTTGGTCAAGAATCATAGGGTGTAAGAAGAAAATGTGAGCAAGGAGTTTTCTGTGGTTTCCACGGAATAGATAAAACAGGTTAAGCAGGCGTAAGATTAGCTAGTTTGAATAATTTCATCAGGCTCTGGGGCACATAGGCTGTCCCTAGTTGTCTGATACTTGGTCCTGAGGTGATTAGCACAGGGGAATCTTGTCCCAGAATGTGGGAGCCCAATAAAGGAGGTGGGGAGGGAGAAAATATAGGCTTTGGATTGGTTAATTTACATATGAACAGTGCACTACTGGATGAATTACTTGCTATCTTTGGGAATTTAGGTAACCTGGGAGGGGCAGTCCCTCTTCAGTTAGTGAAGCCCCAGATGCCAGAGCATTAAGGACACAGAAAATAAAACTTCCCAACAAAGAAAAGACAAGGACCAAATGATTTCACTGGTGAATTCAACCAAACATTTAAAGAAAAATTAATACAAATTCTTTACAACCTCTTCCAAAACATTGAAGAAGCAGGAACATGTCTACACTCATTTTATGAAGGTAGTATTACCCTGATACCCAAGCCAGATGAGGACACTATGAGAAAAGAAAAGTACAAGCCAATACCCCAGATGAATACTGACACAAAAATCCTCAACAAAATTCTAGCAAATTAAATTCAACACCACATTAAAAGGATTATATACCATGATAAAGTGGGATGTATCCCTGGAATGCAAGCATGTTTCAACTTATGCAAATCAATAAATATGATACACCACCACAATAATAGAATGAAGGATAAAAATCATATGATCCTCTAGGGAGATTGGTAGTGATAAATTAGGAGTATAGGATTAACAGATACAAGCTACTATACATAAAATAGATAAGCAACAAGGGTTGACTGTATAGCACAGGGAACTATATTCAGTATCTTGTAATAACCTATAATGGAAAAGAATCTGAATATATATGTATATATGTCATTTTGCTATACCCCTGAAAGTAACACAATATTGTAAATCAACTATACTTCAATTAAAAAAACATATAATCCCCTCAATAGATACAGAAAATGCATTTGACAAAATTCAACACTCTTACATGATAAAAGTTCTCAATTTAATGGGTATAGAAGGAACAAATCTCAGTAAAATAAAGGCCGTATATGACAAACCCACAACTAATATCATACTCAACGGTGAAAAGCTGAAAGTTTCCTTCGAAGATCAAGAACAAGACACAGATTTTCATTCTCACCACTCCTATTCAACATATTACTAGAAGTCCCAGCCAGAGAAATTAGGCAAGAGAAAGAAACAAAAGACAACCAAATTGGAAAGAAAAAAGTAAAACTGTCTCTGCAGACGACATGACCTAATATATAGAAAACCCTAAAGACCCCACCAAAAAAATGTTAGAACTAATAAATGAATTCAGTAAAGTCACAGGATACAAAATCAACATGAAAATAAGTTGCATTTCAACACACTAACAATGAAATATCTGAAAGACAATACCCCATTAAAATAGCATCAAAAAGAACAAAATACTTAGGAATAAATTTAACCAAGGAAATGAAAGATCTGTATACTGAAAACTACAACACTTTGATGAAAGAGATTTAAGAAGGCACAAATAAATGGGAGGATATTCCGTGTTCATGGATCAGAAGTAATATTGTTGAAATGTCGATTCTACCCAAAGATATCTACATATTCAGTGCAGTCCCTACCAAAACTCCAATGGCATTGTTCACAGGAGTAGAAAAAAGTATCCTAAAATTAGTATGAAACCACAAAAGATCCTGAATAGCCTAAGCAATTTTGAGAAAGAAGAATAAAGCTGGAAGCATCACATTTTCTGATTTCAATCTATACTACAAAGTTATAGTAATCAAAACACACACAAGAATATAAACAGACACACAAACCAATGAAATAGAATAGAGAGCCCAGAAATAAATCCATGCATATACAGTCAACTAATATTTGACAAGGGAGTCAAGAATATTCAATGAGGAAAAGATAGTCTTTTCAATAAATGGTGTTGGGAAAACTGGATGTTTACATGCAAAAGAATGAAACTAGACCCCATTTTATGCCACTCACAAAACTTAATTTAAAATGTATTAAAGGCTTAAATATAAGACCTTAAACCATAATGTTCCTAGAAGAAAATACAGAGGAAGTGTTCCTTGACATTGGTCTTGGCAAGAAGAAAAAAATGCAAAAATAAACAAACAGGACTACAGTAAGCTAAAAAAATTTCTGCACAGCAACAGAAACATCAACCTATGGAATGGGAAAATATTTGCAAATCATATATCAGTAAGGGGTTAATATTA
Source organism: Physeter macrocephalus (assembly GCF_002837175.3). NCBI lineage: Eukaryota > Metazoa > Chordata > Mammalia > Artiodactyla > Physeteridae > Physeter > Physeter macrocephalus. The sequence goes on from NC_041215.1 coordinate 34,456,046, forward strand.
AAAATATATAAGGAATTCATACAATTCAATAGCAAAATAATAGTAATAATATGATTTTAAAAATGGGCAGAGAATCTGAATAGACATTTTTCTAAAGAAGACATACAGATGGCCAACAGGTACATGAAAAGGTGCTCAACATCACTAATCATCAGAGAAATGCAAATCAAAACCACAATGAGATATCACCTCATACCTGTTAGAATGGCTATTATGAAAAAGAGAAGAGAAAAAGGATGTGGAGAAAACTGAACCTTTGTGAACTGTACTCTTGGTGGAAATGTAAATTCGTCAAACATTATGGAAAACAGTATAGAATTTCCTCTATAAAATGAAAAATATGGGGCTTCCCTGGTGGCGCAGTGGTTGCGCGTCCGCCTGCCGATGCAGGGGAACCGGGTTCGCGCCCCGGTTTGGGAGGATCCCACATGCCGCGGAGCGGCTGGGCCCGTGGGCCATGGCCGCTGAGCCTGCGCGTCCGGAGCCTGTGCTCCGCAACGGGAGAGGCCACAACAGTGTGAGGCCCGCATACCACAAAAAAAAAAAATAAATAAATAAAATAAAATGAAATGAAAAATATGGCTACTATGTGATCCAGAAATCCCACTTCTGGGTATATATGCAAAGGAAATAAAGATCACTACCTTGGGCTTCCCTGGTGGCGCAGTGGTTGAGAGTCCGCCTGCCGATGCAGGGGACACAGGTCCGTGCCCTGGTCCGGGAAGATCCCACATGCCGCGGAGGGGCTGGGCCCGTGAGACACGGCCGCTGAACCTGCGTGTCCAGAGCCTGTGCTCCGCAACGGGAGAGGCCACAGCAGTGAGAGGCCCGCGTACCGCAAAAACAAAAAAAAACAAA
>NC_041215.1:34457074-34489300 GCF_002837175.3 Physeter macrocephalus
GACGCTGTGCTCCGCAACGGGAGAGGCCACAGCAGTGAGAGGCCCGCGTACCGCAAAAAAAAAAAAAAAAAAAAAAAGATTACTATCTTGAAAAGATATATGCATCCCATATTCATTGAAACATTATTCACCATAACCATTACATGGAAACCATCCATCCACTGATGGTTGACTGGATAAAGAAAAGGTGATATATATGTGTATATATAATGGAATACTATTCAGCCTAATAAAAAGGAAATCCTGCCATTTGCAACTTGCATGTTAGATCTGGGGAATCTAATACTCAGCATGGTGACTAAAGTTAACAATATTTATTATATAATTGAAATTTGCTAAGAGTAGATCTCACCACATGCATACGGACACACACTGTAAAAATGTGAGGTGATGGAAGTGTTATTGAAGTAATAATGTTGTAATATGTACATATATCAAATCACCACTTTGTATACCTTAAACTTTCACAATGTTGTATATTAATTATATCTCAATAAAGCTGGGGAAAATACAGAAAATACAGTTAATGTAGAGGAAAATGGTTTTGGTAGTCTAAGAATCTCTGTCAAATATTATAGGTCTTAGGTTCATGTGGCCCTTTCTACTTCTTCCCCAAATCTAAACCTAGAAGCCAGAATTCTTATGAATATAAGAGGCAGACTGTGAGAACAGTTACAAATTAACAAGTTACTACTATCTACAGAGAAGGCCTCACTGGTTTGGTTTACCTACAGATTACAGACACATCAGAGACACAGCAGGAGCGTCTCCCCTTGTCAATTAGGAGAACTTTCCCAGATGTGCTTTGCAAGAAGCAACAGAAAGCACAAAAGTACCCTTTATAACTAAGTATTGGATGTGAAAATTAAAAGTTCAGAGCTTGTCATGAGGGCATGGACCCCCAGTGGGGTCCTAGGAATGATTTTGATTCTGACCAATCAGAATAGTTAATGTTTTTTACCAGGAGAGACTTTGAGCAAGGGATGAAGAGTCTGGAAGGTTGGCAGGAGAAAGAGAAGCAAACATTCTCTGCCTACCCCCCACCATATTAGTATTCTTGGCTGGAATTACTTTCTGATTGATTGGTGGCAAGTGTTAGTGAGTTCTGCTGATTTTCCTCTGTGTGCACCTTTCTGTTTCGCCTCACCTCATTCAATTTAGACAAAAGACATTCGTGAATTAGAAGTTACTGCTTGCTAAAGAAAGTGCCTGTCCTTTGCACAGGCAAATGCTCAAAATTCATTTTCAAGTCAAGTCTCTATCCATTGATTCTTATGAGGCCTTGCATCTTTCATCATACTCTAAAAATTGTTGACTGCTTCCATTTTTTTCATGGTGCCAGAGCTGTCTTCGGACTGCCTGCTTGGCTCTTTAGTTCTCTCTCTAGTCTGAGTTTTGGGTCTGTGTGTTGAATCGCTGCATCAATGAAGAATATTTGAGGTTAGTGATGCAAATTACAAAGAACTGCTTTGTTTTGAAAAACATACTTCCGGTTGGTGTCTGAGCAGAAATTTAATCTGTACTCTCCTTGAGTACCGTCATAACGTCCTGTGTGACACCATTTAGCATCATCTCCCGGGCCCCCAAAAGTAAAGGGGATATTAACAATTGATCACTGCAGGCCACTCTGGCCCTTAGGTACTGATGATGCAAAGTTGGAAATGAATTTCAATTGCTTTTCCAAGATCTTAGTCTAAGGAGAGTCACACACAGGTAAGTGTGATACAGTGTGAATCAGAGATTTGAACAAAGTAGAGAAGAGGCTACAAGAGAGATAGATCCTATCTGACTGTTCAGAACAGCCATCAGATTTCTGTAATTCCTGTACCTCGGGTGGTGACTATTCATCTATCTAGCCCTTGCTTTGTGTATAAAGGATAGAAAATTTCTTGAAGCCCAGTTATAAGTCTCCAGTCTAAATTTCTCCAAAGCAGTTGTTTTGGAAAATATAGATGTGGGTTCTGGTGAGAGAGGCTTTTCCAGAATCCAAGCTATGGAAGCCAATACTTTACTCTTTTCAGGAATAATCTGTATTTTGACTCTAATTTTTTTTTTACATATGCATTGAATGGTGAGGGTGTGTAAGGGAAATCTTTCCAAGAGGACAAGGTGACAGGCCACTGAGTGGATATGTGAGACTGTCTGTCTCAATGCCCATGGAAATAAAAGTAGCACAAAAAAAATCCTTTTTAAGAAGGCTCAAACCTTCTTCCTCCAATGTAACTACCCATTTTATCCTTGCTCCTCTGTACTGGGTCTTTGCCACACAAATGTGAAACATTTTAATGAAGTCCTACTGTTCAGAATAAAGCATTTTGAAGCCCTAGGAGAGCCCCAGCAAGCTCATCAGGAGTTTCTGAAAGTTGCCTGAACCCACTGGGCCATTCTGGACTGGTCCACAGGGTTGCTACAGGCTGTCATTGTTGAACTGGAAACTTTTAAAAATGTATCTATATTTGACAAAAGGCTAATAAAAAAGGCAAAGTCATTTGGATGAACATATGGGGAAGTTCATGAAGAAAAGCAGAACAAAACAAAACAAACAAACCAACAAGCAAAACAGATAGAAATTTAACAGTACCTGGTGTTATACATTAGCATGAAATTAATCTTAGGAAACACTAAACGTGTCTATAGTTGGCCCCTTCTGTATGTTCCTGAATGAGATGGAGAAGATGAATCAGGCTGTTAGGTTAACATTATCAGATTTTAAAATGTTCATCTAGAGGGAAAAAAGATTTTCCTTGTTAAATTTGTTAATGTTAAGAGCAGAATTAATAATAGTTTTGAGTTCTATAATTTCCTTTTTGGGGGGAGAATACATAAAATAGCATCTTTAAAGATAAATTATTTCACCATGTGTCAAGTTGATGTACAAAGAAATTACTAAATGAAAAAAAAATGCCTGAATTCTCTTAGCTCGTAATAAAAACACCTGGCATTTGTATTGAACTGTGTAATGTTTCTTAAACTTATTTTACAGATCAACAGCATCACAAGCACCAAGGTGCTTATTGAAAACTCAGATTCCTGAACAACTCATTCAGAATCTTTAGAAGTGCTACTTTGCAGTTTCTATTTTACCAAGCTCTGGATATGAATTAGTTTCCTATTGCTACTGTAACACAAGTTACTGCAAATTTAGTGCTAAAAACAACTCGAATGTATTCTCTTACTGTTCTGGAAATGAGTTTCACTGGGCTAAAATCAAGGTATCAGAGGTTTTGTGGGCTCTATCAGAGAATAAATTTTCTCCTAGCTTCTGGAGACCAACTTTATTCCCTCATTCATTATCCCTTCCTTCCATCCCTCCAACCCCTTGCTTCTCTTGTCCCATTTCCTACTTCCTCTCTGATCTCTTGTTTCCCTCTTATAAGGACCCTGTGATTACAAAGGCCCCAACCTGGAGATTACAAAATAATCTCCCCATCTCAAGATTCTGACTTTAATTACATTTGCAAAGTCGCTTTTATCATATAAGGTGATATTCCAAGGTTCCAGGGCTAAGGACATGGACATCTTTGCAGGGGGCAGTGCTATTATTCAATCTACCAAGGGGTGATTCTTTAGCAAATGAACATTTGAGAATCATTGTCACAGAGTAGACAAGGTATCTTTGAGTAACAGGATGTTTGAATGTGTAAAACTTCAATAGTGTTCTAGGTCATAGGCCAGACATACAAGACATTCTAAGAAATTAAAATACTAAATCAACTATCATTAGAACATTATCCCACTCAAGTGTATAAAATAGTTCAACTGAAAAGTTGAGAATGGGATGAGGTTTTAGAGATTGCTTTGCTGGCCCCTCATGGAGACAAAGAGGGCAGGAAGCGTCTACAGTTCCTTTTAATTCACATTCCCTGTCCTGTTCATGAGCTTTTAACATTTTAATCATAGTTATTTAAAATTCCTTCTCTGCTTCCTTCTCAGGGCACTTCTGAGTCTGGTCTGTTGAATGCCTTGTATCTTGAGAGTGAGTTATTTTTCCTTGATCTTTGTTGGTCTCATGATCTCTCACTGTTTTCTGAGCACCATGTGTAGAACAGAGGGGCCTGAGGTAAAGAGGACTGAGGTCTAGAAATGAGCATGCCTCTTCTACTAGGTTGCTAATGCGGAGAATATCAAGCTGGTTAACAGTTGATCTAAGATTGGGATGTGTTGCTGCTCTTATTAGCTTCAATTTACCACCAGCTCCAGATTCCTCTAGGGTCACCTGTGCTTAAGGTACAGTTGGGTTGCCAGATGGTTTTTCTTTTGCCACCCTCAAGTCAGCCTCCCTGTACAGCTACTAGAGTGACTTTTTTTAAAGCTGTAATGTACTTTCTGCTGTATTAATTTAGGTATGATCATTTTCTGTGGATAAAAATTGCATAATCTGTCTGACTGTGGACTGTTCTCAGTTCCTTTAGGTCACCCTTGGGTCCTTACCCAATAGCTCCCTCTAGCTCAGCAACAGAGAGCCTCTCTCACTGGAAAGAACTTTGCTCTTTTATTTTATTTTTTTTTTATTTATCTATTTTTTTTTTTTTTTTGTGGTACGCGGGCCTCTCACTGTTGTGGCCACTCCCGTTGCAGAGCACAGGCTCCAGACGCCATGGCTCACGGGCCCAGCCGCTCCGCGGCACGTGGGATCCTCCCGGACCGGGACACGAACCCGTGTCCCCTGCATCGGCAGGCGGACTCTCAACCACTGCACCACCAGGGAAGCCCAACTTTGCTCTTTTAAAGGGTTCATGTGTTTAGGTTGGGCTGACCCAGGTAATGTCCTTATTTTAATTTTAACTGATTAGTAACCTTAATTACATATGAAAACTTCCTTTGCCATGTGATATAATCAGGGGAGAAACACCGGGGGACAGGAATCATGACAGCATCTTAGAATTCTGCCTACCACATTCTGCCCTGTGGTCCTCATAACTTCTGCCTACCCAATATGAAAAATACATTTACAACCTCCCAAGGTCCCCAAGGATCTCATGCCATTAAAGTATCAAAGTTCAAAATCTCATCTAAACCTCATCAGCTCAACTGTCCAAAATCTCATCACCTAAATTAGGTATGGATGAGGCTTCTAAATGTACCCCATTAAATGTCATTTCTCTCCATCCGTGGGCCTGTGAAACTAAAGAGACCTGTTATCATCTCTAAATACTCCTAACATACAATGGTTAGGAAAATAGGTATGGACATTCCAACCCAAATAAGGGGGAAATTGAAGGAGTTGACAATGCAAGCAGTTTTGAAATCCAGCCTGGCAAAATCAGAGGGAAGCCTTGATTAGATTCCAACCTGGAATAATCCTCCGTGGTCCTCAGCTCTGTCCTGTGTGCTTTTGGTTTTGTCCTCTGAGTTGTCTTTCTTTGTTATGAATGGTCACACATTGTCTGCAGCTGGGTAGTTTTATCAGCCTGCCTCCTACCCCTGTGGTCATTTCTTCAGCATCCTTCAAGAGCAGCAGACTGACAAGAAGAGAGAAAGAACAAGGTATGGAAATGGGAGTTAAGATTACATCATCTTTCTTTAAAAATTATTTAGTATCCCTTTTTTTTTTTTTTTTTTTTTTTTGGCCACAATATATGGCTTGTGGGATCTTAGTTTCCCAATCAGGGATCAAACCAGGGCCTCCCAGCAGTGGAAGCATGGAGCCCTAACCACTGGACCACCAGGGGATTCCCAAGATTGCATCATCTTTGGAATCAAATAGACCCATTAGTTATGTTTGTTGTTGTTTACTGAGCTCTGCCTCTTGAGAGTTGTATGACCCTGACTAACTTATCTAACTCCCTTTTTTTTTTTGATCCTCACTTTCCTCACCTCTAAAATGAGGCTGTTATTACCAATCTCATAGCATTGTTACAAATATTAAAGAAAATAAAGTTATATCGTCTTATAAAGTGCTTAGCCCATAGCCCAGAATTTGATCAGTGCATGGCAATTACATTATTGGTATTTCTCTCATTCTCTTCCTCTTTCTTTTCTGCTATTGTGAATTACAAACAGTAGCTTCTGTCTATAGTTGACATGCAGTCACCTAGGAAAGCTATAAAAGTACTGACACTTGTGTTTCGCCCTCAGAGCGTCTGATTTAGTTGGCCTGGAATGTGATCTGGGCTTTGGTATTGGTATCCTCCAGCTAATTCTAACGTGCAGCTAAAGTTGAGAATCAATGTAAGACCTTGTAAATTATGATGACCACCTGAGCCTTCTCAATGACGTTCCCCTTTCAACCCAATCCTAGATGGTCAATGCACAGGAAGAGTAGGGTTGACCCAGAGAGTGGTCTCTGAAGAGCTCCTTAAGGCTTTTCTCCAGAACAGCCTCTCCCAAGCCCACTTAGATACACAAATACCTCTAATCATGCACATTTTTTAGTGAAGCATTACAAGATCTTGCTAAGATCTGTGTTGGCTTTGTTGTGTTTTGCTGGGTTGGGGTACTTATTCACATAATGTCAAATACACCATCTAGACACACTCATGACAGTTTTTCAGGGAAAGTGAGAGATCCAGAGAGCAGAGACCAGACTAACTAAACTGGGACAGGCTGGGAGGACTACAGTCAGAAGTGTGGGTGTCAGAAACAGTAAACTTAGGTGGGTGTGACTTTGTGAAAGCTGGTACAGAAGATGTCCTAGGGCACTGACTTTGAAAGAAAGATAGGAGGGATAAGGAAGGAAAGGTGAGAAGGACGGAATTGAGAAAAAAGTGTTCACAATGGAAGGGACAAAGGATCCAAGAACAAAAGAGTGGCTTTACACTGTAGTTACCTGTACAGTGCATGTGTACTGTATGCAGTATATGTAGACAGTAGCTACATTTTTTTATGCCTTCTACAGTGTATAGGCCCTACACATATAATCCTTCCTATTATTAGGGGATATAGGAGTCTTGGGAGAGGGGTAGAATTTCAATAACACCAACGTATTTAATTATATTGCTAGTCATTTAAGAGTATAATTAAGTGGCTTCATTACCCACATACCAGGGCATGTGGCTTGGAGGAAATTGCCTCCTGTCTCTGATCACTGGTCTTCTGGTATCAACAACATATACATATATCAAATTAGATCCTGCCATTGCTGACATTTCCAGACTCTATGACAATGTGCTCAGACATTTAGAAAGTCAAGAATATGAAAATATTACATTGATTGACGTTGCTTGGAAGATCCTCAGGAAAGATCACCAAAAGATCCCTGAAAATTCTAACAACCATGTAATGATTTCCCACTCCCCCCACACACACCCCACCTCAGGGAATCAGGTTGTATTTCTAGATACAAACCATTGCTGGACAGGAAGTTATCCAACAAAGGACTCTGAACATCTTCTTGTAACAAAGACATATAGGGGAACATAGGACAGAGTCCCTTATAAGCTCCCTTTTTCTAATAATTTGTCCTTTTGCATCCCAAACGTGCCAAAGAAAGTTGTGATGGGATTGTAGACCTGATCAGGATTTATAACTGAATTTCACCTGGAAATCTTGCCCTGAGGGAAGTTGATATGAAAGATCACTTCACCTTTAGCTTCTTGAGGAAGTTTCCTGGAGCTTGGCTTTTAGTTACGGGCTGGTCTTGATCTCTGCCCCTCTCACCAGGCAAACCATGCCACTCTGGTGACAAGGACTATTTGGGTGATTGATACCTCCCCTCTTCAGGGCAGCACTATCAATCTCTAGCTTTAGTTTGGTGCAATGCCTTCAATGACTCTGACTTATTACGATGTACCATACATAAATCAGCACACATGTTGTCCCAGAAAATACAAGTCTCCTGACTGATGGTCAGATCCAGGGCTGATAACAAAAGGTCTCATTTATTTAATGACAGCAAGGCCAAGGAGCAGCCTACACAGCTACAGTCTGGCTTCCTTCCATGTCAGTAGACTGACTATTTCCTTTAGTGAACTCACCCATTTCCTCTATCTGAACCTCTAATCTCTGGGTTTAGAATAATGGCATTCATATAGCTGACCAAGATGATTTGTCTAAGTTGGTTATCCCAGAGATAAGATCACAAATACCCCTCCTTTAAGCAATAAAAACCTTTAAAACAGAACAAAGTGATGGTAATCAAAACAATGTGATACTGGCATAAAGACAAACACATAGACCAATGGAATAGAATAAAGATCCCAGATGTAAACATTTGTGTATATCGTCAGATGGTTTTCTACAATGGTTCCAAGACCATTCAATGGGGGAAGAACAGTCTTTTCCACAACTTATGTTGGGAAAACTGAATATTCACATGCAAAGGAATGAAGTTGGACCCTTATCTTACAGTATAAAGAAAAATTAACCCAAAATGGGTTAAAGATCTAAATGTAAGAGCTAAAACTATAGAACTCTGAGAAGAAAATATAAGGGAAAATCTTCATAACAAAGGCAGAGACAATAAAAGAAAAAATGGATGTTGGACTTCATCAAAATTAAAAACTGTAGGGCTTCCCTGGTGGCGCAGTGATTGAGAATCTGCCTGCCGATGCAGGGGACATGGGTTTGTGCCCCAGTCCAGGAAGATCCCACATGCCGCGGAGTGACTGGGCCCATGAGCCATGGCCCCTGAGCCTGCGCATCTGGAGGCTGTGCTCTGCAATGGGAGAGGCCACAACAGTGAGAGGTCCGTGTACCACAAAAAAATAATAATAATAATAAAAACTGTTGTATATCAAAGGACACTGTCAAGAGAGTGAATGCAGCCTAAGGAATAGGAGAATATATTGGCAAAACAGATATCTGATAACAGATTGATAATATCCAAAATATCTCAAAAAAAAAAAACCCCAAAATTTTAAAGAGCAATTTTACTATGTGAAAAATACATAGGGCTTCCCTGGTGGCGCAGTGGTTGTGCGTCCGCCTGCCGATGCAGGGGAACTGGGTTCGCGCCCCGGTCTGGGAGGATCCCACATGCCGTGGAGCGGCTGGGCCCATGAGCCATGGCCGCTGAGCCTGCGTGTCCGGAGCCTGTGCTCCACAATGGGAGAGGCCACAACAGAGGAAGGCCCGCATACCACAAAAAAAAAAAAAAAAATACATAAATAAAACATAAAAAGTATACTATATGTCACTCCATTAGTCAAGAATTTTTTTAATTTCCCACTTTATACTGAATAAAATCTTCAAACAACCTGTTCTTTTTCATCTTTTGCCACTTCTCAGGATATAATCATCTACAGGCAGTTAATAGATATTTGTGTGATTCATGCCTCATACTTTACATCTTTAAAAATGAAAATACCTTTTTTTCATTTCCTTAAGAAATGTATTGGTTTTGCCTTAAAAAATTCCCCAACTTCTCCCTAGCAAAGCATCACTTTTAAGTATCTTTCCAGACTAGGATTTGTGTGTATTGAGGCAGTACTTCTTTTTATAGAAAAAAGGCATGACCTGTTTTAAGAACCTTTGCCTGGGTTAGAGAGTGAAAGATTGTTACTGTTGAGTTCTACAGCACAGGAATCCAATTCAAGGTGAGAGAGTAAAACAAAGGAAGAACATTCAAAGAAAAAGAACAGCATGTGCCAAGCCACATAAATCTACCAGCAATTCAGTGCTATTGAAATGCAAACTGCATGTTGGGGGCAGAGTCAAGATGGTGGAGTAGGAGGATGTGGAGTTCATGTCTCTCCACAACTAGGGCACCTACCAGACCCTGGTGGGGGACCTCAACACCCAAGGGAACAGGAGGAACCCCCGAGCAACTGGGTGGGATGTGAGGGGATAACGAGGGGGGAGGAGAAGTGGAAGTCGGACAGGACTGGCACCCCTGAGGGTAGATGGGGTAAGGGAGGGGCTCCCATGCCTTGAGGGACCTTCAGGGGTTCTGAGGATTGGGGGGGAACGTGGCTGGCGTTTCCCCTGCCCACTTGGGCCCAGGAAGCCTGCTGGGGTCCCGGGCTGGATCCTCCACTCTCCACGGTTCCCTCCAGCTGCATGGGTCCTGGGAACATGGTGGGGGGGGGGAGAAGAAAAGGAGAGACGAATGGGGAACCTACTGAGGTTCTGGGCCTGATTATCCAAACGCCGAAGCCAGAGGCACTCCAGGGACCCTCCAGCCTTGCTGAGCCTAAGGCCTGCCCACACCCCCCCAGGGCCTTTTCCAGCAATGTCGGTCCTAAGCCTAGACCAGACTCCCACTGAAACCCTACCCCCTCCTGAGCCCCAACATCCAAAGCCAAGGCCTTTTCTGGCCTTTTTCTTTTTTTCTCTTTTTTGCTCTTGTGTTTCTCTTTTACTTTCCATCATTGTTTCATTTATATTTTATTTTTTCTAACATATCTGTTAGTTTTCTAATCTTATTTAGTTTTTACTCTGTTATTGTTCTGCTCTTTTTGTTTTGTTTTGTTTTGCTTTTTGCCGCCCCTCACAGTTTGCAGGATCTTGGTTCATGGGCCAGGGGTTGGGCCTGAGCTCCTGTTGTGGGAGCACTGAGTCTGAACCACTGGACTAACAGAGAACCTCAGACCCCAGGGAATATTCATTGAAGTGAGACCTTCCAGAGGTCCTCATCTCAGCACCATGACCCAGCCCTACCCAACAGCCTACAAACACCAGTGCTGGAACCCTCAGCCCAAACTACCAGTAAGACCAGAACATAGTTCCACCCAACAAAAGAAAAAAAAATGAGACAATAAAAAATATGTTACAGATGAAGGAGCAAGGTAAAAACCTACAAGATTAAATAAATGAAGAGGAAAAAGGAAACCAACATGAAAAAGATTCAGAGTAATGACAGTAAAGATGATCCAAAATCTCAGAAACTGAATGGAGGCATGGGTTGAGACAATACAAGAAATGTTTAGCAAAGACCTAGAAGAACTAAAAACCAAACAGACAGAGATGAAAAACACAATAACTGAAATAAAAAATACACTAGAACGAATCAATAGCAGAATAATTGAGGCAGAAGAACGAATAAGTGAGCTGGAAGACAGAATGGTGGAAATAACTGCTGAGGGGCAGAATAAAGAAAAAAGAATGAAAAGAACTGAAGACAATTTCAGAGACCTCTGGGACAACACTAAACGCACCAACATTCAAATTATAGGGGTTCCAGGGTTTCCCTGGTGGCACAGTGGTTGAGAGTCCACCTGCCGATGCAGGGGATACGGGTTCGTGCCCCAGTCTAGGAAGATCCCACATGTGGCGGAGCGGCTTGGCCCGTGAGTCATGGTCGCTGGGCCTGTGCGTCCAGAGCCTGTGCTCCACAACGGGAGAGGCCACAACAGTGAGAGGTCCGTGTACCGCAAAAAAATAAAATAAAAATAAAAATAAAAATATAGGGGTCCCAGAAGAAGAAGAGAAAAAGAAAGGGTCTGAGAAAGGATTAAAAGAGATTATAGTCAAAAACTTCCCTAACATGGGAAATGAAATAGCCACCCAAGTCCAGGAAGCACAGAGAGTCCCATACAGGATAAACCCTAGGAGAAACACACCAAGACACATATTAATCAAACTAACAAAAATTAAAGTCAAAGAAAAATATTAAAAGCAGCAAGGGAAAAGCAACAAATAATATACATGGGACTCCCCAGAAAGTTATCAGCTGATCTTTCAGCAGAAATTCTGCAGGACAGAAGGGAGTGACAGGATCTATTTAAAGTGATGAAAGAAAAGAACCTGAAACCAAGATTACTCTATCCATCAAGGATCTAATTCATATTCGACAGAGAAATCAAAAGCTTGTTAGACAAGCAAAAACAAAGAGAATTCAGCACCACCAAACCAGCTTTACAACAAATGCTAAAGGAACTTCTCTGAGAAGGAAACACAGAGAAGAAAAAAACCCACAAAAACAAACCTAAAATATTAAGAAAATGGTAATAGGCAAATACATAACAATAATTACCTTAAATGTAAATGGATTAAATGCCCCAAGCAAAAGACACAGACTGGCTGAATGGATACAAAAACAAGATCCATATATATGCTGTCTACAAAGAGACCCATTTCAGACCTAGGGACACATACAGACTGAAAGTGGAGAAATGGAAAAAGATATTCCATGCAAATGGAAATCAGAAGAGGGCTGATACTCAGCAATCAATAGCAATACTCATATCAGATAAAATAGACTTTAAAATAAATACTGTTATAAGACTTCCCTGGTGGCACAGTTGTTAAGAATCAGCCTCCCAATGCAGGGGACATGGGTTCGATCCTTGGTCTGGAAAGATCCCACATGCCATGGAGAAACTAAGCCCATGTGCCACAACAAATGAGCCTGCGGGCCACAACTACTGAAGCCCACATGCCTAGAGCCCAAATTCCACAACAAGAGAAGCCACCACAATGAAAAGCCCATGGAACGCATTGAAGTGTAGCCTCTGCTCACTGCAACTAGAGAAAGCCCACACACAGCAACAAAGACCCAACGATGAAGATACAACGCAGCCAAAAATAAAGAAATAAATTTATTTTAGAAATAATAATAATTAAAAATAAATAAATTAAGACTGTTACATGAGATAAGGAAGGACACTATATAATGATCAAGGGATCAATCCAAGAATAAGATATAATAATTATAAATATTTTTCCAAGACTGAACCTCAATATATAAGGAAAATGCTAACAACCATAAAAGGGGACATCAACAGTAACACAAAACAAAATTGTGAAAATGACTATACTACCCAGAGCAATCTACAGATTCAGTGCAATCCCTATCAAATTAACAATGGCATTCTTCACAGAATTAAAACAAAAAATTTTACAATTTGTATGGAAACAGAAAAGACCCTGAATAGCCAAAGCAATCTTGAGAAAGGAAAACAAAGCTAGAGGAATCAGGTTCCCCAACTTCAAACTATATTACAAAGCTACGGTAATCAAGACAGTATAGTAGTGGCACAGAAACAGAAATATAGATCAATGGTACAGGATAGAAAGCCCAGAAATAAACCCATGCAGATGTGGACAACTAATTTATGACAAAGGAGGCAAGAACTTACAATGGAGAAAAGACAGCATCTTCAATAAGAGGTGCTGGGAAAACTGGACAGCTACATGTAACAAAATGAAATTAGAACACTCCCTAACACCATACACAAAAATAAACTCAAAATGAATTAAAGACCTAAATTTAAGACCAGACACTATAAAACTTTTAGAGGAAAACATAGGAAAAAACTCTTTGACATAAATTACAGCAAGATACTTTTTGACACACCTCCTGGAGTAATGAAAATAAAAACAAAAATAAACAAATGGGACCTAATGAAACTTAAAAGCTTTTGCACAGCAAATGAAACCATAAACAAAATGAAAAGACAACCCTCAGAATGGGAGAAAATATTTGCAAATGAAGCAACTGACAAAGGATTAATCTCCAAAATATACAAAGTGCTCATGGAGCTCAATATCAAAAAAATAAACAACCCAGTAAAAAAAAAAAAATGAGCAGAAGACCTAAATAGACATCTCTCCAAGGAGGACATACAGATGGCCATGGGGCACATGAAAGGATATTCAACATCACTAATTATTAGAGAAATGCAAATCAAAACTACAGTGAGGTATCACCTCACACCAGTCAGAATGGCCATCATCAAAAATTCTACAAAAAATAAATGCTGGAGAGGGTGTGGAGCAAAAGGAAACTTCTTGCGCTGTTGGTGGAAATGTAAATTGATACAGCCACTGTAGAGAACAGTATGGATGTTCCTTAAAATCTAAAAACAGAACTACTGTATGACCCAGCAATCCCACTCCTGGGCATATATGCTGAGAAAACCATAATTCAAAAAGATACATGCACTCCAATGTTCATTACAGCACTATTTAAAATAGCCAGGACATGGAAGCAACTTAAATGTCCACTGACAGAAGAATGGATAAAGATGAAGTGGTACATATATATAACAGAATATTACTCAGCCATAAAAAGGAACGAAATTGAGTCATTTGTAGAGATGTGGATGGACCTAGAGTCTGTCATACAGAGTGAAGTAAGCCAGAAAGAGAAAAACAAATATTGTATATTAACAGATATATGTGGAATCTAGAAAAATGGTACAGACAAACCAGTTTGCAAGGCAGAAATAGAGACACAGATGTAGAGAATAAATGTATGGACACCAAGGGGGAAAAGCAGATATGTGGGATCTAGAAAAATGGTACAGATGAACCTATTTGCAGGGCAGGAATAGAGACGCAGATGTAGAGAACATGTGGACACAGAGGGGGAAGGAGAGGGTGGGACGTGCTGGGAGATTCGGATTGACATATATACACTACCATGCATAAAATAGATAGCTGGTGGGAACATGCTATAAAGCACAGGAAGCTCAGCTCAGTGTTCTGTGGTGATCTAGTTGGGTGGGATGGGGGGGTGGGAAGGAGGTCCAAGATGGAGGGGATATACGTATACATATAGCTGACTCACTTCATTGTACAGCAGAAACTAACACAACCTTGTAAAGCAATTATAATCCAATTAAAATGAAATTTTTAAAAAAAAAGAAATGCAAACTGGCCTGGAGGTGGGGTGGGAAAAAGGAAAATGGGGAAGGTAGATGCAACTGGGGAGGCACCTTGGCAAAAACCAGATAACAAAGTGCCTTGTGAACCCTACCATGAATTTAAGTTTATACTTAAAGATGACTAGCAAGTGATCAAAGGTTCATGTGAGATCACTCTGGCAATAGTTGTGAGGATGAAGACTAGGTGAGACTCCAGATGGGCAATCAGCAGTGATACAGCTGAGAAGCAAGTCCTTGAGAGGGAAGTGGAATCTGGTCGACTCAAAGGCGACAAGTAGGAATAAAATGTAGGTGGTAGAACGGACAGGCTTTAGTTACCGACCACTTGTGGAAGTTTAACCTGGAGACTGCTGAGATGTTTTCCAGGTTCTCAGCTTAATCATCATGCACTGAGATGGGGAAGGAGGTTAGGAGTATTGGACTGGTTTTGTAGAAGAAGGTAGGGAGGGCCAGGCCTATACATTTAGGCACAGATGCTCTATCTTTTGGCTTATTCTACAGAGTCCACCTGGATGAAAGTTTTGCTTTGAAGCGGTAACATTCTTCCCCATCCACCTTCTAAGTACCTCTATTACAATGCTATAGAAAAAGAGGAAAATGTCTATTTAATATTTGGATTGCTTATGCAGATTGGATTTTTTTTTTCTAGGAAAGCTTCAGTCTCCTAAAATTGCATTAGCGTTACTTAAGGCAAGCGTCCACTGAAAGAAAATGCACAACCTAAAGGTTGAGAATTTTATTTGTTTTATTCCATGGACTTGCTGAGGACATAAGCCCAGGGAGGCAGACTCTTAGATAGCTCTGAGGGTCTGCTCCAAAGAGGTAAGAGAAGAGCCAGGATCTATAGGAATTTTTGCAACAAATATCAAGTAGTTGGCACATGAAAAGATTACTGTTAATTAAAGAAAAACAGGACATCTCAAGCTAATGAATTTAGAGCTTTTCTATGTATGGGAAGATGCAAGAGTCTGGGCTCATTGAAATCATTCCTTTGATAGGCACCTGAACTCTCTAGGGCCGGCATCCTGTGCTTTCCCATCCTGAGTCCCCTCAGGGTGCACAGTCAGGGCGACTGCAGTGGCCGATGGCTTGATGGCTTGATGGCCGCAACATCCTGTGTTTACTGGTATGGCAGGTGACATTCTTTGTCCACACAAGGATACCTGCTTCCAGTCTTCAAGGACACCCTAGCCACTCCTTGGGACATGTAGGACCAGTCCTGTCCACGTGTTTCTCTAAAGCCAATCACCGATGTACAACAACCCTAAAATTAGTATCTCAGCTCTTTCCATGCTGTCACTGGTCTGTCTTTACTTTTTATCTCTAATATCACATTTCCTGTCCCCTTGCAGCTCACTTCTTTTTCCTGGGCCGGAGGTTTTGCTATTACTGCACCACTAAGCTGCCTTTCTGGTCAAGATCTGCAATAATAGGTTACTGTTTCCCAGGAACAGTCCCTTTCTCTTCAGGGCTGCCTGACACTTCTCCTTTAACCCCTACATGCGGAAGGACATTCTCGCTGGCTGCTGAGTAAAGGAGCCCTCTTCCCCATACACAGTTGTGTTGCAGGATTTGCTAGGGATTAATTCTTTTCTTTCAGAGGCAGCTTGTCAGAGACCAAGAATGAACAAAGAGAAACAGCAGGGAATAGGAGATAGACCCTGTTTGGCTTTGTCTGGCATTCACTCCTATTCACTAAGCCAAGTTGCCTGACGCTGTTGTGACCAGGCATTATTGTGGGTGGAAAGCTTGGAGCTATAATGTATGCTGCTGCCGCAAACAGTGGCTGCTCTCTGCTTAGAGCTGGAGTGGAATGAACCTGGCTGTTAATTTGCGTATGAGCACACAGTCATCCCTCATTTGCACCCTGGGTGGCTGGGTTGTTTAAGCCCACAAAGGAGCCTAGTGGGCTTGGCCCTTTGGCATTCCAGAGCTGAGAGCCTCATTAGGAGCTGCAGTTTCCTTTCTCATTCAGTGGAACAAGCACTGTGGGCTTCAATCCCAGACTCCCATTCTCTACCTATTTAAAATAACACTAATAATAAAGTATTTGCTGAGCCCTTAATAGGACCAGATCCATGTGAAATCACCCACCCAGTACCTGGAAACGTGCTGGGGAGTCATTGCCTGGCAATGGATTAGTTCCCCACTTCTAAAATTTCCCCAGACCATTTGCCATCTACCTGTGCAGGTAAGGTGATTGCTGCTCTGATTTCCCCTGGCTCTCTGATCCCGCTTTAGATCTATACCTCAGTTAATTGGCCCTCAGGTCCCACTCTTCTAATGGTTCCCTTCCTCTGCTTTGTTCTAGCACACTCTATCTGACATAGTCCTGAGACAATGGACCTTATGATTGTGAGTAAGAATCCATCCACCAGCGAGGTCATCTCCAGCTTATAATTCTAATAGAATTTACGTTCTACTGAATGTATAAAATTTATATTATTATTAATGAATTTAATTGGAATTAAATTTATATTTATTAATATATATTATAAATAGAATTCTAATAGATTTAATTATAATTACATAATTTTTAAAACAAAGGCTATAAATGCACAAAAATTCATCATTGCATAACAACAAGGTCCTGTATAGCACAGGGAAATATATTCAATATGCTGTGATAAAACCTAATGAAAAAGAATATGAAAAAAATTATATGTATATATGTATAACTGAGTCACTTTAGTGTACAGCAGAAATTAGACACAGTATTGTAAATGAACTATACTTCAAGAATATGTTTAACAGTTCATTATTTCATAATGATTTTAGTGCCCCTGACTCTTCTATGCTGTTGAGATTATTTATGTATATAGTAGAAGTACATATATAAGGGTGTCCTATTGTATACCTCTTCCCAAATCTGGATTCAGTGATATCACATTAATAGTTTAAAATCAGCCCTGAAAAATAATTACACCAGAGAAATAGACAAATCCTACAAATCAAAGCTTTGTTGATTGTTTTGTTGATTGTCTATACAAGGGATCACCAAATTAAGGCAAGTGGGTCAAATCTAGCCTGCAAGTTAAAAATGAGTTTTACATTTTCAAAGGGTTATAAACAAAAACCAAAGAACATGCTACACAGACCTTATATGGCCCACAGAGCTTAAAATATTTACTACCTAGTTCTTTACAGAAAGTTTCCTCATCCCAATATAGAACATTTTGATAGGCAATGCCACTGACCAAATCCAGCCTGCCACCTGTTTTTGTAAATAAGTTTAACTGGAACACAGCCAGACCCATCCATTTATGTTTTGTCTATGGCTGCTTTCCTGCAGCAATGGCAGAGCTGAATATTTACAACAGAGACTGCATGGCCTGCAAAGCCTAAAATATTTATGTTCTGACACTAGAAGTAAAACTTTGCTGACCTTTGGCTACACTAGAGAAAGTAATGGAGAAAAGTTAGTAATGCATATTAAATTTCAAAATATGTTGTGTCTCTAGTAGTTTCATTGTAAATAGCATAATGGAAACATTCTTCTAGTATTAAAAAATCATTATCTGAATCAGCAAAGAACTCCCTCAGGTCACTGATGAGTGAGTGAAGTTCCAGTACATCTTTATTGTCTCATTTTTTTGTATCTTGCCTGTTAATGTAAACAAAAAATGTCAGTCAATACCAAGTAGGAACTACATTTGTTCATCAGTTGCAACCATGGGTTGACTGTGGATATGAGTTAAGCGAAAACCAACAAAGCATTCTGTGAGAATCAATTTGCTATATGGAATTTACAATAAAGAGTACTGTATATTTTATTATTTGTAAATTGTGTGCCATATACATCCTTTATACAGGTAAAATTTATCATCAACATAGGTAAATATATATGTATATATGTGTATGTGTGTATGAGCATACACACATAAACATGCACATACACATTCCTTTTTGTTCAGAAACCAGTTTTTAAACATTTACCAACATGTCATACAGCTAATTAACAGAGCCTAGTTAAAACTACTATGTAGAGAAACTGTAGTGCCATTTAGATTTTAAATGGAGGATTTTTTTTTTAACATCTTTTTTGGAGTATAATTGCTTTACAATGGTGTGTTAGTTTCTGCTGTATAAAAAAGTGAATCAGCTATATATATACATATATCCCCATATCCCCTCCCTCTTGCCTCTCCTTGCCACCCTCCCTATCCCACCCCTCTAGGTGGTCACAAAGCACCGAGTTGATCTCCATGTGCTATGCAGCTGCTTCCCACTAGCTATCTATTTTACATTTGGTAGTCTATATGTCAGTGCCATTTTCTCACTTCGTCCCTGCTTACCCTTCCCCCTCCCCGTGTCCTCAAGTTCATTCTCTACATCTGCGTCTTTATTCCTGTCCTGTCCCTAGGTTCATGAGAACCATTTTTTTTTTTTAGATTCCATATATTTGTGTTAGCATATGGTATTTGTTTTTCTCTTTCTGACAAATGGAGGATAAAAGTCCTGTACAAATGTGAGGGGTGAGGGCAATAACTTAATAAATAGCACTTTAAATTTTTATTGTTGAAATACAGTTGACATACAATATTATGTATGTTTCAGGCATAATACGTAGTGATTTAACACTTGCATGTATTTTAAAATGGTCATCATGCAAACTTATTACAATATTATTGACCATATTCCTTATGCTCTATGTGGTTTATCTCTTTTATAACTGGAGGTTCATAACACTTAACTCCCTTCACCTATTTCAACCACCCCTCCAACCCTTCTCCTCTGGAAACTCTCCTTTTGTTCTCTGTATCTATGAGTGTTTTCATTTTGTTATCTTTTGTTTGTTTTGATTTTTAGATTCAACATGTTAATGAAACCGTACTGTATTTACCTTTGTCTGACATTTCACTTAGCATAATACCATCTAGATCCATCCATGTTGTCATAAATGGCAAGATTTCTTTTTTTATGGCTAAGTAACAATCCATTGTAAATATATACTACATCTTCTTTATCCATTCATCTATCAATGGACACTTAGGCTGCTTCCATATCTTGGCTATTGTCAATAATGCTGTAAGGAACATGGGGTGCATATATGTTTTCAAGTTAGACTTTTTGTTTTCTTCAGAAAAAACCCAGGAGTGTAATTGCTGGATTGTATGTTAATTCTATTTTTAATTTTTGAGGAACCTCCATACTCTTTTCCACAATGGCTGCACCAATTTACTTTCTCACCAACAATGCCTGAGTGTTCTGTTTTCTCCATATCCTCACCAACACTTGTTATTTGTTGTCTTTTTAATAATGGCCATTCTGACAGGTGTGAGGTGATATCTCATCATGATTTTTAGTCTTATTTCCCTGATGATTTGATGTTGAGCCTCTTTTCATATCCTGTGGGCCACCTCTATGTCTTCTTTAGAAAAATGAATACTGACATCTTCTGCCGATTTTTTAATTGGTTGTGGGTTTGTCTGGTTTTTGTGTGTGTGTGTGGTGTGGAGTTGTATGAGTTTTTGGTATATTTTGGATATTAACCTCTTATTAGATCTATAGGTTACAAATAGTTTCTTTGATTCAGTAGGCTGCCTTTCCATTTTGTTGATAGATTCCTTCCCCGTGCAAAAGCTTCTTAGTTTGATGTAGTCCCATTTGTTTATTTTTGCTTTTGTTGCCCTTGCCTGAGGAGACAGATCCAAAAATATTGCTAAGACTGATATCAAAGAGCACACTTCCTCCATTTTCTTCTAGGAGATTTATGGTTTGAGGTTTGCATTTAAGTTTTTAATCCATTTTTAGTTTATTTTGGTATATGCTGTGAGAAAGTAGTCTAGTTTGAGTCTTTTGCATCTAGCTGCCCAGCTTTCCCAACACCATTTATGCAAGAGGCTGTCTTTTCTCCACTGTATATTCTTGATCCCTAATAGTTTGTATCTCTTAATCCCTTACTCCTACACTGTCCCTCCCCCCTTCTTCCCACTGGTAACCATTAGTTTGTTTTCTATATCTGTGAGTCTCCTTCTTTTTTGTTTTATTCACTAGTTTGTTGTATTTTTTAGATTCCACATATAAGTGACATCATACAATATTTATCTTACTCTGTTTGACTTATTTCACTTAGCATAATGCCCCCCAAGTCCATCATATTGCTGCAAATGGCAAAATTTTATTCTTTTTCATGGCTGAGAAGTATTCCATTATATATATATATTATATATATATATAAAATATATATATACACACCACATTTTCTTTATCCATTCATCTATTGACAGAGGAGGCAAGAATATACAATGGAGAAAGGACCGCCTCTTCCATTGTGTATTCTTGCCTCCTTTTTCATAGATTAACTGACTATAAGTGCATGGGTTTATTTTTAGGCTCTCTATTCTGTTCCATCGATCTATGTGTCTGTTTTTGTGCCAGTATCTTACTGTTTTGATTACTGTAACTTTGTACAATAGCTTGAAATCAGGGAGTGTGATATCTCCTGCCTTGTTCTCTTTTCTCAAGATTGTTTAGAATGTTCAGGGTCTTATGTGTTTCCATACGAATTTTAGAATTATTTGCTCTAGTTCTGTGAAAAATGCCCTTGGTATTTTGATAAGGATTGCATTGAATCTGTAGATTGCCTTGAGTAGTAGGGTCATTTTAACAATATTAATTCTTCCAACCCAAGAACCTGGTATATTTTTCCATCTGTTTGTGCTGTCTTCATTTTCTTTCATCAGTGTCTTATACACACACCTACAGTCTGTGTGTCTTTTAGATATGAAGGGAGTCTTTTGTAGACAGCATATACATGGGTCTTATTTTTTTTCTTCATTCTGCCACTATATGTCTTTTGATTGAAGTGTTTAGTCTACTTACATTTAAAGCAAATATTGATAGCTATGTATTTATTTCCATTTTGTTAATTGTTTGGGGATTGTTTTGCAGTTCTTTTCTGTTTCTTTCTTCTACTTTTGCTCTCTTCCCTTGTAAATTAATGAGCATCTTTATGTTTAGGTTTGGATATCTCTCTTATTTTTTTTTAACATCTTTATTGGAGTATAATTGCTTTACAATGCTGTGTTAGTTTCTGCTTTACAACAAAGTGAATCAGTTATACATATACATATGTTCCCATATCTCTTCCCTCTTGCATCTCCCTCCCATCCTCCCTATCCCACCTCTCTAGGTGGTCACAAAGCACCGAGCTGATCTCCCTGTGCCATGCGGCTCCTTCCCACTAGCTATCCACCCTACGTCTGGTAGTGTATATATGTCTCTTATTTTTTGTGTGTATCGATTTTTGGTTTGTGGTTAGCACTATATATATATATATATATGATGTTGATGACTTCAAGTTTGAATGAATTCTAATGACTCTACAATTTTTACAATGCCATCTCATATTTAATGTTTTTCATGTCATATCTTACAATATTTGTTTTGTGTATCCCTTACCTACTTATTGTGGCTATAGATGATTTCACTACTTTTGTCTTTTAAGCTTCCTCCTAGCTTTATAGGTCACTTACTATATGTTTGCCTTTACCAATGAGATTTTTTCTTTTATGATTTTCATGTTTCTAGTTGTTGCCTTTTCTGCTTAGAGAAATCCCCTTAGCATTTCTTATAAAACCAGTTTTGTGGTGCTGAACACTTTTATCTTTCGCTTGTCTGTAAATCTCTTTATCTCTCCTTCAAACTTGAATAATAACCTTGCCAGGTAGAGTATTCCTGGTTAGGTTTTGCCCTTTCATCACATTGAGGGTCCACTCTCTTCTGGACTGCAAAGTTTCTGCTGAAAAGTCAGCTTATAGTCTTACAGGAGTTCCCTTGTACATAGTGGCTTTTCTCTTGCTGCCTTTAAGCTTCTCTCTTTACCTTTCATTTTTGCCAGTATAATTATAATGTGTCTTGGTGTGGACCTCTTTGGGCTCGTTTTGTTTAGGATTGTCTGTGCTTCCTGGTCCTCATCTGCTTTTTTCCCAGGTTAGGTCTTTTTTCAGCTATTATTTCTTCCAAAAATTCTCTGCTGCCTTCTCTCTCTGTTCTCCTTCTGGGACCCCTATAATGCTAATGTTAGTAGGCTTGATGTTGTCCCAGAGCTCTCTTGAATCATTCTCGTTTTTCTTAATTCTTTTTTCTTTTTTAAAATTTTATTTATTTATTTTTGGCTGCATTGGGTCTTCGTTGCTGCACATGGGCTTTCTCTAGTTGCACCAAGCAGGGGCTACTCTTTGTTGCAGTGTGTGGGCTTCTCATTACGGTGGCTTCTCTTGTTGTGGAGCATGGGCTCTAGGCACATGGGCTTCAGTAGTTGTGGCACGTGGGCTCAGTAGTTGTGATAGATTTAATTATAATTACATAATTTTTAAAACAAAGGCTATAAATGCACAAAAATTCATCATTGCATAACAACAAGGTCCTGTATAGCACAGGGAAATATATTCAATATGCTGTGATAAAACCTAATGAAAAAGAATATGAAAAAAATTATATGTATAGATGTATAACTGAGTCACTTTAGTGTACAGCAGAAATTAGACACAGTATTGTAAATGAACTATACTTCAAGAATATGTTTAACAGTTCATTATTTCATAATGATTTTAGTGCCCCTGACTCTTCTATGCTGTTGAGATTATTTATGTATATAGTAGAAGTACATATATAAGGGTGTCCTATTGTATACCTCTTCCCAAATCTGGATTCAGTGATATCACATTAATAGTTTAAAATCAGCCCTGAAAAATAATTACACCAGAGAAATAGACAAATCCTACAAATCAAAGCTTTGTTGATTGTTTTGTTGATTGTCTATACAAGGGATCACCAAATTAAGGCAAGTGGGTCAAATCTAGCCTGCAAGTTAAAAATGAGTTTTACATTTTCAAAGGGTTATAAACAAAAACCAAAGAACATGCTACACAGACCTTATATGGCCCACAGAGCTTAAAATATTTACTACCTAGTTCTTTACAGAAAGTTTCCTCATCCCAATATAGAACATTTTGATAGGCAATGCCACTGACCAAATCCAGCCTGCCACCTGTTTTTGTAAATAAGTTTAACTGGAACACAGCCAGACCCATCCATTTATGTTTTGTCTATGGCTGCTTTCCTGCAGCAATGGCAGAGCTGAATATTTACAACAGAGACTGCATGGCCTGCAAAGCCTAAAATATTTATGTTCTGACACTAGAAGTAAAACTTTGCTGACCTTTGGCTACACTAGAGAAAGTAATGGAGAAAAGTTAGTAATGCATATTAAATTTCAAAATATGTTGTGTCTCTAGTAGTTTCATTGTAAATAGCATAATGGAAACATTCTTCTAGTATTAAAAAATCATTATCTGAATCAGCAAAGAACTCCCTCAGGTCACTGATGAGTGAGTGAAGTTCCAGTACATCTTTATTGTCTCATTTTTTTGTATCTTGCCTGTTAATGTAAACAAAAAATGTCAGTCAATACCAAGTAGGAACTACATTTGTTCATCAGTTGCAACCATGGGTTGACTGTGGATATGAGTTAAGCGAAAACCAACAAAGCATTCTGTGAGAATCAATTTGCTATACGGAATTTACAATAAAGAGTACTGTATATTTTATTATTTGTAAATTGTGTGCCATATACATCCTTTATACAGGTAAAATTTATCATCAACATAGGTAAATATATATGTATATATGTGTATGTGTGTATGAGCATACACACATAAACATGCACATACACATTCCTTTTTGTTCAGAAACCAGTTTTTAAACATTTACCAACATGTCATACAGCTAATTAACAGAGCCTAGTTAAAACTACTATGTAGAGAAACTGTAGTGCCATTTAGATTTTAAATGGAGGATTTTTTTTTTAACATCTTTTTTGGAGTATAATTGCTTTACAATGGTGTGTTAGTTTCTGCTGTATAAAAAAGTGAATCAGCTATATATATACATATATCCCCATATCCCCTCCCTCTTGCCTCTCCTTGCCACCCTCCCTATCCCACCCCTCTAGGTGGTCACAAAGCACCGAGTTGATCTCCATGTGCTATGCAGCTGCTTCCCACTAGCTATCTATTTTACATTTGGTAGTCTATATGTCAGTGCCATTTTCTCACTTCGTCCCTGCTTACCCTTCCCCCTCCCCGTGTCCTCAAGTTCATTCTCTACATCTGCGTCTTTATTCCTGTCCTGTCCCTAGGTTCATGAGAACCATTTTTTTTTTTTAGATTCCATATATTTGTGTTAGCATATGGTATTTGTTTTTCTCTTTCTGACAAATGGAGGATAAAAGTCCTGTACAAATGTGAGGGGTGAGGGCAATAACTTAATAAATAGCACTTTAAATTTTTATTGTTGAAATACAGTTGACATACAATATTATGTATGTTTCAGGCATAATACGTAGTGATTTAACACTTGCATGTATTTTAAAATGGTCATCATGCAAACTTATTACAATATTATTGACCATATTCCTTATGCTCTATGTGGTTTATCTCTTTTATAACTGGAGGTTCATAACACTTAACTCCCTTCACCTATTTCAACCACCCCTCCAACCCTTCTCCTCTGGAAACTCTCCTTTTGTTCTCTGTATCTATGAGTGTTTTCATTTTGTTATCTTTTGTTTGTTTTGATTTTTAGATTCAACATGTTAATGAAACCGTACTGTATTTACCTTTGTCTGACATTTCACTTAGCATAATACCATCTAGATCCATCCATGTTGTCATAAATGGCAAGATTTCTTTTTTTATGGCTAAGTAACAATCCATTGTAAATATATACTACATCTTCTTTATCCATTCATCTATCAATGGACACTTAGGCTGCTTCCATATCTTGGCTATTGTCAATAATGCTGTAAGGAACATGGGGTGCATATATGTTTTCAAGTTAGACTTTTTGTTTTCTTCAGAAAAAACCCAGGAGTGTAATTGCTGGATTGTATGTTAATTCTATTTTTAATTTTTGAGGAACCTCCATACTCTTTTCCACAATGGCTGCACCAATTTACTTTCTCACCAACAATGCCTGAGTGTTCTGTTTTCTCCATATCCTCACCAACACTTGTTATTTGTTGTCTTTTTAATAATGGCCATTCTGACAGGTGTGAGGTGATATCTCATCATGATTTTTAGTCTTATTTCCCTGATGATTTGATGTTGAGCCTCTTTTCATATCCTGTGGGCCACCTCTATGTCTTCTTTAGAAAAATGAATACTGACATCTTCTGCCGATTTTTTAATTGGTTGTGGGTTTGTCTGGTTTTTGTGTGTGTGTGTGGTGTGGAGTTGTATGAGTTTTTGGTATATTTTGGATATTAACCTCTTATTAGATCTATAGGTTACAAATAGTTTCTTTGATTCAGTAGGCTGCCTTTCCATTTTGTTGATAGATTCCTTCCCCGTGCAAAAGCTTCTTAGTTTGATGTAGTCCCATTTGTTTATTTTTGCTTTTGTTGCCCTTGCCTGAGGAGACAGATCCAAAAATATTGCTAAGACTGATATCAAAGAGCACACTTCCTCCATTTTCTTCTAGGAGATTTATGGTTTGAGGTTTGCATTTAAGTTTTTAATCCATTTTTAGTTTATTTTGGTATATGCTGTGAGAAAGTAGTCTAGTTTGAGTCTTTTGCATCTAGCTGCCCAGCTTTCCCAACACCATTTATGCAAGAGGCTGTCTTTTCTCCACTGTATATTCTTGATCCCTAATAGTTTGTATCTCTTAATCCCTTACTCCTACACTGTCCCTCCCCCCTTCTTCCCACTGGTAACCATTAGTTTGTTTTCTATATCTGTGAGTCTCCTTCTTTTTTGTTTTATTCACTAGTTTGTTGTATTTTTTAGATTCCACATATAAGTGACATCATACAATATTTATCTTACTCTGTTTGACTTATTTCACTTAGCATAATGCCCTCCAAGTCCATCATATTGCTGCAAATGGCAAAATTTTATTCTTTTTCATGGCTGAGAAGTATTCCATTATATATATATATTATATATATATATAAAATATATATATACACACCACATTTTCTTTATCCATTCATCTATTGACAGAGGAGGCAAGAATATACAATGGAGAAAGGACCGCCTCTTCCATTGTGTATTCTTGCCTCCTTTTTCATAGATTAACTGACTATAAGTGCATGGGTTTATTTTTAGGCTCTCTATTCTGTTCCATCGATCTATGTGTCTGTTTTTGTGCCAGTATCTTACTGTTTTGATTACTGTAACTTTGTACAATAGCTTGAAATCAGGGAGTGTGATATCTCCTGCCTTGTTCTCTTTTCTCAAGATTGTTTAGAATGTTCAGGGTCTTATGTGTTTCCATACGAATTTTAGAATTATTTGCTCTAGTTCTGTGAAAAATGCCCTTGGTATTTTGATAAGGATTGCATTGAATCTGTAGATTGCCTTGAGTAGTAGGGTCATTTTAACAATATTAATTCTTCCAACCCAAGAACCTGGTATATTTTTCCATCTGTTTGTGCTGTCTTCATTTTCTTTCATCAGTGTCTTATACACACACCTACAGTCTGTGTGTCTTTTAGATATGAAGGGAGTCTTTTGTAGACAGCATATACATGGGTCTTATTTTTTTTCTTCATTCTGCCACTATATGTCTTTTGATTGAAGTGTTTAGTCTACTTACATTTAAAGCAAATATTGATAGCTATGTATTTATTTCCATTTTGTTAATTGTTTGGGGATTGTTTTGCAGTTCTTTTCTGTTTCTTTCTTCTACTTTTGCTCTCTTCCCTTGTAAATTAATGAGCATCTTTATGTTTAGGTTTGGATATCTCTCTTATTTTTTTTTAACATCTTTATTGGAGTATAATTGCTTTACAATGCTGTGTTAGTTTCTGCTTTACAACAAAGTGAATCAGTTATACATATACATATGTTCCCATATCTCTTCCCTCTTGCATCTCCCTCCCATCCTCCCTATCCCACCTCTCTAGGTGGTCACAAAGCACCGAGCTGATCTCCCTGTGCCATGCGGCTGCTTCCCACTAGCTATCCACCCTACGTCTGGTAGTGTATATATGTCTCTTATTTTTTGTGTGTATCGATTTTTGGTTTGTGGTTAGCACTATATATATATATATATGATGTTGATGACTTCAAGTTTGAATGAATTCTAATGACTCTACAATTTTTACAATGCCATCTCATATTTAATGTTTTTCATGTCATATCTTACAATATTTGTTTTGTGTATCCCTTACCTACTTATTGTGGCTATAGATGATTTCACTACTTTTGTCTTTTAAGCTTCCTCCTAGCTTTATAGGTCACTTACTATATGTTTGCCTTTACCAATGAGATTTTTTCTTTTATGATTTTCATGTTTCTAGTTGTTGCCTTTTCTGCTTAGAGAAATCCCCTTAGCATTTCTTATAAAACCAGTTTTGTGGTGCTGAACACTTTTATCTTTCGCTTGTCTGTAAATCTCTTTATCTCTCCTTCAAACTTGAATAATAACCTTGCCAGGTAGAGTATTCCTGGTTAGGTTTTGCCCTTTCATCACATTGAGGGTCCACTCTCTTCTGGACTGCAAAGTTTCTGCTGAAAAGTCAGCTTATAGTCTTACAGGAGTTCCCTTGTACATAGTGGCTTTTCTCTTGCTGCCTTTAAGCTTCTCTCTTTACCTTTCATTTTTGCCAGTATAATTATAATGTGTCTTGGTGTGGACCTCTTTGGGCTCGTTTTGTTTAGGATTGTCTGTGCTTCCTGGTCCTCATCTGCTTTTTTCCCAGGTTAGGTCTTTTTTCAGCTATTATTTCTTCCAAAAATTCTCTGCTGCCTTCTCTCTCTGTTCACCTTCTGGGACCCCTATAATGCTAATGTTAGTAGGCTTGATGTTGTCCCAGAGCTCTCTTGAATCATTCTCGTTTTTCTTAATTCTTTTTTCTTTTTTAAAATTTTATTTATTTATTTTTGGCTGCATTGTGTCTTCGTTGCTGCACATGGGCTTTCTCTAGTTGCACCAAGCAGGGGCTACTCTTTGTTGCGGTGTGTGGGCTTCTCATTACGGTGGCTTCTCTTGTTGTGGAGCATGGGCTCTAGGCACATGGGCTTCAGTAGTTGTGGCACGTGGGCTCAGTAGTTGTGGCTTGTAAGCTCTAGAGCACAGGTTCAGTAGTTGTGGCACATGGGCTCAGTTGCTCCACGGCATGTGGGATCTTCCCAGACCAGGAATCGAACCCATGTCCCCTGCATTGGCAGGCGGATTCTTAACCACTGCACTACAAGGGAAGTCCCACTTCTTTTTCCTTTCTATTCAGTTTGTATGATTTTCACTTCTCTGCTTTTCAGTTCACTGATCCACTCCTCTGTGTCATCTAATATACTGCTGATACCTTCTAGTGTATTTTTTATTTTAGTTGTTGTATTCTTCAGCTCCATTCAGTTTTTCTTTATATTTTTTAACTCTTGAAAAACTCACCATGTTCATCCATTTTTCTCCTGTGTTCAGTGAGCTTCTTTATTATCATTACCTAGGACTCTTTGTCAGTTTGACTGTTTATCTGCACTTCATTTAGTTCTTTTTCTGAGGTTTTGCTTATCCCTTCATTTGGAACATTCTTCTATCTCAATCATTTTGCCTAATTCTCTTTTTTTTAAAATTTCTATAATTAGATCAGTTGTTTCCTGATCTTGGGGAAGTAGCTTTATGTAAGAGACATTGTATGGGGCCTAGCAGCACACTCCCCTCTGGTAGGGGTGTTCCCTATGTGGGCTGCATGTGACCTTCTCTTGTGGGGCCAACTACCATGGGAGTGCTGGTAGTTGAGGGTGGCTCCCAGCCAGGCTGGCTGTGAGGCCCTGCCTTGTGTGGTAGTTGTGATCCCACTCAAGACTGGGATGGGCTTCGCCTGCCGTTGGCAGTACAGCCTAGTGATGCTTGGCTGCTTCTGGCCCACTGGTAGGCAGGCCTGTGTTCCAGTGGAGCTGGTTACATGACTGGGGGAGGTCATGGGCCTGCTACCTGCCCACCAGTAGGCAGGACTGTGTCCCTGCATGGCTGGTAGCATGACCCAGGAAGCACGGGGCTGCTGCAGCCACTGGAGGGTAGTAAGCCCCTGGGGCTAATAGGCAAGGAGCCCAATTCCAAAATGGTGCTTGCCAGTGCTGGTGTCAGTTGCAATAGAACAAGCTCCCCAGAATGGCTGCAGCCAGCAAGTCAGTCCTTAGGGCCTGGCTCCTCCCTCTTCAAGGCTCATCAGGATCAGCAAGTGAGTCTGACCCAGGCTCCTTTCAATCTATTGCCTTTGTACTAGGACTCAGAGTTTGTGAGATTTTGAACATGCCATTAAAGACCAGAGTCTCCATTTTCTATAGTCCTCTGGCTCTCCCATAGTTAGCCTTGCTGGTTTTCAAAAACCAGACATTCTCGGTGTTCATCTTCCAGTTGCAGGAGAAACCCCAGGTTGAGAAGCCCCATGTGGGGCTTGGTCCCCTGCTCCTTGGGGAGAACTGTGTGGTTGTGATATTCCTCCCATTTGTGGGTCGCCAACCCAGGGGTGTGGATCCTGACCATACCGTGTCTCCACCACTCTTACTCTACTTGTCTCATTGTGGTTTCTTCATTATATCTTTAATTGTGGAGACTCTTTATTTTGCTACTCTCCAAGTCATTTTCATAGATTGTTGCTCTGTAATTAGTTGTAATTTTGGTGTACCTGTTGGAGGAGGTGAGCTCAGGGTCTTTCTACTCCATCATCTTGGCCACGCCCCATTAAATAGCTTTTTAAAACTCAGAGCTGTTAGTGGAGAAAGGCTTACATGGTGTAAAAAAGTTCTCAAGTGTCAAAAAATGTGCTGGGCTCAGCATGAGACCTGTCAGATTCTAATCTTGATTCTTTCAGGACCTAAGTTCCTCTTCAGGAAATTAAGTCACTGCAGGAAGTGGCCTTGCAGGCATTCTCCAAGCCTTACGTTCTGTACAAGAAGGGGGTCTCAATCGTAGCTGCTGATTTTAGGCCTGAGGTGGCATGTCTGGTTCACAAATGACTTGGTCACTTAGGAGCCAATTCACAGAAAGCAGAGGAAACTGTGCCACTGCTGGAGAGAAGACGTATACGTCAAACTGTGAGCTGGGCGCACATGCAAAGGAGTTATGAGGCTTCAGGAGGAATGCACAGTAAGTCAAGGAGGATGCCAATATCCCAAGTAGACCTAGTAACAACACCTCCATGATCAAGTGGTTACTCTAATTAAACTTTGAATGTTGAGATAATTATAGTGCATATGTAGCTGTAGAAAATCATATAGAAAAATTCATTATGCCCATTTTCCTATTTCCCTTAGTGGTAACATCTTGAAAAATTACAATACAAAATCAAGCAAGATATTAACATTGCTATTGTCAAGATATAGAACATTTTCTTCACCACAAAAATCCCTTGTGTTCCCCATTTACAACTACGTCCACCTACCTTTGATTCTCATTCCCTCCTTTAACTCATGGCAACCACTAATCTTGTCTACATTTCTATAATTTTTTTCATTTCAAGAATGTTGTATAAACAGAATCAGACAATATGTAGCCTTTGGGGGTTGATATTTTGTGACTTAGTGAAATTCTCTGGGGATTTATCAAGGCTGTTGCATGCATTAATAGCTTGTTCTTTTTATTACTGAATAGCATTCCACAGTTTGTTTAACCATCCACCCATTAAGGACCTCTGGGTTGTTTTTTTAGCTATTATGAATAAGGTCACTCTAAACATTCATTTGTGTGAACATGAGTTTTCTTTTCTCTGGCGTGGATGAACACACGGATGGATGAACTCAGCTGCCGCTGAGTCACGTGGTGGTTGCATGGTTAGTATTATAAGAAACTGGCAAACTGTCTTCAGGAGTGGCTGTTCCATTATACATTCTCAATAGGAATTTTTGAACGATCCAGTTTGTCCACATTCTCACTAGCACTTGGTGTTGTCACTTTTTTTTTTCATTTAAGCCATTCTGACAGGTATGTAATGATAACTCATTGTGGCTTTAATATGCATTTTTTTTTGTTGCTGACAAATGATGTTTAACCTTATATCATATCTATATAACCTTTTAGGTAAAATATCTCTTCATGTCTTTTGTCCAGTTGAAAATTACTGGTTTGCTTTTGCTGTTTGCTTTGTTTTCATGAGTTATTATATATTCAAGATATTACAGGTTTCCCTTACTCTATGAAAGTAGAGTGTTCCCATGAAACCTCTCCTCAGCCAAAATGGCTTAAAACAAAGAAGCAATTACTTTAGGACACATCTTGTTAAGGGATGCACAGAATACATTAAGATAAACACAGATGCTCAGAGACACAGTTCAAGGCTGTGGCAGCTGGATACTGAGATGCTGAGTGTAGATTCCAGAAGGAGCTTGGAGGTGCCACTCTCGCTGCTCCTCAGGGTGCAAACTGCCTCTATAACGGCTCCCTGCAAAACAAATGCTGTTCATGACATTTTTTTTTTTTTTTAGATTCCATATATATGTGTTAGCATACAGTATATGTTTTTCTCCTTCTGACTTACTTCACTCTGTATGACAGACTCTAGGTCCATCCAACTCACTACAAGTAACTCAAGTTTGTTTCTTTTTATGGCTGAGTGATATTCCATTGTATATATGTGCCACATCTTCTTTATCCATTCATCCAATGATGGACACTTAGGTTGCTTCCATGTCCTGGCTATTGTAAATAGAGCTGCAATGAACATTGTGGTACATGACTCTTTTTGAATTATGGTTTTCTCAGGGTATATGCCCAGTAGTGGGATTGC
>NC_041215.1:34489700-34529558 GCF_002837175.3 Physeter macrocephalus
GGTGGTTTGTGACCACCTAGAGGGGTGGGATAGGGAGGGTGGGAGGGAGGGAGACGCAAGAGGGAAGAGATATGGGAACATATGTATATGTATAACTGATTCACTTTGTTGTAAAGCAGAAACTAACACACCATTGTAAAGCAATTATACTCCAATAAAGATGCTAAAAAACAAACAAACAAACAAAAAACAAATACTGAACACTGTTCTCACTGTTAGTCTTTTTTGTAAAACTAAAAATTATCTTGGGATTTCTTTCATTTGGCCAAAACAGATGCTAATACATATAGACCTTTCATAAGAGTACTGTGTAAAGTGAACTTTTGAAAAGTGTGAGAGGGGTTGGGAGGAAGGCTCACGAGGGAGGGAATATACGCATACATATAGCTGATTTACTTTGTTCTACAGCAGAAACTAACACATTGTAAAGCAATTATACTCCAATAAAAAAAAAAGCAGGTTTGCTATTTCAAATACTAATTGGGACAAAAACTAAAGTTTTCTGTTTATTGTATGTATTCACTTTCATAAAATAAAAAAGAAAGAAAGAAAGAAGAAAGAAAGAAAGAAAAAGAAAGAAAGAAAGAAAGAAAGAAAGAAAGAAAGAAAGAAAGAAAGAAAGGGAAAGAAAAGTGTGGGATACCTGAGGTCCTTTTTCAGATATATGGTTGCAAATACTCTCTGCCAGTCCATAGCTTCTCTCTTCATCTTCTTCACAAGGTTTTTCTCAGGGCAAATATTTTTATTCTGATGATTTTTTCAAATTTTCCTTGCTTTCCAAGCTTTTGGTGTCATCCTGAGAATTCTTTGCCTAACCCGATCCTGAAGATCCTGCAGATGTCCTTCTATTTGTTTTCGGTAAAATATTTGGAACTTTATGTTTTATGTTGAAGTTTTGATCCATTTTGAGTTAACTTTTGTGTAAGGTAAGATTTGCTAATATTTTATCAATGATTTTTGTGTTTAAATTCATGAGAGATATTGGTCTGTAGTTTTCTTTATAAAAATATCTTTGGTTTTGCTATCAGGGTAATATTTTATAAAATTAGCTGGAAATGTTTTCTTCTCTTTTTTTCCTGGAAGAAATAGTATGAAATTGGTGTTAGTTCTTTAAATATTTGGTATAATTTTAGAGTTCTACATTGTGGAATTGTAGAATTCTATAATAAAACCACCTGGGCCTAGAGATTTCTTTTTGGGGAGACTTTAAATAACAAATTCAATTTCTTTAACTATTAAAATATTACCCAAGTGTTCTATTTCATCTTGTTTGACTTCTGATCAACTTTTTTTAAATTGTCACATTTATGAATATAAAGTTGTTCACAGTATTCCCTAATTATCTCCTTCCTATCCCCTATATCCCCCATTTCATTTCTGATATTGGTGAATTGTGTCTTTCATTTTTTTTTTTTTTTTTTTTACTTTTGCCAGTCTTATCAGAATTCTATCAATTTTACCAATTTGTTTTGAAGAACCAATTTGATATACTTATAGTGTCTTTAGTGGTTGCTCACTTTGTATAATTTTCTAGTGGTTGCTCGAGGTCTATTACAATATACTCAACTCAGCACAGGTATTAATGTTTCACCACCTTTACTGAAGTGTAGAAAATTCACTTCCTTTTAAGTATTTTTACCGTCTTTATTTACTAAAGTAAAATTTTCTTAAGTATTTCCTCTTTATACATTGAGTACCACATCAGATGGTTTTATAATCAACCAACAAATATGATGTAATAAAGTCATAATAAAGATAGTCCAGTATATTTAGCCTTGTATTCAACTGCTTCAAAGTTTTTCTTTCTGAAACTTCAAGCCTTCTTCTGTTAACATTTTCTTTTTGCCTAGAGAACCTCCTTTAGCAATGCTTTACAGGTAGGTGTGCTAACAACTTATTCTCCCAGTTTTCCTTCATTTGAGATTGTGTTTATTTCCCCTTCATTCCTGCAAGATTTTTTGCTAAACAGAGAATTCATGGTTTGCAATTCTTTTTCCTTCAGTACAATTGACCCTTGAACAACACGGGGGTTAGGGCTGCCAACACTTCACACCATCAAAAACACATATAACTTTACCGTTGGCCCTCTGTGTCTGTGATTCTGCAACTGTGAATTAACCGTCGATCATGTGTACTGTAGTCCCTATCTAATGAAAAAAAAAAACTGTGTATAAGTAGACCCATTCAGTTCAGACCTGTGTTGTTCAAGGATCAACTGTACTTGAAAAAAATGTTTTATTTCCTTCTGGCCTCCATTGTTATAGATGAGAAATCCACTATCATTCAAATTGGCATTTTCGTATAAGTAATGTGTCTTTTCACTCTTGGTACTTTCAAGATTTTCTCTTTGGCTTTAGATTGCCCTAGTTTAATTATGGTATGTTTCAGCCTTCACTTCCTTGAGTTGATCATTTTTTCCAATTTGTTCAGCTTTTTGAATCTGTAGGGTTTTGTCTTTTCCCAAATTTGAAGTTTCTGCCCTTATTTTTTGAGTACTTTTTCAGCCTCAATTTCTGTCCCCTCTCCTTGAAATTCGATACATATGTTGGATCTTTCTTTATTCTCCCACAGGTTCCTGAGGCTCTGTTTATTTTTTTATCAGTCTATTTTCTCTGTGTTGCCCAGATTAAGAAAATTATATTAATGTGTCTTCAAGATTGCTGATTTTATCATCTGTCATCTCCATTTTATTGTTGAGCCCATCCAGTAAGGTTATGTTTGTTTGTCTGTTTTGGAAAGCGTTTTTTTTTTTTAATTTCTTGATTGATTTTTATAACTTTTATTTCTTTGCTGAGATTTTTCTAATGTTTTTGTTTCAAAAAATGTATAATTGTATGTTGAAGCAGTTTTACAATGGCTGCTTTAAAATCCTTGTCAGATAATTCCAATCTGTAATTCATCCTGGTGTTTGTGACTGTGGATGATTTTCCTGGTTCTTGGTTTGAGTTATTTACAGTTATATTCTGGGCATTTTAGATATTATGTTATGAAACTCTGGACTCTATTTCATCTTCTTTGTGGACAGTCCTCTTGTTGAGGTGGCATGAGCTCTCGGTGGCTGTGTATTGTTAGCTTACAGGGCCCTCCTGACATGGTAGGGCAGGAGCAGGGGGGATGAAGCCTATTGATAACCAGTCCCACCTTGCTCCATCTCATTAAGACTCTGCTGCTGGGTTGCAATCAGAGCACTGCCTGTTCCAGCTGTGGCAGGGAATGAAGAGTCCCCTACTCAGCTTTACTGACACTTCACTGCATGCCCCTTGCTTTTGGTAGAAGAGGGATGGAAGATCAGGTCCCTGCTCAACCTCCCTGACAATACCCAGAGTAGAAACGGGAACTTGCTTCCAAGTGTCATGAGATTGTGGTATGGAAGTTCAACATTTTGTTCATCCCTGCTGAGTCCACCAGGGCTGAAGACAATGTTATTTCCACTAGTATTTGACTGAATTAAGGCTTTTTGTTGCTAGTCCACCCTTGCTTGTTCTTTGCCTTGGGAAAAAGACTTCATGCAGCTTCATTTTTTTCTGTGCCTTATTTTGTGCCTCTTTTGGTAGTCTGGATCTGAGGCTTTCTCAGCTCCTTACCTGGAAGCAAGAAGAAAACCCAGAGAAGTCACCACTGTGTTGTTCTCAAGTCCTAACGGAGGTCCTAAGCAGCCCATCTTCTTTATACATTCAGAGACTTTCTAGGCTGGATTATTGTGTTATGTCTAGGGCTTTTCAGTTACAAGATAGAGGGCCTTGGAGGAATGGGGTGGCTCCATCTTGGCAGAAGGAAAAGGCTGTGAGAAGGAATATTTTTTTTTTTTTTTTTTTTTTGCCATGCTGCATGGCATGCGGGATCTTAGTTCCCCGACCAAGGATGGAACCCTTTCCCCCTGCAGTGGAAGTGCAAAGTCTTAACCACTGGATTGCCAGGGAATTCCTGAGAAGGATTTTTAAGTGCAACATTTTTACTCTCAGGTGACTACTTGCCCTACACAGCTCCATAGATGAATGTCTAGGGAGTTGCTGTTTCACTAAGCAGCCTGTCAAATCTTGGGACCACCCCACTAACAGAGCCCATCAGAAAAGAGAAGGGATGCATTTTCTCCCCAGCTTTGCCAGAAAGCTAAACGTGCATATACTCATTGTTGGTGACTCTGGCCAAAAGAACCCATGCCCAGGGCAGCCCTGATGTCCAATATGGCACTTCTGGCCCCCAAATAGAATCAGCTGGTAGAAAATAAAAACTCCCACAGGCACTGGATTTTCCCAGTAATATCCAAGTTTTGAGTAGTATCCTATGAAACGTGAAGACATTCCTAAGAAAGAAGTTCTTGAAAGCTGGACGTCCTGTGTTAACCATCCCTATTTATTCCTAAAGGTTGCTGAAAACTGGAGAAGTTTATATTATGTAATATTTCTAAAGTTTTTGTATGTAAATATTCAACAGACTCTATTAAATATAGTATATATGTTATCAATCTCTTCATAACTCAGCAGAAGTGGCACAGACCCTCTTTCCCAGCTATACCACAGTTATCAGATGAATTTAAGTTTCTGACTAATGTCTCCAAGTGCCATTTACTTTAATTTCTAGTGAAATATAATACAGTGAAACATCTAAGAGTGAGCATGAAATGATTCTTATGTGGAGATCATGAAAGATATTTTCACTTTTTTGATTTTATAACTTCCAAATACTGGGCTGTTTCATTGCAGCATATAGTCTGAGGGCGTAATGTAGTCCATGATGACTTATATGAACCAATGAAAATCTTGTGTTTTCCAATTTCATTTCTGAACATTTTCCCCTACTTCTTTCCTGCCCAAATTCTTGCACTTATTAGGCTCATATCCTTACAGTCCTCTACACACAATTAGTATAGCAGACAGTATTTTTCAAAAAAAGATTACAACAATACTTCTAGTCCCACATGCTCTTCTAGAACATTGCCATTCTCCATCAATTTCTTTCCCCCTTGAACTACAGCAGATTTTGTGACCACTTTGATGAGTAGAATGTGACAGAAGTGTTACCACATGACTTCCAAGACTAGATCATAAAAGTGATATGACTTACACTTGGCTCTCTCAGGATGCCCTTGTTACTGAACCAAACTTGAGTCTGCTTTCCCGCTCACAGTAAAGCCAATCTTCTGATACCAGGTTGTGGTGAAGGAAAGTGCAGCGTTTATTGCAGGGCACCAAGGAAGGAGTCCAGGCAGCTAGCGTTCAAAAGACCCAAACTCCCCAAAGGATTTCAGGAAAAGGTTTTTAAAGACAGTGTGAGGGAGTCAGGTTGTGGGTATGTGATCAGCTCGTGGACATTACTCTGATTGGTTGGTAACGATGTAATCAGGAGTCAACATCATCAACCTTCTGGTTCTGACTGGTCTGGGGTCTGTGTGCTTGTGGGCAGCATGCAGTTAACTTCTCCCAACAGTGGGGGTTTCAGTATCTGCAAAACAGCTCAAACGACATGGCTCAGAATATTATCTATAGCCCTTGAGGAGGAACTAAAGGTCCTTAACTTTGTTTAATGGCTAAAGTATTATTCTTTGGTCTTGCTTGACTGTTCTCCTTTCTTTCTGCATTTTCTCACGCCTCTGATTAAATTTATTCTTTGGAACTTGGGGAAGGCCTAGGAAGCTAAAATTTCCTACACACCAGAGGCAAGTGGAGGACATGGGGGAGATCGGTCCTGGGAAGGCCCCTTGGGTCCTGCTCAATTACACCCCCTCTTGGAACTCAGTCATCATTTGGTGAGAAGGCACAGACTACATGGAGTGTCTACATGGAAGTATCTTAGTTAACAGCCCCAACTGAAGTCTTAGCTTACAGCCAGTATTTATGATCAGACATGCGAGTGGGTTTTAAGATGATTCCAGCCCCCAAGTTCGACATCTTTCAGCCTGAGACCCCAGATATCATGAAGCAGAAGCAAGCCATTGCTGATATGCTCTGCCTGAAATCCTGATCTAGAAAATCTGTGAGTGTAACACACGGTCATTAAATCACTAAATTTTAGGCTAATTTTATTTAGGTATCAGTGGTAATTCTATCATTTCCTCACATGCTCTGAAAACTGGAGCACCATTTTCTAAAGTATGTTTCATAGATTTTACATTTGTTTTCAAAACACTGGGAATTTTGATTCATACAACATGAATCTCCATTAAGAAGATGTAATTTGAAGCATGTCTCACCTTCCCAAAAATTTTAGACCATGGAAACGTTCCCCCTACATTTTATCTTAATACTTCCATAAAATATCCTTTGGAAAATTCTTTAATGTAACCTCCCTCTCTCCCTCCCCAAGGTGAGTAAACTCTGTGCAAGAATAAAATAGAGTTCACCTCAGAGACAACTAGAGATGAGTCAATTTTTTATAAATTGACCTTGACAGAGGCATACTAGCCTTTCACCCTATTTTTGACTCCAGTCTTTTATCTGTTTCCATTTCCATGTTTCCAGCATCC
Organism: Physeter macrocephalus; assembly: GCF_002837175.3. NCBI lineage: Eukaryota > Metazoa > Chordata > Mammalia > Artiodactyla > Physeteridae > Physeter > Physeter macrocephalus. Next base: position 34,496,164 of record NC_041215.1, read on the forward strand.
TACTTCCTGAAATGTGTCCCAAAACTCTAACCTCGAGTGAGAGCTGCAGAGAGAAGGGTGAAGAAAGTGGCTTAGAGGAAATATGAAAAGAAGAAGTTTGCATGAGGGGACATGACCCTCAAATTTCACACCTATCCAGCCCAGGTAACATTTAGAGAGAACAGACAAGAAATTATTAGTAAAGATCTATGTAGTAAGGAAGAGAGTGCACTTACCAGGAGTATTCTTTGAGCCATATATTCCTCCTGAGAAATGTCTTTATATGTGTGTCAGGGAAGGGGTTAAGTAAGAGTTGATGTCAGTGAGGGGAAGATGGAATGCATGGGAAAAACAGCAAGTTTGGCCCACCTGGCAGTGGTAGAATCACAGGTCCTCACCTAGCGTACCTGTTTTCCATAGTGACAACCAACATACGTGGCTTGTCCGACTTCCCTATTTCCCTTTGCCTAGAGTGTTTTGTCTAATATTTTCCACTCATCAGCATCCATCACAAAATATTCACAAATCCCTAACTCCTGATAGGTTCTGTGGATGAGAAATACTTAGTTTCTATCCTTAGAAAGATACCAAGGAAGTGTGGTAGATCTTTTACAAAAATGGCCTCAATTATCACCCCTTTGCAAGATGATGTGTAGCAACTCCCACGCTTTGTGTCTGGTGGGTCTTGGGTCCTTCTTGACCAATGTAATATGGCAGAAGTGGCACTGTGGCATTTCCAAACCCAGGTCTCAACAGGCCTTGGGGACTTCTGTTCTTGCTTTTAAAACTGCCATGTAAATAAGCCCAGGCTAGCAGGCTGAATTCTGGGGAGACTTGTGGCCCAGTTCTTTCATCCCACAACCAGCACCCCATAAGGAAGACCATCCTTAAGGCAGCTAGACCCTTGCACACAGACTGACTACAGACACTGGAATGTGCCCAGCTGAGGTCAACCAAACCTAGCTCAGGTGAGCAGAACTATTCTGCTGAATCTTAGAATCACAATCAATAATATATGATTGTGGTTTTAAGCCACTAAGTTTTGAGATGGTTCCTTAAGCAGTGAAAGTTAACTGATCCAGGGAGAAAGAAGCATAAACAGATCAGATAAGAGCAGTTTTAGAAGTGAGCCCAGGGTTCTTGTGTAGCACAAAAAAGAGTGACTAATCAGCCTTATGGAGATTATGCATGGCTTAAGAGATAACTGTCAAGGAAGAATTAGGCATTAACCAGGTGGTAAGTGTACTATCAGCAGGGTAAACGTAGGGGCAAAAACACACAGTTAAGCAAGAAGTGCCAAATGCGTGGAAGGAAATTAAAGCACTGTGGGGCTTTCAAAATGCTGAGTTTTCAGGAAATCAAGCTAGAAAGGGGAGCAGTGTTGCCTTTAAGAAGCCTACATGCCTAGTTCCGTGAACTTCAAGGCTCAAGTCAGTCCCCACTTCCTGAGGTTCACCTGTCTGCTCCCTATTCATAACGAGTTCTGGCTTTTCTGACTTTCTGTAATATTCCTTATCTTTGCCTTTCACTGGGCATTGACACAGCCTGTGGGAAATATTTAGGTCCCATACTTGTAAATGTGTCAGCTGTGAGAGAGCTTTCTCATCCAAAGATTCCAGATTTGTTTTCGTCTCTGGAACATCTCTATTTCAGAACTGTAACAACAGCAGTTAATGAAAAAGATGAAAATTCACCTCAACCAACATATGTTGGCCATCAGTTATTTTCAAGACAGTGTGTTCTCGCTTTCCATTCACATAGAGTGGGACTCCCTGGGGCTCCCTTGGATCTAGAGCTTCAGCTGTTCGTCTGAATATGGCTGAGTGTCAAAAACAAACGGAAGCAGCCAAACATCCCAGGGATAGGGAAACCGTGTACCTACAAAGACATCCATAATTCCAGCTTGGCGTCAGCAGCCCTACATCATTTGAATCCCTGTCCTGTCACTGCTAACCCTCTAAATTGGGAGAAATTTCTTGTTTCTCATAGCCTTGGCTTCTACGTTTATGAAATAGGAATAATATTATTTTCATTTCTTTTTAATGGATTTTAATTGAAGTAGCCACATATGACTAGCAGCTACCTTATTGGACAACACAACTGTAAAGTCTGAGTGCCCTGGATTCAAATCCTGTCTGTCTCGCTTGGTAGCTGTGTAACTTTGGGAAACATACTCAACCTTGCTGAGCCTTGGTTTCCTAATCTGTAAAATGATTAGAAAAATATTTTAAAAGTTATTGGGAGGCTAAAATGAGATATGTGGATTTAGTAGCTTATACACAAAGAGCATTCAATAAATATGAGTTATTATCTTATTACTTTATGATTTCAAAGATTCATAATTTTACAAATATATCGATTATATCCTTGTCTCCCCCCAAAAGCTAATGAGACAGGTGACACAGGTTTTATCTATCAATTCTGTGTTATGGGTGAGGTGTAGGAAGCTTAGGCCCTTAATGAACGGCAGAGGTATATGCCCATTGTATGCCTGAATACTTGTTTTGTGGGTGTTGAGGACCTTTGTGACACTGTGCTGAGCACGATCAGGGTTACAGAAGACACGTGCAATAGAGACCCTATTCTCAAGCTGCATAGTGTCCAATGGCAAGGTGAAACTGACATGTGGGAAAAAAAGAAGAAATCAATGCTCTGATAGGTGGTATGGTTCTGACTGTGCATAGCAATGGTCCAGCAACATCCTTGGAGAGGGTCCAATCATTTAATGGTGTCTCAGGACCCGGGCCAGCCTGTAAAATTTAATAACCTATTAAATGCTCACATCTATCTTTCAATAGTATTGCAATTATCTATAGTCTACAGATGAGCAAACTAAGAATTTGAGAAATAAAAGAATTTGACCTAGAACACTGTCAGGTCTGTGATTTTTGTCCAACTTACAAGCTAGTAAGTTAGCTTATTACTTGTTGTGGTTGCTGGCAGATGCCACAAGAATCTTGGATCAGAGACAAAGAACTTTATGACTCACAGCACAGCAAGCAGTACAATTTAAATGATTTCTCCTTAACCCCAAGTCCCATCATGGGCTCATATGAGTGCTGTGCATGTGGTAAGTGTGTATCACAGCTGAAAAATACCGGGCTTGGGAAATCCATCGTCTTATAACAAGCAGCAAGCAAATCTGCTTTGTCTCCAACAGAGACTTGGCTTCATCCCTCAAGGTTGCTGGCTGAAAATATTACCCAGGGAAAGGGCTCAGTAGAGGGTAGTCAGTGCTTTGCATTTGGGGCCTACTCAGCTAGCAGTGTTCAGGAAGACTTAGGGCCTGTGGTTGATTGCCTCTCCCAAAGATTCCCCAGCTAAGAAGTGATTAATGTTCTTTGGCTTTAAATTCAATTTGTTCCAATATAATATGGGGCCTACTAGCCATACAGACAAGTTCAACAACCCTGCCCTCTGGTCACCACTGGAGTACTTTTGACATCACCGTGTGCCAGCGAAACTTACATTGTCCTGATTAGTTTAAGGGTCCTAAACTTTTTACCTGGTATTTAAACAACCTACATGTAGTATTCCTAATACTCATGAAATATTTCTAATAGAATATCATCCTTATTTTAGATGAGATTCAGAGAAAATTTATGTGACTTGCTCAAGGCAAACCAGAAACTCGACCTTCAGGAAAACATATTATAAGGAGAGTTTATTTTTCTCTCCTTACCCTCTATCTTTCTCCCTTCCTTATTATACTCATGCCCAGCATTCTCTCACAGATGAAGCTGGTCCTTCACTGCTGTCAGTGATCACATCGCAACCTTCCTGACATGGATCCTTTTCCCTACTGTGTCCAGCATTGAGCCTAGTGACAGCCAGAAACAAAATCGATACCTCTCAGCTTCCTTAGTTTATCTTTCATGGACGCTCAAGGAGGCGCATGGGAGAACGACAGTTTAAAACAAAAATGTCTGCTAAAAGAACAAGGAAAATAAATCAGTCTGGGGAAATTTAGCAAAACTGAGCAATTTTTATAGCATTTAGAAGATTCTTCTCTCCTGTTAAACAGAATGCAAGTGATCAAACAAGTGATGGATTTCATTAAGGGAAAGTCATTGTATGGTTCTCAAAACATAAAAAATAGTGTGATGTACCATAAAGTATAAAAGGATCTCTTTCTCAGTCCTTAGTCCCTGCAAATAGCATCTTCTGATGCCTCCTCTTGGGGCTTCCCAAGGTATTTTACCATATCTGTGAAAAACTCCTCTTTTCCTACTTTCCACGTGCGTCACAAGTGAGCACCCAGGTAGTCATGATAGCATGTAGGGGCTCAGTGGATACTTATCAGGGCTGGGACATAATGAGTAGAACCATAGCTCATGTCACTGTTTGCTTTTGAACATTTTGCAACAAATGTCTAAAACAGCTTCTTGCTGTGATAGGAGGCCTGAACATCAATTAGAACTCTTTTTTTTTCCTGTTAGTACAATTGGATATAGTTTTTTTTTTACTTATTTTGAAATAATTATTGAATCCCCAAAATTTTCAAAGATAGTATAGAAGGGTTCCATAAACTCTTTACCCATTTTCCCCCAACACTTACATTTAAGATAACTATAACACAATATCAAACCCAGGAAATTGACATTAATACACTGTATATATTTCTGTCATTTGATCATGGGTGTAGATTTGTGTAACCACAACCTCAGTCACAATACAGAGCCATTCTATCACCACAAAAATTTTCCTTCCTTTATGGTCACACCAAACACCCTCCTCCACCAGCCTGGCACCCACTAATTTGTTCTCCATCACTATAATTTTGCCATTTCAAGAATGTTAGATAAAGGCAGTCATTCAGTATGTGGCCTTCTGAGATTAGCTTTTTTCTTTTTTTTTTTTAACTTTTTATTTTATATTGGAGTACAGTTGATTAACAATGTTGTGTTAGTTTCAGGTGTACAACAAAATGATTCAGTTATACATGTACATATATCTATTCTTTTTCTGAACATCAATTAGAACCCTTTTTTTTTCCTGTTAGTACAATTGGATATAGTTTTTTTTTTACTTCTTATTTTGAAATAATTATTGAATCCCCAAAATTTTCAAAGATAGTATAGAAGGGTTCCATAAACTCTTTACCCATTTTCCCCCAACACTTACATTTAAGATAACTATAACACAATATCAAACCCAGGAAATTGACATTAATACACTGTATATATTTCTGTCATTTGATCATGGGTGTAGATTTGTGTAACCACAACCTCAGTCACAATACAGAGCCATTCTATCACCACAAAAATTTTCCTTCCTTTATGGTCACACCAAACACCCTCCTCCACCAGCCTGGCACCCACTAATTTGTTCTCCATCACTATAATTTTGCCATTTCAAGAATGTTAGATAAAGGCAGTCATTCAGTATGTGGCCTTCTGAGATTAGCTTTTTTCTTTTTTTTTTTTAACTTTTTATTTTATATTGGAGTACAGTTGATTAACAATGTTGTGTTAGTTTCAGGTGTACAACAAAATGATTCAGTTATACATGTACATATATCTATTCTTTTTCAAATTCTTTTCCCAATTAGGTTGTTACAGAATATTGAGCAGAGTTCCCTGTGCTATACAGTAGATCCCTGTTGGTTATCTATTTTAAATATAGCAGTGTGTACATGTCAATCCCAAACTCCCTAACGATCCCCCCCCTTCCCCCTGGTAACCATAAGTTCGTTCTCTATAGAATAATTTTCTAATTGCTTTTTGGATGAAGAGTGATATCAGGAACTCTCTAAAACCTCTCCTGACTCAAGTTTTACTAATAAACATATTAGATATTTGGGATATTTGGGATATTAGAACTCTCTCTCCCTAACTGAGGGATAACTTTCTCCTGCTTTCCACTTGAGTCTTTAAAGCAGAGAGATTGTTCACTCTTTTTTAATACTTTATCGAATCTTAATTGGTAAAATTTAGGTATTGCATTGTTTTGGTCTCATTTATTGGATTATAAATTCCTTCAAAATGAATGAAAAAGGAGTCATGACGTTAGTTGAATATCTGTTACGTGCTAGGGGTTGTATGTTCATATTTCTAATCATCACAATGCAAGAAGCTATTATCATCCTCATTTTTATTTTATTGTTTCCAATTTATTTAGTTATTTTTATTGAAGATAGTTAATTTACAATATTACATTGGTTTCAGGTGTACAGCATAGTGATTCATTATTTTTACTGATTATACTTCATTAAAAGTTGTTCCAACATAATAGATATAATTCTTTGTGCTATAAAATATATCATTGTTGCTTATCTATTTTATATATAGCAGTTTGTATCTCTTTCCCTTACCTCTGTCTTGCCCCCCAGCTGGTAACCACTAATTGGTTTTCTATATCTGTGAGTCTGTTTTTGTTTTGCTATATACATCCATTTCTTTTATTTTTTAGATTCCACAAATAAGTGATATCATTTAGTATTTGTCTTTCTCTGTCATTTCACTAAGCATAATATTCTCTATATCCATTCAAGTTGCTGCAAATGGCAGAATTTCACTTTTTTTATGGCTGAGTAATATTGTGTTGTAAATATACCACATCTTCTTTATCCCTTCGTCTGTTGATGGGCACTTGGGTTGCTTCCACATCTGGCTATGGAAATAATGTTGCTATGAACATTGAGGTTCATGTCTTCAAGTTAGTTTTTTTTTCATTTTTTCCAGATATAGAAACAAGAGTGAGATTGCTGGATCATATGGTAGCTCTATTTTTAGTTTTTTAAAGAACCTCCATTCTATTTTCCATAGTGGCTGCACCAATTTACATTTTCACCAACAGTGTACGAGGGTTCCCTTTCTCCACATCCTTGCCAACATTTGCTATTTGTAGAATTTTTGATGATAGCCATTCTGACTGGTGTGAGGTGATACCTCATTGCTGTTTTGATATACATTTCTCTAATTAGAGATGTTGAGCCTCTTCTCATGTGCCTGTTGGCCATCTGTATGTCTTTTTTGGAAAAATTTCTATTTAGGTCTTCTGCCCATATTTTGATTGGGTTGTTTATTTTTTTGATATTGAGTTGTATGAACTGTTTATATATGTTGGATATTAACCCCTTATCAGTCATATCATTTGCAAATATTTTCTCCCAGTCCATCGGTTGGCTTTTCATTTTGTTGATGGTTTTCTTTTCTGTGCAAAAGCATTTAAGTTTAATTACATCCCATTTGTTTATTTTTGCTTTTGTTTCCTTTGTTTTGGGAGATGGATTCAAAACAATATTGTTACAATTTATGTCAAAGAGTGTTCTGCCTATGTTTTCCTCTACAAGTTTTATGGCTTTAGGTCTTACATTTGGGCTTTAATCCATTTTGAGGTTGTTTGTTTGTTTGAGATTTTTTTGTATATGGTGTGAGGAAGTGTTCTAATCACATTCTTTTACATGTAGCTGTCCAGTTTTCCCAGCACCACTTATTGAAGAGACTGTCTTTTCTCCATTACATGTTCTTGCTTTCTTTACTGCAGATAAATTGACCATAAGTGTGTGGGTTTATTTCTGGACTCTCTATTCTTTTCCACTGATCTATGTGTCTGTTTTTCTGTCAGTACCATGTTGTTTTATAGTATAGTCTAAATTCTGGGATGTTGATACCTCCAGCTTTGTTCTTTTCTCTCAAGATTGCTTTGGCAATTCAGAGTCTTTTGTGATTCCATATGAATTTTAAGATTGTTTTAGTTCTTTGAAAAATGTCATTTTTAGATAGGAGATAAGAAGTTGAAAGTGTTACAATGCTTGCCCAAGTTCACAGAGCTGGAAAGAGGAGAGGCTGGGACCTGGTCCCAGGGTTGTCTCCAGCCCCATGTCCTTCTGTTTGGACACTGTATTCTCACTCTCTCTGCAGATAATGCTGACTCACCTGCCACAATGTCATACAATAGAACAGTAACCTGTAGTCTAATGCTCACTCCATAAGCAGACCATGTTGTATTTTCACCTTTTTACTTCATTCCTGATGGATTACCACTGCAGAAATGCAAAAAAATTTTGTCCCAGATTCAGAGACTCTGAGATTCAGGGTCTAGCCCTGTCAGAAAATTGGCCACCTCTGGCCTTCAGACATCATCTTGCATGACAGAAAGAGGCCTCAAGGCAGAAATGACTTGGGTGCATGTGCATCTGAGAGACAGATGGAGCCATGAAGGGGACCCCAAAGCTCCCGTCCCACCAACTCAGCCCCATTCACAAGGTCTGAGTTCCGAGATGGAGGGCTATCAGTGAAAACTCAAGAAGTCTTTATCATGAGGAAATCTGTGAGACACAAAACACACACAGTGTTGTTTCAGGGCCCAGGGGACCAAATGTGACACAACAAGACAGAAACAAGCAACTTTCCAATTCTGTGAGGAGACAGCAGGGGCTGGGTGTGAGGAAGTCTGCAGGGACCATAGAGCCACGTGACACCTGGAGCAGGAAAATGCCTCTGGATGAGGAAGCATCTCTCCATGCCAGGATCCTGGCGGCCAAACTCAGGAAGGGTGGACACACAGGCCCCCTCTGAGCCATGGCCCAGGCCTCTTACGACAAACCAAGGGGTCAAAGATGGAATGGGGATCTTTATTATGCAGCTAGAGAATACAGGCCAGAGATTTCCAAAAATCAATGTTATTTTAGAAACATTTGCTTCCTTAAGCAAGAGGAGTTCAGTTTATGCAAGTGATGATGTTACATGGAAGCATAACTCAATTTTTTTTTTTTTAACTTAGGAAAGGGCTAAATTAGGTCGCATGATAGTAAGTCCCCTTCCAGCAGCCACACATATTATAGGCTCGGGGGGAATGCTTTGGAAGCTGGAATAGGGGGGAACAATGTTCCAACAGGGTCCCCTGAATCCATGCTTGGTCTTCTCCACAGATCCAGTGGGGGATGGGGGACTGTGAGCTGATAAACAGCAAACAATTCCCTAAGTGCAAAGACGTTCACCCAGCACAGCCCCGAGAGCACCCAGGCGTGTGCAGGAAGGGAATGAACGTAGTAAACTGGACCAGCATTTGTGTAACAGGCAAGGACCGCCATTTATTCAAGAGTCAGAAAACCTTTCAGGAAAAAGTGACTTCTGAGATTTTTCTTCAGGACAAGTCAGAGCTAGTCGTACAGAACAGAGGAGAAGGTTAGATTCCATACATCTTACCTGCTCCTTGAGAACAAAGCTTGTCTATGTTGATACTAGTTTCAGTAGAATCATCAATATCTAGTCATTATGAAAATCAAGGTAAATGGTAATTCATGCATTCGTTCCTCTGACATTCACTGGCCATCCACAAACCCCTGGCATGGTGTGGAGTGTGGGAGGGGTAGGCATGAGGTAGAATAACCCCCATCTTCAATGTGCTCACTCTGAGATGTGGGAGCCACTCACAACTACATCAGTAAATGTGAAAGGTAACTCATACCAGGTGTGGTGAGCACTGACAAGGAAGCAACAAAAATCACTTACTCTGTGCCTAGCGTAGACCATGTTTTAGGCAAAACACTAAAGAAATGTAAGACATGGCACCTCTGTGAGTCCCTTCCTTCTCCACAAAAGAGCTATCAGTGAGGGTTGTTCCAGCAATTATTTTAAAGGTATTTAATGTTCCAAATTTCAAAAAAGAAATTCTTATTTAAAAGGATGAAAAATTTTCAATTTATAAAATGTTATACTAGACCTACTGCAGGACACCTGTCAACTGCCAGTATGATTTTGTAGTCCTAGTGCTATATCTCACAGATAATCAGGGAAAGAGCAAGTCAGAAGGGTTAGAAATTCCTGATCAGAGGCAGAAAACTGGGTGTGGAGGAGAGTAGAAAAGTGTTCTCATGACGAAGTATATTCTTAACTGAGAGAGTAAGTAATCAACCTATCATTCTGACCGCACAAACCACGTAAACAAAACTCACCATGTTCCTTTGCTGTTCACTCCGCACACCCATAAAAGTTTCAACTGAAAGGACTTTTTCCATAAGAAAAAATGTCATATTTTATATGGGAACATACTAGAAAAAGAAGGCAAGATTTAGTCTACAGACAAATTTTCTGGATAAATTTATTCCTTAAAACACATATACATTGCCAAGTAAAAATAATTGGCTCATTTACCTGACATAAGCCTCATTTCATGGACCAGCATAAAATAATCCAGACTACTTACATTTCTAATAGAAATCATATCATCCTTGATAATGAATTCATAAATTCTGTCTTGGCTTTGGTTTGCTCCTCAAAGGAAGAAAGAGAATCTTTTTCAGTTTTTGTCCCTAGAATCTAGGACAGTGCCTGAGACATATTTGCTGAATGAATGAATGAGTGACTGGTAGGAGGAGTTAGGAACCACTTCCGATCGGAGGTCAACATTGAAACCAAAGACACAGACACATGAATCTGCCTTCTACCATCTTGCAGGGTCCTTAGGTTCTCCCGTCATCTTAGATCATAAATTTTCCACACAAGTCCAAAATTAGAAGCCTATGAAGATCCCCAGCAGGATACCTGGTGTATAGGAAAGGCTTTCTATGATCTGAGAAGTTTAGTTGCTATTCACTAAGTTCATGCCATGACAACTGCTTTCAGCAAGGTGAAGAGAGACAGGGCATGTTCCTTGACCTAGGATCTCTTCCAGTTTAACTAGAGAAATGAGACAACAAATGCATAACAAAGTAGTGAACAAGTTTGCTATAAAAAAAATCAAGGGCCTTAAAAAGTACTGTGTGAGAGCCAAAGAAACATGCTGATATTGTTTTGGCCTTCAGAAGACTTCAGGGAGGAAGTCCCTACTCACCTGGGCCTCCACAGGTAACTGTAACGCCAGTATCTGGTGCACAGAAAGGACACCAGGACCTGGAATTGGAGGAACTGAGCTCAAGTCCTGCTCCCCCGCCTCAATTCATTGTTTTGGGCAAGTTCAACAACTCAGGGTTGGATCCACATTTTATGGGCTTAAGGTATATACAATTTTAGTGTGCCATCTTTAAGTAAAAAGAATGCAAATACAAAATGAAGTGTAAGTATGATAATTTACTAAGAATGAAAAAAGAAATCATAACATACTACTGGAGACTTGCATAGTCTGATCCCTTTTTTCTCTTGAGATACTAGAAATGTTTATAGAGATGCTTCCTGACTTTGTTTTCATATCTGGAACAACTCCCAGAAGCATTCACAGGACACTGCACAAGTGAAGACCTAAAAAGCTTAAACTTCCTGGGGAATTTGCCTTTTTAAACCTCTTGAATTCTTGATATTCTTTTTTTTTTTTTTTTTTTTTTTGGCCACACCATGCAGCTTGCAGGATCTTAGTTCCCTGACCAGAAATTGAACCCGGAGCCAAGCAGTGAAAACTCCAAGTCCTAACTACTGGACCGCCAGGGAACTCCAAATTCTTGATATTCTTACATGTAAAATACATAATAGTAAATCTCACAGCACTAGATTCTATAACAACTAAATGAAAGAATATATATGAAACTACTTTGGATAGCTAAGCTTTTGAAAAGACTGAGTGCTTGTGTGCAGTGTTCCATGTAGGGTATACCTCACATGCAAGGCATGGAAACTAGGAGTGACATGGAGAAAAGAGTTGGATGAAGAAGGCTAAGGGCTATGTGTTGGCTGGAAAACAATGGTGTGAGGAGAAGTCAGAAATATGAATTGTATCCTAAGGACCAATGAAGTAGGGGAAAGTGGAGAGATCTATGGCTAAAGCATTCTGGTGTAATTAAAGGAGTATTTTGAAGAGTCAATTTAGGATATAATTATGATACATTGTTATCAGGCATTGGTACTTTAGCTCAAATATGTGAATATAAAAATTATGTCTGACATTAGAAAGCATGGCCTTGTATGATGGGGTACTGGTCATATAGATGAAAAGTAATCAGAGAATGTCCTGAAAATAGAAAGTATAGGCTTGTTATAATTCTATGCAGAACTCTTTGAGACAGGCTGGGACCTGGGACCCTTTGCTGCAGTGCTTGCACCTGGATAAACATCTCCTCAAGCAACAAAATACAAATAAACTATAAGGAACTAAAAATAACTGCGTGCATGTGCCGTTGGGGCAAATTCTGGACAACAAGATAGAAAAATACCAAAAACCCACTGCCACTTCTGAAGAGCTGGGAGCAAAAACAGGGTGTCGGGAGCAAAAGCAGGGTACCACGCATGTCCTCTGTACACAGCACCACCAAGGGGGTGGGCAGAGCACCTCAGCCACCCCTCCCACCTGACCCCTGGGCCCACCCCTACCCTCACCCCATATAAGGAACCAGCACATGCGACCCCCCCACCCATAGAGGGTGAGCAAGGGAAACTGTCTCTTGTTCTTGCTCCCCCCAGCTGCAGAGGGGCCCCCAATAAAGCCTTACCTAAATTTCTTGTCTGGTCTCTGATCAATTTCTATTGATTAAGGAAGGCCAAGAACCCTGATGGGTAACACCTTGACTCCTGGAGGACACTCAATGAGAAAATAGCAGGATGCTTACTGGAAAGAGAGACTAAGGGAAGGAGGGCTAGATGGCTATAGACCAACAGGATGGACCACAGAATAAAAGAATCAAGGATTGTATTTCAGCATCATCGCTTATCAGCTGGTTGATCTTAGGCAAGTTGTTTACCTTCCTAAGCATCAAAGCATCAGTTTTCAAATCTATAAAATGGATATATAATAATAACTGCTTTCAAGTCTTTCTTTTATTTATTGATGTATTTTTGATAGGGGTACAGTGAGAAAAGACTTGAGAGAGAAATCCTCCAATGATTCTTTACTTTGTTCCTCAGGGTCTATATTTTGTTCTGGAGGGTAAGAAGAGGCAAGGATGCCCAAGGTTGTTTTTGTTTTTTGTTTATGTGTGTGTGTCTGTTCACCCAAACGTGACTAAATATAGATACAGACTCTGCTCTCTTTCACTGACCAAAGAGAACTCCTTCCAAGAAACTGTCCAAATAGAATTCATGAACTTGTTCTTCCCCTCCCAAATGAGATTCATTTTCTCTGGTTTTTTGGTTAGTCTGGGTAAACACTTTATATTTAATAGGCAAACAGAGCCTGTTTCTGAAGGATGTCTCTAAGATCACATCTACATTTTTCATGATATTTCTGCAAAGATTTTTAACAGACATTGAGATAGAACATCAAAGAGTGTTCAGTGAGATAGTAAAGCAAATGTCTTTTTAAAAAATGCTTCTGTGGGACTTCCCTGGTGGCGCAGTGGTTGAGAATCAGCCTGCCGATGCAGGGGACGCGGGTTCGTGCCCCGGTCCAGGAGGATCCCACATGCCGGGGAGCGGCTGGGCCCGTGAGCCATGGCCGCTGAGCCTGCGCGTCCGGAGCCTGTGCTCCGCAACGGGAGAGGCCACAACAGTGAGAGGCCCGCCTACCGCCAAAAAAAAAAAAAAAAAAAAATGCTTCTGTGGCACAATCAGAATGTCCCCATCCCTCCCATTCATGTCCCACTGCAGGTACATCAGAGTTCTCAACATTCACCTATTCATATGTGACTTTCACCAAAAATTCATTTTCCTTTAGCGAATCAATTTTAGCCAATTTTTCCCAAAGAAGCAAGATCGCTAATCCTGGATGTGAAATGCTCTTTGGGGACCAGCAGCAGATCTGGGATATGGCCTAAAAGTTTTCAAAGGATCCATGTCCTCTACCAACTCTGCTGCATGTGTCCATAGCAAACACTACCTTGCCTTCTCTCATAATCTTGAAGCAAGAGTGGAATGCATTTTCATTCAAGTATTTGACAGATTGTTTAGGAGTTTCTATTTCGGGATGATTTTCCTTCTTTTCAAAGGCTTAAAATCCGAGAAAATTGCATGTGCTTAATGACAAAGGAGAGCTGAGCCTACTAGGAAAGTTTAGTGAACTGCGCTCATTCACAGCCCCTAGAGAGACGATGCAGAACAAGACTTCAAACTTTGAAAAGGAGAGAGAGGGCTTTGGGGTCTTTATTTTATTTTGTTTGTTTGTTTGTTTGTTTGTTTTTTGGTTTAGCTTGGTTCTTTTGCATTTTCAGTTTCTATTTTTTTATTTTTGGCTGTGAAGGTAAATTGCTCTGTGAAGGTATTAGAAGTGGCCTTTCAACAGCCAGATGGGACTGAAGTAAAATTTCCATTTTAGTCAAACTGGCTTCACACACTGTGCAATTTTCTTTATCCCCCAGTTTCAATTCAAGGCTCCTCTAGTGATATCACACTCAATCAAAGCCGACAGGTTATTTCTATTAAAGTTTGGGGTTGAATGGAGACTAAGTGGAAGTGTGCTTCTATTGCTAAATATGTCATTCCAGGGACAGAAGGCAATACCTTGGGTAGAGTTAAGAAGATAAAATTTCAAGTGCTGCTGAAATTGGAAAACAGCTTGTTAGGGTAATTCAGCTTATTTAAATAAAATCATCGTTTATTTTGATGTCTCCCCCCACCCACCAGATTATACTGCTCCTAACTCCTTTTTCGCTCCTGCCCCCCTGCGCCTTCCTGAGGATCTTAATTATTACTCTCTCAGGAGACCTGGCTCTTTACACCACGAAGAGAGAACAGTGGTGACGGGGTCTGCCGACCTGCCAATTCCTGGCTTTTGTGCAGAAGAAGAAGCCATTTTATTGGATCATCTCTGGAGGGGAGGGAAAAAAATACACAGTTCTGCTTTCCACAGACTTTACCTTTCAAACATGTTCTGTTTGGTCCAAGTGTAATAAAAGCTAATTCCCTACAATCACGTGGGCTTCTGTGAAAGCCAAGACTGCTGCTAGGTGCATGTGAGGAATTTGGAGGAAGATAAAATAACAGTTGATTAGGCACACATACATGTGTGCAACCACTGCTATTCCTTTTGGAAGAGACAGAAATGAAACTCAACCAAAAGTTAAATCCTTTTAAAACAAGTCTTTGTTTGTCAGAGGTACAAAAGATGATTTTGTAGAGGTCTAAACTTTAAAAGCAAATCAAAAAGCTCCCCAAAGTGCATTTGCCAATATAAGCAAGATGAGGCCATTGTTCTTCTATATATTCATCAATACTGAGGAGCATCTTTGGACACATAACATCTGTATAAATGGCACTTTACTCATCATTGTGGCCAACATAAATGTTGGGAGATAAAAATATTGAATTTGGACTTATCCCAGCACATACAGCCTCCACAGTTCAGATATTAAAATGGGAGAAGGTGACGTTTCAGAGCCAAAAAGAATACTTCCTGGGTCAGTTGAAAGTTCACTGTATATCATAAGTTCTTTATATCATAAGTTCAACAATTTGGCTTCTTGCTGTGGCTCTGGCCCTATTTAGCTGTATGATGTGAGGCAACAGTATAACCTTTCCAAGACAGTTTCTCTACCCATTAAAATGAGGGTTATATAGAGTGATTCAATTCTATAAGAACTTCTGTTTGTAACACTTTTAAGTTTTTAGCAGAGATAAACACTGTGAGTAGTTCAAAGAAAAGCTTAATCATTCACAAAGGGACAATGAGTATCTACCATGGGCCGGGGCAATGCTAGTGCTGGGGTGCAAAAGTGCACAAAACAGGCATGGTTTCTGCCTGGCAACTCACATCCCAATGAGGGACGGAGAAATTAAGCAAACTAGTATGCAAATAAATGCAGAGTAGCAACCTGAGTTAAATACAGAAAAGAATATTAATATGGTACTAGGAGAGAATCAGAAGATTGACTTACAAAATATTACTCTCAACATTATAATACCGATAAAAATGTTTAGGATTGATTGAGTACTTTATATCTCATCTGTTGTTAAGCATTTTGTGTTCATAATTTCATTTAATCTTTAAATCAACACCTTAAGATAGATGTAATTATTAAACTCATAAAAGCAGATGAGGAAACTGAGTTGTATGTATTAAGTAACTTATCTGAGTTAGGAAGTGGTAAATACAGAATGTGAGCAAGTCTCTTCAAATCCAAACTTCATTCTAATAATAATTGCGTTTTTTTCTGCCCTCTATTGAAAAGATTTAGTTTTATTTGTTTTTCCTTTTCCCCTATAGTAATACAGAAAATTGCACATTTTATTCCTATTCTTGAAATGGTTACCCTTAATTTTCAATCAACATTATTAAGGCATAACTTATATACAATAAGATGCATCAAATTTAATAATGCAGTTTGATGAATTTTGACACACCTGTGTAACCACCACCATAATCAAGACATAAAACATTCTCATTACCCCTAAAAAATATCCATAAGCCATTTTTCAGTCAATCTCACTCCCTCCCAGCCCCAAGCAACTGCTGAACTGCATTCTCTCATTAAAATTCAGGTTTGGATTTTCTAGGGACTCATATAAATGGAATTACACTGTATGTACCCCCTTACATCGTCTTCATTCACTCAGTTTGTCTGTAAGATTCATCCACTGTTGTGTGTATTGGAGAGTTTATTCCGTATTATTGCTGAGGAATATTCATTGTATGGAATTACTACAATTTATCTATTTGTTGGTTGATGGGCAGTTGGATTGCTTCCAGTTTTTGTCTATTAAAAATTAAGCTGTGAAAGACATTAAAGTACAAGTCTTTGTACAGGCATATATTTCATCTCCCTTGGGTAAACACCTAGGGCTGTAATTGTTGCTAAGTAATATGTTAATTATACATTTAACATATATATATATATATACACACATATATGTATATATATATAAAACATTACATAAGTTATAAATCTGCAAAACGGTTTCCCAAAGTTAGTGATTGTACCATTTTACTAACCATATATATACACACATATATATGTATATATATATAAAACATTACATAAGTTATAAATCTGCAAAACGGTTTCCCAAAGTTAGTGATTGTACCATTTTACTAACCACTAGGAATATACGAGAGTTCCAGTTGCTCTATCCAGTTGCTCTATAGTGTTGCCAACATCTACTATTACAAAACTTTTCAGTTTTAGCTATTCTAGAATGTGTGTAGTGATATCCTATCGTGGTTTTAATTTACATCTCCCTGATGACTAATCACGGTGGCAAAACTTTTATGTGCATATTAGCCACTCATACATCAAGTCTTTTTTTTTTTTTTTTTGCGGTATGTGGGCCTCTCACTGTTGTGGCCTCTCCCATTGCGGAGCACAAGCTCCGGACACACAGGCTCAGAGGCCATGGCTCACGGGCCTAGCTGCTCCGCGGCACGTGGGATCTTCCCGGACCGGGGCACGAACCTGTGTCCCCTGCATCGGTAGGCAGACTCTCAAGCGCTGCGCCACCAGGGAAGCCCCCATTAAGTCTTTTGATGACTTTTATTTCAGTTGGTTTGTGTCATTATTTAATTGTAAAGGGTTTTATATATTCTGTATACAAATCTTTTTTCAGATATATGCATTGAGAATATTTCCTCCCATTCTGGGCCATGTCTTATTATTTTCTTAAATTTATCTTTAGAAGAGGATTTATTTTTTATTTACTGACTTTATGTTTCATTGATCTCTGTGTTTATCCCTCTCCCAATACCACACTTTGTCGAATGCTATAAACCACAATATTGGGGAGAGTAATTGCTCCCACTTTAATTTTCTTTGTCATATTGTTTTATCTGTTCTAAAGCCTGTGCATTTCTATATAAATATTAGAATAAACATGTCTGTGTCTATTAACAATAACTTGTTAGGAGTTTGATAGAACTAGTCTTAAACATATAGCACAAATCTAGAGAGAATTGATAGCTTTACTAGATTGAGTATTCCAATCCATGAATGTGGTATATTCTCTATGTACATATGTCTCCTTTCATTTATTTTATCACCATTTTGTAGTTTTCAAAATAAAGATCCCATACATTTTTCTTAATGAATACCTAAGTATTTTCTTTTCTTTGGAGGAAATATAAATGGTATTGTGTTGATGATTTCAGTTTCCAAATTTTTGTATTAGAAATATGATTGATTTGTACATGTTGACCTTGTATCCTGTGACATTGCTGAATTCAATTATTACTACTATTGTTGGTTTGGTCTTTAACTTTTTAAAAAATTTCTTAGGATTTTTTTTTTTACAAAGGCAGTGATATCTGCAAAAAAGAAATCTTTCTTTTTTTCTTTATAATTTGTACCTTTTATTCCCTTTTCTTGCCTTCTTGCAGTGAGGAGAACTTCTGATACCATGTTGAAATAGTGTGTGAGAATAGACATCCTCAGTGTATCTCTGATCTGAAGAAGAAAGCATTCAGTCTTTTGCCATTAAGTATGATTTTAATTTTTTTGTAGATTCCCTTTATTGTTGAAAATTCTGTTCTTCCACCTCTATGGCTTTCCTGTTTTCAAAGTTATTGATTTCTGCTCTTTTTGTTATTATTTCCTTCCTTCTGCTTGCTTTGGATTTATTTTTCTCTATGCTTTCTAGCACCAGGAAGCAGGAAATTAAGTTATTTTTTAAAATAATTTCCTATATTCTAATATAAGCATTTAGTGCAATAAATTTTCCCTCAGTGCTGGTTTACCTACACCCCACAAAATTTGATAAATTTTGTTTTCATTTTCGTTCAGTACTATTTTTTTATTCCTTTGAGACTACTTTGACTCATAGATTATTTAGAAGTTTTAATTAATAATGGTTGTTTTATGATATGATCTATCTTGGTGAATGTTCCATGGAAACTTGAGAAAACCATACATTCTGGTGTGATGAGTGCAGTGTTACATATATGTAAATTAGGTCCTGTGAGTTGACTGTGTTGTTGAGTTCTTTTATATTCTTGCTGATTGTCTGTCTTGTACTTATATTAGTTGTTGGTGCCAGGGGCAGGGGCAATAGGGAGGGAAGGTAGAGGGTTGAAGTTGCCAACTGTAATTGTGGATTTTCCTGTCTTCTTTCAGCTCGACCAGTTTTTGTTTCACATATTTTGAGATCCTGTTGCTTCGTGTGTATATAGTTAGAATTGTTATATCTTTCTGGGAGATTAATCCTTTCATCATTATATAATGTCCCTCTTTATCTTGAGTAATTTTCTTTGCTCTGAAGTACACTTTATCAATATTAATATAGCCACTCATGCTTTTTTTGATTAATGTTTGCATGATATATCTTTGTCCACTCTTTTACACTCAACCTACCTTTGTCCACTATATTACACTCAACCTATTGAATTTGAAGTTACATTATTGCAAATAACATATAATTGGGTTATATTGAAAAGCAAATAGTTTTTATTTTGATGAAGTCCTATTTATTGATTATTTTATAATCCATAATTTTAGTGTCCCTTTCTAAAGAAATATTTGACTTGTCCAAGTTTTCAAAGATTTTCTTGTATGATTTCTTTAGAGTGTTTATAATTTTAGCTTTTACCTCTAGACCTATAACCCATTTTGAGTTAATTATTACAGATTTTATGAGAAAAAGGTCAAACTTCCTTTTTCTTCATTTTTTTGCATATGGATGTTAATTGTTCCACCACCATCTTTTAAAAAGTCTATTATTTCTTATTGAATTATCTTGGCAATTTTTTATAAGAACTATTGACCCTATATATGTGTGGATATATATCTCTGTATTCTCAGTATTTGTTCCATTTGTCCATGCTTATTCTTATGCCAATCTCACACCACTGTCTTAATTACTATAGACTTATAATAAATCTTGAAATCTGGCAGGATTATATTCTAAAGTTCTTCTTTCAAAATTGTTTGGCTACTGTAGGTCTTTTGAATTTTCATGTGTATTTTAGAATCAATTTATTAATTATTGCAAAACAGTCTAGTTGAATTTTGATTAGGATTGTGTTGAAACTATAGATCAATTTGGGAAAAAAATTGACAACAGTGAAGCTTTCAAACCATGAACATGATGTAGCTGTCCATGTACTTAGGTTTTCTGTAATTTTTCTTGGAATTTTCTTCAGTGTTTGGCTTTATTTTTCATATTTATCCTTCATATTTTACATGTCTTATGGTCTTGTAAATTATTTTGATTTTGCTAACTGAATTTTTAATTTTTTTGCTGCTAGTATATAGAAATACAACTAATTCTGTATACTGACATTTTATTCTGCAATCATGACAAATAACTCATAGTTCTAGTAGCTTTTTATAGATTTAATAAGATTTTTACATTAACAATATGTTATTTTCTAATAAAAATCATTTAACTTCCTTAATATGTATGGTTTTGTTTCTTTTTCATGCCTAATTTCTCTTTCTGGGGCCTCCAGAAAACATGGAATGGCAGTGATTAGAGTTGATATTGTTTAATTGTTCTTGATCTTAGGGAGGAAAAATTTAGTCTTTTACAGTCAGGTATATTAATAGGGTAGCTGGATTTGGGAGGGGGGGTACATTCCCTTTATCAGATTGAAGAAGTTTCCTAAGCTTATTTTCAGAGAGGTTTTTTTTAAAAAAAAAAACAAAACAAGCAAACAAACATTGAGTAGTTAATTGTGTCAGATGATTCTGATACAGCTATTAAGAAGATAATACTGATTTTTGCCATTATTCTGCTAATGAAGTGAATTGTAATGATTAATTTTTTAATATTAAACCAACCTTGAATCCTTAGTTTAAACACTTACATATGATTATGATCCATTGTGCTTTTTATGTTTTCAAGTTCTATTTGCTAATAATGTGTGCTATAGGTTGAACTGTGTCTCTGAAAAAGACGTGCTGAAGTCCTAGCCTCCAGTGTCTATAAATTTGAACTTATTTGGAAATAGGGTCTTTACAGATGATCAAGCTAATCTGAGGTCATTTGGGTAGGTCTTAAGCCAATATAATTGGCATCCTTATAAAATGGGAAAATTTGGACACAAACACAGACATGCACAGAGGGAAGGTGATGTGAAAATGACTATGTGACAATGGAGGCAGAGATCATCAGAAATACATCTACATGTGGAACTGCTCCTATAGAACAGCTACTGAACGCTGGCAGAAGACCTCAGACCTCCCAAAATGCAAGAAACTCCTCACGTACCTGGGTAGGGCAAAAGAAAAAAGAAAAAGCAGAGACAAAAGAGTAGGGACCGGACCTGCACCAGTGGGAGGGAGCCGTGAAGGAGGAAAGGCTTCCACGCACTAGGAAGCCCCTTCGTGGGCAGAGACTATGGGTGGCGGAGGGGGAAGGCTTCGGATCCATGGAGGAAAGCGCAGCCACAGGGGTGTGGAGGGCAAAGCGGAGAGATTCCCGCATGGAGTGTCGGTGCCGACCGGCACTCACCAATCCGAAAGGCTTGTCTGCTCACCCGCCGGGACGGGCGGGGGCTGGTAGCTGAGGCTCAGGCCTCGGTCGGATCACAGGGAGAGGACTGGGGTTGGTGTCGTGAACACAGCCTAAGGGAGCTAGTGTGCCATGGCTAGCCGGGAAGGAGTCCGGGAAAAAGACTGGACCTGCCTAAGAGACAAGAGACATTTTATTCCCTCTTTGTTTCCTGGTGCGCGAGGAGAGGGGATTCAGAACGCTGCTTAAAGGAGCTCCAGAGAGGGGAGTGAGGCTCAGCTATCAGCGCGGATGCCAGAGATGGTCATGAGACGCTAAGGCTGCTGCTGCCGCCACCAAGAAGCCTGTGTGCGAGAACAGGTCACTAGCCACACCTCCCCTCCTGGGAGCCTGTGCAGCCCGCCACTGCCAGGGTCCCGGGATCCAGGGACAACTTCCCTGGGAGAACGCACGGCGTGCCTCAGGCTGGTGCAAGGTCATGCTGGCCTCTGCCGCTGCAGGCTCGCCCCACAGCCGTACCCTTCCCTCCACCCAGCCTGAGTGAGTCAGAGCCCCCGAATCAGGGACTGAACTAAAAAATGCAATAGGGAGTTTCAACAGCAGACTCAATCAAGCAGAAAAATAATCAGTGAACTCATAAACAAGTCACTTGAAATTATCCAACCAAAGGAGAAAAAAAGAAAATTAAAAGGAATGAAGCTTTCTTTCCTACAAGACTTTTGGGACACCATCAAACAAAACAATACACCTTTTATAGGAATCCCAGAAGAGCGACAAAGAACAGAAAGTTTATTCTGAGAAATAATGGCTGAAAACTTCCTAAATATTAGGAAAGATATGAACATCCAGGTACACGAAGTCCAAAGTCCCCAATCAAGATCATCCTAAAGCAAACTCCATCAAGACACATTATAATAAAGCTGTCAAAAGTCAAAAACAAAGAGATAATCTTTAAACCAGCAAGAGAAAAGAACCTCATCACATACAAGACTATAAGCAGATTTCTCAGCAGAAACCTTGCAGGCCAGGAGAAAGTGGAATGATATACTCAAAATGCTGAAAGAAGAAGAACTACCAACAAAAAACACTTTACTTGGCAAAACTATCCTTCAGAATTGAAGGAGAGAAAAAGACATTCCCAGACAAACAAAAGCTGAAGGGGTTCAACAAAAATAGAACCGCCTTATAAGAAACGCTAAAGGGAATAATTTAAGACAAAAAGAAAGAATGCTAACTAGTAACAAGAAATTTTATGAAAAGTATAAAACTCACTGGTAAAGGTAAATATATAGTCAAAATCAGAATATTCTAATATTGTAATGGTGGTATGTAAATCACTTATAGCACTAGTATAAAGATTAAAAGACAAAAGCTTAAAAATAACTAGAGGTACATTAATTTGTTAATGAATATACAATATAAAATATGCAAAGTGCCACATCAGAAACATAAAATTTATGTAGGGGAGAGTAAAACAGTTGAGCTTTTGTATGCAAACAAAGGTAAGGTGTTATCAGCTTAAAACAGACTGTTATAGATACAAGAAATTTTATTTGGCATGCATATGTCACAGTAACCACAAAGCAAAAATCCATAGTAGATACACAAAAGATAAATAGAAAAAACTGAAAGCATACCAATATAGAAAATCATCAAATCACAAAGGAAGACAGGAAAAAAGGAAGAAAGGAACAAAGGATCTGTGAAATACTCAGAAAATAGTAAGGAAAATGACTACCATTAAGTCGTTACCTATTAATAATTACTTTAAATGTAAATGGATTAAATTACCCAATCAAAAGACATAGAGGGACTCAATGAAAAAAAATAGGCCCAACTACATACTGCTTATAAAACATTCACTTCAGCTTTCAGACAGACATAGACCATAAGTTAAGAGATGGAAAAAGATATCTCATACAAATGGAAAATGAAGGAGAACAAAAGTGGTTACACTTATATAAGACAAGATAGACTTTAAGTCAGCTGAAATACGACACAATGAGGCTTACTATAGAATGATAAAGAGATAAATTTATAAGAGGAAATAACAATAGTAAATGTATATGCACCCAACATTGGAGCACCTAAATATATTAATATAGGCAGATCTGAAGAGGAAAAAAGATAGCAATACAAAAACAGTAGAGGATTTCAATACCCCACTTTCAACAATGGATATATCATCCAGACAGAAAGTCAATAAGGAAACATTAGACGTGAACTACATTTTAGAACAAATGGACCTAACACATATACAGAAAATCCAGCCAATAGCAACAAAATACACAATTTGTCAATCACACACAGAAGGCTCTCTGAGAGATTATATATTAGGCCACAAGACAAGTCTTAACACATTTTAAAATAATGAAATTATATCAAATATCTCTTCCAAATATTGAATTAGAAATCAATAACAGGAGAAAACCTGGAATATTCACAGATAAGTGGAGATAACTAAGGTATTTTCTTTTTTTTTAAAGATAGACAAAATTGACAAAACTTTAACTAGACTAACAAGGAAAAAAATGAGATAAAACTCAAATAAATAAAATCAGAAATGTAACAGGAGATATTACAGTTGATACCACAGAAATACAGAGGACCAGAAGAGAGAATTATGAATAAATATATGCCAACAAATTCAATAAGCTAGAAGAAATCGATAAATTCCTATAAACATACAACATGCTATTACTGTTTGATCAAGCAATCAATCTCCATGGTATTTACCCAAAGGAGGTGAACACTTATGTCCACACAAAACAATGCACATGAATGTTTAGAGCAGCTTTGTTCCTAATCACTAAAACTTAAAAATAAGAGGTCCTTCAGTAGGTAAATAGGTAAACAAATTGTGGTACATCCAGATAATGGAATATTATTCAGTTGTAAAAAGAAATGAGCTATCAAACCACGGAAAGACATGGAGGAATCTTAACTGCATATTACTAAGTGAAAGCAGCCAATGTGAAAAGGCTAAATACTGTATAGTCTCAACCGTAGGACATTCTGCAAAAGGCAAAACTGTAGAGTCAGTAAAAAGATCAATGGCTTGGGGGGAGGAGAAGCATAAGTAAGTGGAGCACAGAGGATTTTCAGGGCAGTGAAATACACTCTATGATACCATAATGGTGAATACATTATAAATTTGTGCAAATCCATAGAATGTACAACAGCACAACTTGACCACCATGTAAACCTCAGACTGAGCGATTATGATGTGTCAGTGTAGGTTTATCAATTGTAAAAAATGTACCACTCTGTGTGGGATATTGATAATGGAGGAAGCTGTACATGTGTGGGGTCAGGAAGTATAAAATCTCTGCACCTTCCTTTCACTTTTGCAATGACCCTTAAACTTTTCTAAAAAAAAAAAAAAAAGGCTTACAAAATCTATAAACATATTAAAATACTTATAATAAATTTTGTAAGTTCTTCATCTGCTAATTCCACCCCTGCCCTCATTTATGGATATTTTTCTTGTAGCTGAATTTTATCTAGTTGTGAGTAACCATTTGCTGCATCTTTTTTGGAGTGGGTGCTGAACATCGTGCTGTTATACTGTTGACTATTTGGAATTAATCACATCAATGTTAATGAGTGCTGAAGTTTGCTTAACTGGGAGTTAAATTATTTGTGGATTACTTTGATCCATTCTAGAGTTGTTCTTAATCTCTGTTAGGATAGATCTAGTGTAGCCTTTACTGTTTATGTTATTTTAGCCATAGTGGTAATAAGTGACTTGTTTTTTAGTACTATTGATTATTCAGTATCTTTAGTGTGGTTTATCTTGTCTAGACAGAAAGAATTCAAACATCTTCCAACTCTATGTGAACTCCAGGCACTGTTTACTTTGTAACTCCTCATAAAGTATTCTTTCTTTGACTTCCTGGAAGTTCTACATATGCATGTGCAGACTAGTATTCCACCCAATATTCAAGACTACCTCCTATGAAAATTTCTGAAGACTTTCTTGCTTATGTCTCTTTTCTTTGGTATTCTTCTCCACGAATGTCATGCAACTCAGATTTCCTGGACTTTGCTCTCTGTCCACTCAACTCAGCAAGGCTCTTCTGTTCTGCTTAGGTTTCTCTCCCTGGGTTGTGGTCCAGAAGAAATGCCTTCGATATAAAGCTGGGGCATTCTGAGGGCTGGCTAACCTCACTGGTTTCCTTTCTTTCTGGGATCACAGTTATGGACCACTTGCCAGTTTTGTGTTTTTTTATGGCTGGAGAGTAAGTCTGATCCTGGTTACTGCTTCATGGCTCATAGCAGAAAATTATACTGATACTGAAGATTTCTGGAATTAATTAACCTATAAATAAATTTATGACAATTTTGTGGTTAGTTTATTGAATGTGAAAGTTTGTGGGATAGTCACTTGAAAATAATCATCAGGCAATTGAATATTTGACAACTCATGGTAGTGATTTGGACAGGATGTATATTGGGTAGTTATTTTCATGGAGAGAATTTAGGGCAGAGAAGTAAAAGTGGGGACAGTCATAGTCAAGTGATGGGTACATTTAAAAAGTTGCTGGGTGTTAATGAGTGGTTAGAAGTGAGAAAATAGTAACTACATTTTATGAATTAAATTTTATAAAATTTTTCCAGAAGAATATGCATTTGATGTTGCAGGAGATAGCAGTTTGGAGGAAAATATGAACTTCCCCATTATAAATAATTTAAATTACAAATCTTCCTTGACTTATGATAAGATTATGTCCCAATAACCCCATTGTAAATTGAAAACATCTTAAGACAGAAATGCATTTAATACACCTAACCTACTAAACATCATAGCTTAGCCTATTCTACCTTAAACATGCTCAAAACACATTAGCCTACAGTTGGGCAAAATCATCTAACACAAAGCCTGTTCATGTTGACTATCTCATGTAACTTATTGAACAATATGCTGAAAGTGAAAAACCATGCTAGTTTGGGTGCGGAATGATTGTAACTGTATTGATGGTTTACCCTCGTGATCTCGTGGCTGACTGGAAGCTACAGCTCACTGCTGTTGCCCAGCATCATGAGAGGGTATCATATTATTCCCATCCCATTAAAAGATCAAAATCCAAAATGTGAAGTACAGTTTCTACTGAATGTATATCACTTTTGCACCATCACCAAGTCAAAAAAGTCACAAGTCAAACCATTATAAGTCAGGAACCATCTGTAGTAGTTACTTGTGTTCCCCATCTCGGATTACAGAATCTTCACATTCTGAAGCACATTCCCAGTTTTTATACATATGTTGCTCAGGAACTTAACCATGATGAAAAAGAAACAGATGAATAGATTGAAATAAGCTAAAATCACATGTAGACTCTACAGAACTCAAAGATACAGAAAAGATGCCCAAAACATACAGGAGGTTCTCAAATGCTTTGGGTAGGTACAACGTATCAACCAGGATCAATTTTAAGATATAGGACAAAAATATAGTAACCAAAAACAACTAAAAATAAATGGTCGCTTTCTATTTATAAATCTTGCTTTATTTTTTTATTATTAATACAAACTTATAATCTGTTAGCACTAGAAGCTTTCTTTAGTGACCAGACATTGTAGTTTATTGTTGATATGAAATTCAATGTCTGGGGAGGTTAACAAAATGAAGAGATTATGTATTAAATTAGTGGCAGAGCCGGAACTAGATGGGGCTCAATCCTTCTGTCTTTCAATCCAGATCTATTTTTCTTGAGCAGGCATGTGCCAACAGCTAGCTAGCTGCTCACTTAATGGTTTCTCATTCTTCCGACTCTTCCTGAGCACACAATTCAACTAAATCTCTAGCTTCACTTGAAGTTAGGTAACTTCATCTGTCCTTTGGTCCTGCATATTAAACCCTCCTACAGCATGCTCTATTCTTTCTCCTCTCCTCTCTGCTGGCATCTATGAAAGACCAGATGACCGTAGAAACCACATGTTGATATCGCAGATCTTCTGTTAGTCTGGACCCTGCGTAATTGTAAGGATCTTCCTCTTCCTCTACCCTCTCCATTTGGACTTTGTGTGAATGAGAAATAAACAGTTGTGTTGTCACTGAGATTTAAAGATTCATCTTTCACAGCAGTGAGCGCTGCCTTAATTAATAAAGGTCTATAACTTTTCTAAAACAATAATCTGGGACATGTTTTAATAGGTTAAGAACAGACGCCTCTGGGAAAATGGGTGTAGACAAAGGTACAATCAAAAGGTACTGTCTTCTACGTGTTCCCTTTGTGCCTTGTCTAAATCTATCTCAGTCACAAAAAAGGCAACTGGCTCTGGCAGGAATGGTTTCTTTACAACTTGAGATAGAACTTGTCATTGGTATTCAATGCATAGAAGATGATAAAGCTGAAATAGAGAGCTAAGTCAAAAGCTATGCAGAAGAGCATAATTTTATACCGGGGGGAAGAAGCTCTAGGAACACAGACAAGAACAAGTAAGTGTGAATGTGATAGTGGGGTGAACTAAACAGTTTCCTTGAAAAAAACAAACAAAAAAAAGGCATCAGACTCTTGAATTTTTCTCCATGAGCCATCCGGAACATGCTACACAGGTGCGTTTGTTTTCTTCACCACATTTTAGATAGAAGATGCCCACAGCATATTTCTTGGTGTCCATGACCATAACTCTATCTCCTTTCTTCTGAAAATAACCTCTGAGATCCAGTATTCATCATCCTTCCCTATAAGAAAATTGGTCATCCATTCCCATTAGCAACTAGTCCTAGTCATTCAACATCACCCAAGGAAGCCATTTAAGACAAACCACAGAACTGGTGGCTGTGGACTGTACCACGACATCAATTTTTCCTTGTAGTGGAATTTGCTCACCTCATTTAATTGTCTCCTTTAACACAGTCATCTATCTGAGTCCATTGACTGGTCTGAATTTACACAGGTTATTTGAAAAATAAAGGTCAGATACACACCAGACAGCTAGAACCACATTTATTAACCACAGTCCTCTCCTCCCCCTCCCCCACCTGCCTCGCCGACTCTCAGCATCATCAGTGTCATCCGGAGCGAGAGAGCAGTAAATTAAATGTGGCAGAACATGAAACAGGAGCCAAAAATGAAGCCACAGATTAGTGATAAATGATGCCAAGTTCAACCTTATTAGCCTTTGAAAAACCATGCAGCTCTGCCAAGCCAGTATCTAACCTTGTTATATAAAGAGCCCCTATATGGTGCAATTGCTGCTGGTTTTAATCTGAGGACGCCAAAGAGGCAATTAGATATGGCTTCGAGGTGAAGATGAAGTTCTTTCTCAAGGGGATTTGCTACTTGGTGAGAGCTCAGCCTACAAAGTTTTGAAAATTCTTTCTTCACGCTCTTCCTTGGAGCCTTGCTAATTTTACACCATCGGCCTTCAGACTTTGCTTTTTTTAAAATATTCACATATATGCATTCAAAAATATCCTCAAGAAGAAAATATCAAAGCAGTTCCAGTACAAAGAAGAGATCCACGTTCTTTGCTAGTTTCATCAAACTGTAACTTCGATGCTGCCCTTTGGGGACAGGATCTTTCTTGGAGGTCAGCAACAGATAGAACTGGGACATATCACAGGATGCAGATTCTGTGCAGTATAGCTGGTACTCAGCAATTACTATTAGGATGACTGGCTATATTTGATTACCTTTCTCTCAGTTAATATTGTGGGAAGTGGCAAGTTATTCAAGGGGCCAAGGTGAGGATGTTGGGAGTGCCAGAGAACTGACTCAATATCACAGAGCCCTGAAGGCTAGGGCAGAACCAATACAGTTAACCCAAGATGTCAAACGGCAACTTAATTAAGGTAGATCGATAGAAGAATTCTTGAGAAGACAAGAGCATGCCTTGCAGCATGCCTTAGCTAGCAAGGCAATAGTGTCTAATCAAACCCATAAAGTGAGGAGAGCATTGAAATGCAATTTTTATATAGAAGTCAGAATTAATTGTATCTAGCATATGCGTCTGTTTCATATCCTATAAAGTGTATGCTTTTAAAACTAGTTTAAAAACATTACTGGGAACCAGAAAAGTTTTGTTCACTCAGTATATTGGAAATGGATAGGAACAGTTGATAAGAGAAAGGAAAAGTCATTGGGTTGACAAGAATAGAGGAAACCCAAGCTCGACGCACACACAGAGGGAAAACTACATTCTCGGCTATTAAGAGCAGATCTGGAGGAGCTAGAAGCTAAAAATGAATAAATGCAAAGAACAGGAAGAGGCCCTGGTACAGTGTTCAGAGCACTGAATAAACGCCTTGCCTGAAAGTGGGGTCCATGGACTCCCAGGTGACCCAGTAGCATCTGCAACACCTGGGAGCTTGTTGAAGATGCAGAAACATGGGCCCCACCCTACTTCCTAAATCAGACACTACAGTTTAACCAGATGATTTGAAAATCTGTAAGGTTTGGAAGCATTGCCCTGAAGACCTTCATCAGAAAGAGCAGAAAATGTCAGACCTCACAGCAGCCCTCACAAATACCTGAGCAAGGGGAGAGCGCAACCTCTGCCTCTAGCCTAAAAGTCTACACTTTCTACAAGGGGAGTGAGCTGCCTGGCTGGACAGGGTTTGAACCTGAGAGAGAAACAGGACAGTGTCCTGATACTTGTGTCCCTCCGTGATGGACAGAGCGGACAAACCAAGAAAGAATGTCCTGCTCAGGAGGAAATACACTCACGACCACATTCCTTTCTCACCCAGTCCCACTCTACCCGTTCTCCACACCCTGAAGTGAATCCTGTTTGTCCACTGGTCCCAATCCCTGATAAACAGCCCACGGTTGGCTGTTGGGGAAAACAGACCTACACCACTCCGAAGATGACTAGGCTCAGCTGCCTTCGTGAATTCACCCAGCTCTTCATTTATAATGATGAAAAGACAACTAAAATCACCAACCATGCTAGAAAAATAAACATTGTAAATAGCATTGAGGATGAAAATATTGAACAGCTAAAGTGGCATTGACTCCAACAACGAAAATATGCAGAAACATCAGGATTTGCTACTTTGAGGCCAAATAGCAGAATGTCACAGAACAGCCAAAATAAGTGGTTCTCAACCACTGATCAGAATCTCCCAGAGGAATTGTGAAAACACTACCTGCTGGGCCCCACCCCAGAGTTTCAGTTTCAGTGGGTGTGGGCAGGGCTGGGAAATTTGCATTTCTGACAAGGTCCCAGGTGATGCTGATATTGCTGGTCCAGTAACCACACACTGAGAACCACTGATCACCATGGTGCGGCCAAGCAGCCAACCCGGGGATAAAAAACAGATATTATTCAGGAAATCGATGAACAATTTCAGGCATGAGAATCAGAAGTGTCCAGACACTGCCAGCTGTCCCTGGGGAGTCAGGGGAGTTTATCACCCCCAGTTGAAAACCACTGATTTGATCCAATTACTTGTGAGAACAATGGGGCCAACATCATCCATTTAGATCAGCGGTTCTCAAACCATGCATGTATCAGAATCACCTCAAGAGACTGTTAAAACATGGATTGTAGGCTCTGCCCCAAATTTTCTGGATCCCATGTAATGCCAACACGGCTGGCCTATGCACCACAGTTTGAAAAACACAGATATAGTCCATCCAGAGCTTAAACAATCATTTTTTACTCCCTGGAGCTGGAAAGAGGGCTTTCCTCCCTGGTAGCGTGTGGATTTAAGGTGGAGGATATGTCTCTGTATATAGCCTGTGTCCTGTTCACATTCTTACTGGTCTGGCCCATGGATCTTAGTGGCTAGTGGTAGGCTGGAGTGTGAGAGGACGGTGGCAGAGGCCAGAGCTATCATTTTGGTTGGGTGAGGTGGGACACTACCAGAAAACCCTGCTGCAGATATCTGTGAGGGTGGGATTGGAGAACAGAGTTTAAGGCTCAGACCTCTACTGCCCCGTCTCTCTGCCTCTGGCCTGGGCCCCAATCCTCACATCAACACTGTTAAATCTTAGGTTTGTCCTGCATTTTATCCAGCCACAAGTAAGAAAGAAGTTGGGGCCAGGGAGATCTGTGAGCCTGCTAAGGGTGACCACACGTCCACTATCCCATGCAGTTGCGTAGAACAGAGGAAGTGGAAGGGAGAAGGGTGAAGAACGAGGGACCAGAACACCTCCACCTTTTAAGACACAGTTAGCTTTGCCAGATACAAAAAGTTGGCCAATACAGTCTGGAGCTCTCTCAATCAAATACCTCACATCCTTTTGTGTGCAGGAGGGGAGCAGGTAGATCAGAGTGATGGTTAAAAGTATGCAGACCAGGGGCTTCCCTGGTGGCGCAGTGGTTGGGGGCCCGCCTGCCGATGAGGGGGACACGGGTTCGTGCCCCGGTCCGGGAGGATCCCACATGCCGCGGAGCGGCTGGGCCCGTGAGCCATGGCCGCTGGGCCTGCGAGTCCGGAGCCTGTGCTCCGCAGCGGGAGAGGCCACAGCGGTGAGAGGCCCGCGTACCGCAAAAATAAAATAAATAAATAAATAAATAAAAAGTATGCAGACCAGATTTAGCACAGGGCAGAGAAGAGCATCCCCTTCCCCGAAAGATAAGTTTTCCACCTTTTTTATGGAAGGGCTCTGCCTCCAGATTCACCTCCTTATTTTTCCAAGGTAGACCTCACTTTCCTTTATGGCCAAATTTACGTTCTGCTTGCTTTGTTTCCAGTCCCACCAACTCCGTTCAAATCTCATTTTACTCTTTCCTAACTCCTTTGTGTATTTAATCCTGTGCTGTTCCATCATTTTTTTTTAAGGGGGGAAGTCTGATTTCTCCAACCAAACTATATGCAAATTCCTCCAAGAGTACAATGGGACCATTTTTCTATTTGTTTCCTTCATGCCAGGCCAATGTATTATCTTTCAGTAGCCATATCAATTTCTGCAGGGAAAAAGAGGCATCACATAAAATTCATGGGAATCAAGGGCAAAGTCACGAAGCAACTGTGCCTTGAATCCTTCATTCCTTCAGTTACCTGTGTGATCTTGAGCAATTTAATCTGACTCTCTGCAATTTTGCCTCCTCTTCTGTTGGAAGGAGGATAATGATTGTTTTCAGAATCAGACATGATGTACACAAAAGACCTAATACCAAGCTTTCTAAATAGTAAGACAAAATAAATGTAACAATTATTATCCTTATTAAAAGATCAACATATGGATATACCCTTTGTTTACAAGCTGGCTCCTCACAGGGACAGTCCAGCATATATTTCACATTTTATCCTAACTCTCCTGCTCTCCCAGACATCCGCCTCACAGCTCATTATTTTCATTATACACCTGCCTGATCCGACATATACCTCTGTCTTTTTCTTGGCTATTTCTCATGCAGTTTTCCTCTTTATTCTGGAAATGGATCCTTAGGTGGGCCATCTCTGATGTCTCCCCTCCCAGCTGGGTTCAGTCCACTCCCCCCACCACTAGGGGGACACTTCTACTTGAACATCCCCGAGGGTATCGCTCACAATGAAGTCAGTCCACACTGCAAGTCCCTAAGTACCCATAAGTTACATCTGACATCACAATAAACTTCTTCCAATTCTTACCTTAGTGAAGGAAATTGAAGCTCAGGCAGCAGGTGGAAATATACGAGCTGAGACTTCAGGTTTGCATTCTATAAGGTTAACTCTCTGTCAAATACATGCCTCTTTTAATTTTTCCATCTCCCATTTCTCTCCTATTCTCTACTGGGAACTGTTGTTAGAAGGTCTTTGGACTCAGCAGGTAGGCTCTTATTTTTGTCCATGGCTAATTTTTATCATTATGCTTGGGCTTCTGTTGGTAGGCTCTTAATGAGGTCCTGCACCACATGTGCAGATCAATCCAGGTGGTTTCACAGGAAGTAGGAAATCGGCAGCATTGCTAGAACAGGAAGTTAGCAAGCCTTCTCCTGCTCTGGGCACCCCAGCCCATGCCCACTTAGAAATATCACATTGGAGAAGATAGTAATCTTCTTAGAGGTATGCCCTCTAAAAACAAGAGAAGGCAGCTAACAGGAAAGTAAGAAGACAGAATAACTGTAAAAATAAGATACTAGAAAGCAAAATTCATAGTAGCAACAGTGATTCTGTTCAGAAGCTTTTTCAACCCTAATGCCATTCTTTCTGCCTTCATTATTCTCTTTGATGATTACAACAACTTCTTTTTTTTCTTGTTTGTTTGTTTTTGTTGTTTTTGTTTTTCGGTTTGCGGGGCCCTCACTGTTGTGGCCTCTCCCGTTGCGGAGCACAGGCTCCGGACGCGCAGGCTC
>NC_041215.1:34529983-34622615 GCF_002837175.3 Physeter macrocephalus
GCGCGTCCCCTGCATCGGCAGGCGGACTCTCAACCACTGCGCCACCAGGGAAGCCCTACTTCTTTCTTTTATAATTTTTATAGTAATAGAGTTGATTTAAAATGTTGTGCCCATCTCTGCTGTACAGCAAAGTGACTCAGTTATACACAGACATTCTTTTTTTAAAATTATTTTCCATATGGTTCATCACAGGATATTGAGTAAGGTTCCCTGTGCTATACATTAGGACCTTTTTATGTATCCGTTCTAAATGTAATAGTTTGCATCTGCTAATCCCAAACTCCCAGTCCCTCCCTCTCCCTCCACCCCTCCCCCTTGGCAACCACAATTCTGTTCTCTATGTCTACGAGCCTGTTTCTGTTTCGTAGATAGGTTCATTTGTGCCATATTTTAGATTCCACATATAAGTGATATCCTACAGTATTTGTCTTTCTCTTTCTGACTTACTTCACTTCGGATGATAATCTCTTATTGCATCCATGTTGCTGCAAATAGCCTTGTTTCTATTACAACTTCTTACTGGTATCCTGCCTGAATCTTCCTTCACTCCAACTGATTCTCAGAACTGTTATTAGTTATCTTCCTATGAAAGAAATCATAAGCTATGTTTACTTTAATGCTTCTGTTGCACTACTTTTACGTTCAAGACCCCGTTTTTAAATGTACCCGGAAATTTATTTTTATTTCAGGTATGATGAGGGTGACAGATCAGGAAATGACTGCCATTGAAACAATCATTTGTCACTTACAGTTCCTAAGAAGAGGGTCACATCCCACCAATGTAAGGCCACATGGGGAAGCACCAGGGTTGGTCAGAAAACAGAAGGAATGAGAGGAAAACATGAGCAAAAGGCTTTATTGTGGTTTTCATAGGAGAAACAGGTAAGGTAGGTCAGCAGCTGAGCAGGTTTAGAACTGGATAGTTTGAGTAAATGCAGGGAGCTCTGGGCTCTGTGGGCAGTTCCTACTTGTCTGGTCTAATAGCTGACCCTGGAGTGATAGAGGGAAGGGGTATACTGTTCTGGGCTGCAGGATCCTGATCAAAGGAAGCAGGTGGGAGTTTGAACTTGAGATGGGTTGACTGCATATCAAAGGCATGTCCACAAGCAAGCAGTTTACGATCTCTAGGAATTAGCTACCCCTGGGAAGGGTGTTCTCTGCCATGTCAGCAGGGTCCCACGATGCCAAAGCATTATAAAATACAGAAAATAAAAAACATGATTAAGACAGACAAAATCCTTCTCGGTTCGGTTCTGAGGCCATTCACACCCTGCCTCTGCACAACTTTCCCAGCCTCCTCTCCAGCTACTCCAGAGCACAGGCCAGGTTCCCGCCACACAGCTCTCCTCCATCTGCAGCCAGCCACCCACGTCCTTCCCACTCCTGTGGCTTTTCACTTATTGTTCCATGTGCTGGGAATTCTTTTCCTCACATTCTTCACCTAGCAGCCTCATCTGGAGGTTTTCAGAAAGCCTGCTCGAATTTCCTCTCTCTTTGGTACGCACACATGTTCTTTTCTGTCACATTCTATTTAGTTTGGATTACATCCCAGTTGTATGTATCACCTAATAAGCTGTATGTCATTTATCTGTTAACAGGGGTGTCTCCACCACCAAAATGGGAGCCCTATAAGTAGATACCGTCTTACCCATCCTTGCTCCTCATTGACTCACGTATGTGTTAGACTTCATAGGCATACACCTAACATCAGTTGAATGCGTGGCAGACTTGAGCCCTTTCATGTAGAAGCAAGCAGCCACATGAATTTAAGTAGCTTCCCAGGGTATTATCATGTTAAGGTAAAGCTGCTTGGCTTTACATTAGGACTTAAACTCGAAGGCAAGTCGTCTGATAAAAATAGGATTTATCAGTAAAGCCAAAAATCATCCTAAATCTCAGAAGTGTGATTGCTTTGGATTTTGGAAAGCTGATTTTTTAAACTGAAGCCCTAGTTCCTCTACCATCGCATAGCTCAACAAAAATGTATGTGCCTGGCTTAAAGGGAAGAGGCAGAGAGGTTTACTTTAATTATATGTTGAATCTTTTGGAACCAACACTGCTTCCTTCAAGTTGTGAGGTGAGAGAAATTTAGCTTTTTGTTAGATAAAAACTTCTAGGGATAACCCTACAGAGGAGAGAGGGAGATTTGGGAAGACAGCAGGCTTTTTCCCAGTCACCACTGAAATCATTCCATGTGGAGAGAGTCTAATTTTGCCTTTGAATTATTGAGCATAAAGTAACCAACTGTTAGTTTAATCCTCCTTAGCTACCCATGAGATTTGTTGATGGAGTGTGAGTGACACAAGATATCATCAGAAAGCTATAATAAAATTCTTGTGTTTGCTCAAATGGGAGGTTCTTTGTTCACCCCAGTTCACCCCAGTTAATATGAGATTCTCTGCAAGGTAGTTTACAAACCCCTCTTCACCTAAGGTGTAAACGCTGACTCTGCAGAACCAAAGGGCTCATTTCTGTAAAAGTATCAAGGAACTTTACATATACGTATATGCACACATGTATGTATGTAGCCATGCGTGCAAGTACAGTGTATCTATTATATAGATATGTATACACACATAGAGAAAGGGAGAGTGAAATTCTTGTAAGTCAAGAGAGGATAGTCATGTGGGCATGAAGAACATTCTATTGGCAAGAATGACCTTGACTGCAAGAAGAAGACCCCAACTTTGTGTTGTGAAGCTCATTCTGGGAATCATGGCATTTGATACCTCATCTCCAGCTTCCTCCAAGGCCACACTCTCCCCAGCTGATGAGAGTCCTGTTTAGTCAAACACTACATTTATGTCAAGAGCAAACAGCCAATTGTTTTATGGTCGCTCTTCCCCTAAAGTATTTCTGAGCATAAGGGATTTGTGAGAACAAAAGGATACAAGTAAGTGCTGGAGTAGATTTGATTTATTAAGTGTGGGATTATTTCTGACATTTATAGCGTGACTCAGAGTGCAGAACTGGAAAATATGGACTCATCACTTTGCACGATGTTTATATAAGAAAGGGAGATGTGACCTGGGGCAGATGTGACAAACTGGAAATTGGTCTGTAGTCCCCTCCCTCGGAGGTTCCTGTCAGCTCTACTCCACTTCCTCATGAACCCTGAACAAGAGCCAAGATTCTCATTAGCTTTCTCCACACAACCACATCAAAAACATTATTTTACTTTTATTTGAAAAGAATTTTGAATGTAAAGAAAAATTGCAAAAATAAAAACAGTATGAAAACTACCCACGTAGAATTTACCCGGAATGAGGTTAACATTTTACTTCATTTGCTTTATCATCTATTTATCTGTTTTTGTATCTACCATCTATCTAACCTATCTATCTATCTACCTAATTTGAGGGTAAGTTAAATACACCAATCCTTTTCCCCTAAGTACCTCAGTGTGCATTTTCTAATAATAGCGATATGCTTTTATGCAACCACCATACAAAGATAAACTTCAGTAAATTTACTGATACTGCACTTTGATTTAACCTACTCTTCTGTCCTAATTTTATCAGTTGACCCAATAATGTCCTCTATAGCACTGTTTCCCTCTAGTTCAGGATCCAGTTCTCCATTTAGTATTCCATTTAGTTGTTACTACCTTTGCCTTCCTTTAATCCCAAACATTCCCATAGCCTTTCTTTGACTTTTATGACTTTGTCATTTTTGAGGAACACAAACTCCCGTTTTTGATTAAATACAATGATTCTCATTCTGTATTTGTCTGATGTTTCTTCATGATTAGACTAAGGTTATGCATTCTTGAAACACTGCATAGTTGACCTTGTGTTCCTTTCAGGGTACCGTACCTGTGTGTCCATCTGTCCTTTAAAGGTGATGTTAATGTTGATCACTCAGTCAAGGAGCTTCCCAATTTCTCCACCACAGAATGACTGTTTTTCCCCTCTTTGCAACTAATACACAGACTGTAGCGAGACATTTTTAGACCATGCAAATATCCAGCTCTTCATCCTAATTTCCCTACATTTGTCATCCATTGATGATTTTGCCTAATGCAATCCTTACCATCTTGGTTGCAAAATCATTTTTTTAACCCTGGCACTACTTCCACATTTAACAGATGGCCTTCAGCACCCTACTGTAATTCCTCTCTACCATTAATCTATCTGTCTGTCAGCCTATCATAAATATTGACTCATAAATTACTATTTGAAATGGTTTATAATTCATTACTGCATTGAAATACTTGATTCTCACACTGTCCCGTAGTTGGCCTCTGAAAATCCATTCTATGTTTTTGTAATGAGCCTCTATCATTTTTTTCACAGTTCTTACTCTCTGGTATGCAAGGTGTTCCAAGCTCATGTTTTGGTTCCAAGCTCCTTTTTAAAAACTGTTATTAAAATATAGTTGATTTACAAGGTTGTGTTAGTTTCCAGTGTACAGTAAGGTGATTCAGGTATATATAGAGAGAGAGACATTCTCTTCCATTATAAGTTATTACAAGATATTGAATATAGTTCCCTGTGCTATACAGTAGGTCCTTGTTGGTTACCTATTTTATATATAGTAGTGTGTATATGTCAGTCCCAAACTCCTAATTTATCTCTCTTCCCTCCTTCACTTTGGTAACCATGAGTTTGCTTTCTATGTCTGTGACTCTATTTGTTTTGTAAATAAGTTCATTTGTAGCCTTTTTTTTTAGATTCCACATATAAGCAATATAAGTGATATCATATGATATTTGTCTTTCTCTGTCTGGCTTACTTCACTCAGTATGATAATTATGCCTTAAAATCAGCCATTTCTCTGTCTGGCACTGGTGTATTTTACTGGAAATGGTATTAGAGTTCAAGATCTGAGCATTAGGTGTGCTCTTTGCTACCAGGATGGCATTGCTTCTTGGCTCTTTTGGCGGACAGAGGTAGGAAATAGCTACATACTTTTCACATTAAAATGCACATACAATACAAATATGCATATGCACACGCATATGCATACATACACACAGACCTGTGTGTGTGTGTGTGTGTGTGTGTGTGTGTTGGGGGCAGAGGGGTTCATTTTCCAGTGACAAGGGCCTTAACCAAAAGAAATGAATCAACACAGGTCATGAAACTTCAGGGAAAATGTGGAGAAAACATGGATTGGCTGGGATGTGTGGATATTGGGGTTCCCTGGTGGCTAATGTCATGACAGGTAGTGGTAGGGAGTAGTAGCGAGGAGCTTGGAGAGGAGCCTTGGGATCAGCAGTGGGCTCCAGGGTGAAACAAGCATGGCAGGATGGGAACAAGAAATGATGGTTGAAAATCTCTTGGGATGTCCCTTTGGCTAAGAGCTTCTTATATGTCTCCATATTTAATTCCTACAGGAATTTTATGAAATAGATGCTAATACTCATATATGCTACCTATGGGCAGATTGAGCCTGAAAGAGGTGAGGGCCTTGCCGACGGTATGTGGCTAGTTAAGGAGAGAGTGAGAATACCTCACCAGCCTTCCTGCTGAACTTGAAAGATCATCTTCCCCTCTCCCTGCTTCATCTCCGAGGAGAGAGATCAGTGAGGGTCAGCAGCCGGGAGGAAGCCGCCCGGTCTGCCCATTCTCTCTGGACTTTGAGACGTCACTGAGTGGACAGGGCACCTGGTTCTTGCACTAGTTTACCTCCGTTTCTCTACCTAGTTTTACAAAAGAAGACATTTGGTAATTAATTTTTCAGACCTACAAGGCCTGTGTAGGAAAGGCTGTAAATTAAACCAATTCACATTTCCATAACACTGCGGTCCAAAGGGCATCGCTTTACGATGCATCCTGGAGCAGTGATGCATAGCTTTTACTAACCCAAGGCCCAGGATCCAAAAGCCCCTTGCCCCTGCTTTGTGATGAAGTTAGGCATGCGAAACAGAAAAATAATTGGACTTGTTTATCTCTTGATTTTCCTAAAATCTGAGTCTAACTGAACAGGGCTGTCAGGCACTGTTCCCTAAGAGAGGTTTACTGTATGAAAAAAGACGAAAGAAAAAAAAGGCATATTTACTATGTAATTTCCACCTCATGCCAAAAAGATTAGAAGCAGGTACCACAATACATGCAGT
The DNA here is from genome assembly GCF_002837175.3 of Physeter macrocephalus. NCBI lineage: Eukaryota > Metazoa > Chordata > Mammalia > Artiodactyla > Physeteridae > Physeter > Physeter macrocephalus. The sequence goes on from NC_041215.1 coordinate 34,536,045, forward strand.
AGAACATGATGGAAAGAGATGAAGAGGTCCAGGAGAAGCGAGACCCAGTAGACTCTAGCAAAGACTGGGAAGACAGCAAATTAAAGGCAAGAGACTGACAGTGACCAGGCGGAGAGAGGTCTAAACATGGCTTGTTGACAGTTCAAAGGATGACAGGACAAAGTGAAAGTTACAGACACAGGGAACGGAGTTAGGACTAGAGAATCCACGAAGGGGATTAACTTCCAGGTAGTTACTTGTGTCGGGCAAGTCACAGCAGGCAGGGGGTTAGTGGGGGGAAGAGGAGACAGTCCCAGGAAAGGTGTGTCCTGGGGGCAGAGGAGCACAGATCAGCCACCGATTGGGGTCTCAGGCATGTGGGCTGTGAGGTCAGCCCTTTGACTCTTGACAAAGGTCAAAGCAAGCCATGGAGTCGGTGCCTTAACCATTCTTAATCAGGGCCAGCCCTGCAAGCGGAGGCCAAAACTAAGGAAGTCCAGGGTATATCAGGGGGCTCATTAGGAGGACCTGAAGTTAGGCAAGGAGGTGAGGGAGGAGACCTCAGCTGTACCCTCACAGGGCCTGGAATGGGCACTGGAAGGGCAAGAAGCAAGGTGATTTCTGATATTAAAAAGGAACCTAGGGACTTCCCTGGCGGTCCAGTGGTTAAGACTCTGCGCTCCCAATGCAGGGGACACGGGTTCGATCCCTGGTAGGGGAATTAAGATCTCACATGCCGCACGGTGCAGCCAAAAAAAAAAGAAAGTAACCTAAATCTAAAAAAGCCAAATTCATGGAAATAGCAGAGTAGTGGTTGCAGGGGCTGGGGCTGGGGAAATGTTGGTAAAAGAATACAAACTCCCAGGTAAATAAGATCTGGGGATCTAATGCATAGCATGGTGACTCTAATGAACAGTACAGTATTATATACTTGAAAGTTTTTAAGAGAGTAGATCTTAAATGCTATCACCACACACACACACACACACACACAATCATAATTATCTGAAAACATGGAGACATTAACTAACCTCACTGTGGTAATCATTTTGCAATGTATACATGTATCTAATACTCACACTGTCCACTTTGAACTTACATGTGTTATATATTAACAATATCTCAATAAAATTGGGGGGGGCATCCCTCATTAACAGCATGCATGTCATGAGTGGGGCAAAATATAACAAATTTAGAGAACACCTAGTATTTGCCTAGAACTGTGCCAGGTTCTGAGGATATAGAGACAAACACGATTGGCCCCCTGCCCTGTGTTATGGAGGTTAAACTGTACACAGCTGATTATAGCAACTGCTTTGAGTGCACAGGGAACTTTATTTCTGGCATGTGGAGTCAGGAAAAGCATTGGAGGAAATGTGGTATTTGGACTGGATCTTGAAAAATAGCAGGGGATTTTTCTAGGAGCAGAGGGGAAAGAGAATGACATTTCAGACAGAAAAAAAAAACCTGTGCTATGCATAGACTCCTGGAAGGAAAAAAGTGTGTTCACTAGACATCCCGGTGGCAGGAAAATCAAACTAGACATTTTAGGGAAAAAAGAAGATTGGTCAGCGTTGAAATAGAACCGTCAGTTAACCAACATAATTGTATTAAATAGAGTTCATATTCTCTGAGCAGGCTTTTCCCACAGTGTTTCTCATAGTTATTTATAATTATTAAAAAAATATGTAGAGGAGTTTCATTGTCAATAACTGTGAGGTAATTGGGGGTTACACATACTGAAGACTTCTCAGAGCTTTTAATATATTCATGTGTGTTTTGAATTCCAAAGAGGGGGTGTAGCATGAAACACTTCTTGTGTTCATTAGGAGATGGAATAGTTCATTTTTTTCCAACCCAGATATAAATGGAACGTTCTAGGAAACTGTGGCTTAAACACTCTGTATAATCTAAGAGCTTAAGGCCCATGTCTCCATTTATTTCACCTTGCAAAATCATAAGCGTTTTCATAGTGAATGGTAGTTATTTGCCTCGCCTTCTCCCTGTAGACCTTTGCTCTCCAAGTTGGTGGCCACTAGCCGCATGTGACTCTTAACCACGTGAACTATGGCTGGTTTGAACTGAGATGTGCTGTGACTGGGAAATTACCAGAAAGTACACATGTGCCTTGCAATGTATTTCTATCAGACAGCACTGCCCAGGCTGTTTGAGTGTGGGTATCTTACTCATCTCTACATTTTTGATGATTAACACATTTCTTGTCATATAATAGGCATTTAATAAATATTTCTTGAATGGATAAAATAAGTAAAACCCTATCCATAAATACTTGCTGCACTTAAAGTCTGATGCCAAATGCATTTTCCCATTTTCTCCCTTGAATCCTAAAAGGCTGTTTCTGCTTATACATAAATGACCTCTTTACTGATATAAAGACCTCATTCGCATGTATGAAATGTATCTCCTAAATTGTTTTAACATATCCTGGAAGCTGGGCCTCTAAGCAATAACGTTCTCTTTTAAAAGAATTCATAATGCTGGCTATGGAACCATTTGCCACAGTTGGGAAACTTGCTTATGAGCGTCCAACAGCTCATGTAATTACACGGCTTCCTTCACCCCCTGCATTCTCATGTCTGGCCTCATCTACTTTTTTCCTCTTGCCCCCAAGGAAATTTCTTTATGTAAGAGACAGTCAATAACTCCCTGATCTCCAAAGCCTTGTCTCATACTCGCAGTTCTAGACTTTCCAAAGCGTTAAGTGCTCTCAGGCAAGCTTCCAATTGCTGTAATGGCCCACCCTCCAGATAATGCTCTGGTCTGCTCCACCTCCTCCTTCAAGGACTTTTCTTCTCCTCTTCTCCCTGCCCTGACACAGACTTTCTGGGGCCCTGGGCAAGTCTCAGCAGTCTTTGAAATCGAGATAATAGCATGTGTCATTACTCCCAGGCACTTTGTAAGTGAAGTGAATTAATGAAAGGAAGGAAGGAGCTGTGTAAACTTCCAAGTGGGAATAAGGTGTGAAGTATATTCTTACTAAATTGGAATTGAATGAAGCAGGAAAACTCACTACATTTTTCTTGAACTTATGAGCCTCCCTCATACTTTGAAGGAATTTAAACCTATCTCCATGTGCCTAGAGGTGAACAATCAAGACTCTTTGTATTTTTACCCATCACACTGATACTTGCAATCACCATCCCAAATGCCTTCTTTTTTTCTTGACATCTGATTTAGAGCAGAGTGTGAAAGAGTAGCCCTGTAGTAATGAGAGGACTTTCTTCCCATGTTGTCCAAAATATCATTATGCAATTATAATGATCTAACATAGAGAATTATATTTTACTTTTAATTGGATATGAATATTAGTAGATAAAATTTAATATATCCCTTTTTTTTTCAGGAGATGCATTGGCTATGTGTATTTTAGTAAGATGTTTAACTTGAGACTACGCCTAGCAGTGATTAATGCTAGACTGTTAACTCAGATCAACTAAGGTTTTGCTCTACAATGAAAAACTACCAAGTTTTTCCCATTCCATCAAGAGGCAAAGTCTATTTCTCCTTCATTTGAATATGGGTTGGCCACATGACTTGCTTTGGCCAGTGGATCACCAGCTATTGTGATCTAAGTAGAGGCATGAACAATAAACTGCTAGTGAGGTTTGTCCTCTTGCTTTTTGGGGATTGCTTCAGCTACCCCAAGAAGAAGCCTGGGGAAGCCTACAGAGGATGATGGACGTGGTACTCTGTCACTCTCATTGTTTCAGCCAAATGTCAGACATATGAGGCCATCCTAGACCATCCAACTACTGACCAGCCCGCCATCTCACCAAAGACACATGAGAGAACCAGAAAACTGCCCAGGAAGCAACAGAATGTGTAAGCTAAGTAAATGGTTATTTTTTTAAGCCACGTATTCTGGGTTGGTTTGTAATGCAGCGAAAGGGAACTGATACAGAAGCACTTACCCAGAAGTGATGTGCTACCATTAAAAACAAAGCCTCAAACACAGGCATTGACTTTGCAACTGGACAGTAGATGGAGACAGGAAAAGCAGTGGGGAAACCCTTAGCAAAGGCAGCAAATTTCCAGTGGAGGCTAGTAAATTGAGGAGGAAACTACTAGAGCAGCCAGAAAAATACTGATGCCTGTGGCATAATAGGCAGTTTGCAAAGCTGTTGCCCGGAGTAAATTGACAATGGAGCATAGTCTTATGAGAGAGAAGCTAAACAAAGAACTGTTTAGACAGCACACACGAGTTGGAGAACATACAGAGGAACTCGCACTTGTTAGATTGGAATATAAGATTGATCTCACTCTTAGTCCCCAAGTGGAAAACAATTCTCAAGTGATCCAAGATCTTGGGGCAAAGATCAAAACAAAATGTAGCTGTAGATTCCTTAGTTAACTTCTGAAAGATTTATCAAGGTGCCCCTTTCAGCAAAACAAAAATGTTCCTTTGCATCTTAGGGGTATGTTCTTACAGAAAGCTAATCCCAAAATAACTAGCTGTATGGCTACAGAGGGAAGTGTGCCCTCAAACAATTCTGGGTGTGGCATTCACCATATGGACTGGAGTATGATCTGATGATTAGAAAGTCCAGGATCGTTTTAAGTTGTAACAGCAAAAGGGCCACTAGCTTGAACCAAGAGGAACTGATGTTGCTCAAAATACCAGAACACCTCTAATGCTCTATCGGCAGGACTTAGGCTGAGAAAGTTACTCAGTTGTGACATGGACATTTTTTACGGTAAAGGAAAACCTTCTGAGAAGGCAAACTAAGAGTCCAGAGTAAGAACCTACTCAAGGAAGCAGAACCAAGCTCTAACCCAGACCCAAAGCTTTTCAGCTCATACACATAATTATTAGCTAAATTAATTTATTGTTTGAAGCCATTATGGGATGGTTTGTCATACAGCAGAATCTAACTGATAGAGTTTTGAATTTCGGCACCGCAGTTTCCTGAAATAACTGCCACCACTGTGTCACTTTAGACAAAAATTAGCTTGCTCTTTCTGATTTTTAATGTTCACAAACATAAAATAAGACTAAATACATACCTCTTAAGCTTGTTTTGTGCTAATGATATAGTACATGGTGTGGGCTCTGCTCAAAAGTTAGATTTCTCTAAAAATTGCCATGATTATTATTATTTTATGAGCTTCCATTTTCTCATCTGTACAAGAAGATGATAATCCCCACCTCTTGATGTTGTTTTAAAAACCAAATGGGAATACCTGGCAGAAATAGAACTGATGCATCTGGTTAGAGATGGATAAGTCAAATTGTGATCAAGCATGAGGTTGTGACCTTAATTCCTGTTACCTTTTCTGTCACGAAAAGAAGTACATTTTTCAGATTAAAAAAATTTTTAAGGCTGTAAATATATCCGTTCTAAATTTCAAATGTAGTCTCCTAATCTGAATAAATAATAGCATGCTGTATTAGGAATGCCCTATGTCTTTGTAAATATAATTCCCATGGTCCCAGACACTGCTCTTTCCAGGATTCAGTTCTGTCCCCTGTGAACTCACCCCTTTCTCCACCATCCTACTCTTCCCTGGCATTATCTCAATTTTCCTTCTCCAGAGGTTTCCTCAGCTTCCATTTGCTCCTGTTGCAAACCAGAACCCCTCCTCCCTCCATCACCTGCATTGCCAACCACCTCATCAGGAAGCACCCTTAGGGGCTTCCCTGGTGGCTCAGAGGTTAAGAATCCGCCTGCCAATGCAGGGGACACGGGTTCAAGCCCCGGTCCGAGAAGATCGGAAGTCTCAGACTTCCCTGGTGGCTCAGAGGTTAAGAATCCGCCTGCCAATGCAGGGGACACGGGTTCAAGCCCCGGTCCGAGAAGATCCCACATGCCGCGGAGCACCTAAGCCCATGCACCACAACTACTCTAGAGCGCACATGCCACAACTACTGAAGCCTGCACACCTATAGCCCATGCTTTGCAACTGCAACAAGAGAAGCCGCCACAATGAGAAGCCTGCAACGAAGAGTAGCCCCTCTCGCCTCAAATAGAGAAAGCCCGCTCACAGCAATGAAGACCCAATGCAGCCAATTAATTAATTAATTTTAAAAAAAGAAGCACCCTTCAACAGACTCACAGACTTTAGAGAAAGAACTTACGGTTACCAGGGGAGAAGGGTGGGGGGAAGGGATAGTTGGGGAGTTTGGGACTGACATGTACACATTGCTATATTTAAAATGGATAACCAACGAGGACCTACAGTATAGCACAGGGAACTCTGCTCAATATTCTGTAATAACCTAAATGGGAAAAGAATTTGAAAAAGAATAGATCCACGTATATGTAAAACTGAATCACTGCTGTACACCTGAAATGAACGCAACATTGTTAATCAACGATACTACAATATAAAACAAAAATTTAAAAAAGAGTGAATTACTACTAACACAACATTGTAAATGAACTAGACTTGAATAAAATAAATTTTTTTTAATTAATAAAATAAATAAGTAGGAAGCACCCTTCAAGTGCATGAACATTCAAACCCAAGGGAAGCCACAAGGGGAGGAAATGTCTCACGGGGAAGATGGCAGTCTGGAGACCACAATCGAAGGAGACAAGGAAGCAGAGGGAGACCTCCTAAGAGCTGCCTGGAAAAGAAACATGAGAGCCCAGGCAGAGATGCTAACACAGCAGTGCAGTGGCTGCAGATAGCACAGGGGAAGCACCAAGGAAACGGTGCATGTCTGTGGGCTGCGGTGATCTGTGAGCACTTCCTGAAAGAGAGAAATTGTCAGGGCCTTGAACACACGTATTATTGGAATGGACGTTCATACTCATTTAATAAGTATTTAATGAGTATCTGCTATGGGCCAGGTATTATGCTACTTAATGAGGGAATAATAAGTAATGATACCAATAATAATGCCTTGTCTTTGTGTGGCATTTTTTAATTCATAATCCACTCGGGAATGATAGTGTGAACATCAGGGAAGGAAAGGAGAGGGCTAAATGGAGGCTGGAGTGGATTGAACACCTACCTCTGTGGTCCTAGTCCCGTGCTGGCACTTGACATAAGTGATTTCATGGAAACCACTCTCAGAGGTCCGTTCAATCATTATCCCAATTTGGGGTTGAAGAAAAGTAAATCAAGAAAGATACTAGGGCTTCCCTGGTGGCGCAGTGGTTGAGAGTCCGCCTGCCGTGTGCTCCGCAACGGGAGAGGCCACAACAGTGAGAGGCCCGTGTACCACAAAAAAAAACACTCAAAAAAACAAAAGAAAGATACTAGGTGACCTGATTAAGTTACAGAACTCATGCTGGTAGAGCTGGAAACCGAAGCAAGATCTGAGTTTCTCCAAAGCTGAAGCTCGGGGTGGAAGAGTCAGAAGTTGTATTCAGGGTCTGTTTGAACAGAGTCCTGGGGAGGGTGGAAGGAGGAGGAGGATGGGGAGTGGGGAAGAGGGTTAGGGTTAGGGGTAGGGTTAGGGAGAGATCAGGAAGAATAAGGGATCCAGGCCTCTCCCTGCAGAAGCCAAGTCCATTCACTCAGAGATCCTCTCCCTCCCAGGGGAGAGCTGTCATTACGACTAGTTAGCATCTGGGGCACTTTTTCCAGTCCAAAGCTATTCTTTCTTATAATCACCAATTAGCACCTGTCACAGTCGTTTTCTTGGGCAGTTGGTGAGGATCGAGATGCTGGCAGGTTGGAGATTTCACAAAAGCCCTGCAGTTCATAGCGGTGATATTCAGAGCAAAACTAGTAGCTCACGCTTGGAATTAATCCCCTCTTTTATATGACCAGATTCTCCCAGGGCCTGTACAGTTTGATTTTCCTGGGCCCAAGCATGTTAACAAGCAACTGTTAGCCAGTAATAACTTGTGGAGCACCCCTGGCCAGAGAGCAGAGCACTTCATCACTGAATAATCCAGCTGATATATTTTATTACGGGGGGGAGCTTGTAAAAGGACAATTCATTGCCCCCTGCTCGGAGGTGATTCTCTAAGCCATCCTTCTCAATATTGTCACCCTGACTCTCATTGCTGCAGAAGCCGTGCCGTGCAAAGACCCCTCCAGGACCCAGACTGGAGAGACAGTAGCCAGAGTGTGAGCTCTGCAGCGAAAGCAGTGCACTTAGCTTTCCATCCCTAAATTGGAACATCTTATTACAGAGGGATACCCCTGCCCCAGGTCACACAGAGCCCTCCTTTCTCCTGCACATGCACCACAGCACCTACAAGACTCAATGACGCTGATTTGTTTTCACGTGAGTCTCCTCCATGCAGCTGTGCATGCTTCGATGTTCAATCCTTCCATGCGATTTAACCCTTGGGCCAAAACCAAACCCAGAACCCAGCCCTGGTAAGAATGACTGGAGCTAGCGTGCGTGTGTTCATTTGCTTTCCCAGCAACTGTTATCCGCTTTCCTGATAATAACACTTTGATATTATTTGAGGGAATCAGCCTTTCCCTGTCTCAGTTCCTGTTATTGGGTGAGGTTAACCTTTTCCCAGGCAGCAACGTGGGCACGGGACACGGGAGTGGTCCTTCCGGTCCACAGTGATTGGTCAAACCTGGGCACGTTACCCCATTCGTGCCAAGGAGAGTTAAAGGCCAGGAAGTTTCTGCCGATATTGGGAAGGAAATTTTCTCTTTTCTTAAGGGACCCAAAACGGGGCAGGATATAGACCTGAACAATGTGTGGAAACTTTTGTTGTTCTATACAAAGAATCTGACTAATGATGAAAAGAGATGGAGGAAAAAACTCTTGGAGATAGAGAGAGGCATAACCCTAATGACATAGTCTGAGTCTCTAGCTCCACCCCTTCCTTCCTGAAGCCATTGCCCTCTGCCTCTTGGAGGCACTCGTCATCTCTTCCTGTATAGCACTGGTTCACTGTACATTGCTACAGAGCAAGCCATCCCAAAATGCAGTAGCATTAAACGTCACCCTGCTCGATGTTCAGAATAACTCAGTGAGCTAGGTACTGCGGAAACAGGGGAAAAAGAGACTTAAATGGGTTAAGGAACTTGCCCCAGTCGGTACATGGCATAGTAGGTGATCAATTAGTGTGTTAATAAGTTACTGATTTCTTTACTGAACAAAGAGAACTTACTCACACTCATCTCAGACTCCCAAGGAAAAGAGGTCCTGTGCATCAGGCCTCATGGGTTGCTTTCCAGTCCCTCCCTGCCTGATCCTCTTGTGCATAGGCAATTGCCAGTGTTTTTACTGCCCATCTACTCCACGCTGAAATCTGTGCTCTGGAAAGCAGCTAAAACCTATGGACCATCAGTCTTGCTCAGCACCAGACTTTGCTGAAATGCACGTTCGTTCCCTACCCCGAATCCCCCCCTAAGTCAAAGACCCCAGCACCATGAGGCCAGCACCGAAAAAAGGCACTCTCCCTCTTCCAGCCTGGATCCCTTTTCTAGATCCACCTCTGGGTTCATTCACGCATCCCCTCACCATCTTTTTCTGCCATCCCCTGCATCAGGAGTCTGGACAATCCCAACAGGGACCAGCCGGGCAGAGGGGCAGGGAAAATCTCTCTGCGGCTGGAGCTGGAGCATGGCTGATTCTCTTCAAGAAAGATGAGCTCAAAGAGGCTGAAGTGCAGGTATCCACAGGGAGAGTTGACCTTCAGCGGCCAGAGAGCTGACTCCATTAGAGGGGGCTGAGGTCCAGGTCAAAGCACCCCCCGATGCAATTGAGGTTAGGGATGAGGAAAGGAATAGGACAGCGTGAGTCAGGGTGATGAACAGAGGCAGTGAAGCCAGGCTGCGTGGACTTGAAAACAGGTTCCATCCCGTTAACTAGCCTTGAGCTAATTAATCTAATTCTCTATGCGTCATTTTCCTCATCGGTAAAATGCTATTGATGGTCTTATCCATTGTTCCTGTTGAAGTTGCTGGGAGACTTAAAAAGAGTCAATACCTGTAAAGGGATTAGCCACAGCAGTGCTCGGTGAGGGATGGCTGTGCGTATCATTACCCCTGTGATTGTTCTCCAAAGCTCTGTGTCTGGTGTCTGGACCTGCCCAGGTGATGTAAGTAGAATCCGGCAAGTTCAAACGTCTCCGCACGTTTCCTAATTCCACAACTTCTTCTTTCTTGCACTTTTTATTATTTTCCTTAAAACTCCTCTCTTTTAAGCCACCTACTACTCCTAGAGAACAACCTGAGTGGGCATTCAGGTCCAAATCTTGGTGAAACTCTTCCTTGGTGACCCAAGGGAGGCAGTTTGAGCTTGACAAATGTGTAACCTTGGCCTGAACCACTGAGAGCTACACTAGCTTGATCAGTGTCTCTTAGGTTTTGAAAGATTTCCAAATGCCACTACGCTCTGGAGCAGGAATTAAAATACCGCTGCACCAGTTTCCTGTAGCTGATGTAAAAAATGACCACGAACTTTGCTTAGTGACTTAAAACAACACAAATTTATTGTATTATGTTTCTGGGAGTCAGAAGTGGGGCAGGGTCTTACTTTGCCAAAATCTAGGAGTTGGCTGCATTCTTTCTGGAGGGGGGAGGGGAGACTCTGGTTCCTTGCCTTTTCCTGCTTCTAGGGGCCCCCTGCATTCCTGGACTCATGGCTCTTTCCTCCGCCTTCAAAGCCAGCCGTTTAGCATCTTCACATCTCTCTGACTCTGACCTCTGTTTCTCTCATCACTTCTCCATCTTTTACTCTGAACCTCCTGCCTCCCTCTTATAAGGACCCGTGGGATCACATTGGACCCACCCAACTAACGCAGGGTAATCTCCCCACCCCGATCGCATCCATGAAGTCCCTTTTACTGTGTAAGGTAACATAGTCACATGTTTATGAGATTAGGACACAGACAATTTGGGGGGGGCTTTATTCTACTTACCACAGCCTTTACTGTTGAAGGTAACCAAGTCACATGTTTTATGAGATTAGGACCCAGACAATTTGGGGGGGGCTTTATTCTACTTACCACAGCCCCACATCAATCAAGTGACTGCTTTATGCATCTCCAGACCAGGGTGTGGCCAACTAACCCAGAGTATCCCATATGCCAGAAATTGGGATCATCATAGAACATTTTTCACATAATGGATCTAATTTTCAGTTCTCACAAGAACCATGTGAAGCTGGCATTATCATTCTCTATGAAATATGAGTCCTGAGGTTCCCAAAAGTTGCCATTTCTCTACAGAGAGTCCTTAGATTTGAACCAAAGTTGCTGTGACCCCCCCAGCAAACCCCAACTTCTTTCTATGTCACTCATTCTACTCAACACAACTCCAAAACAGGATTCGAGAAACAACGCCAGAAATGGAGTGTTTGCAAACTCAGCACCACACCCGCTGTGTCCGTGCCTCTGTGCCCACCAAGAGGGGATGTTCGGGAAGCAGGAGCCCAGCGTGGCCATTACTGCCTTTGTTTCTTACAGCTGGCACAGAGTTTGTTCACTGTAGGTGCCTTAGAATTACATGCTTTCTAAATAAACTCTTAAAGAACCCCCCTTCAAAGATTCAAGTCAGAGGGATGGACAAAACAGAGCCCTCCGGAATTGTTCCTCCCTAAATTGTCAGTCTAGTAATCATCCACAGTCCTCACTGAGTCCCTGCTGCCTGTAACATTCTGCCCTTGGCAGGCAGGAGATGCCAAAGACATGCGAACACTTAGAAGCTCACCATCAATTTGAAGAGCCACCAAGAGTCCAGGGATGCTGTGCAGAGCTTTCTGGGGCTGGTGAGGTGAGCATGGAGAGCAGCCTGGATGTGACTGAGGGCTCCAAGCCCTGGATCATCACCTCTACCCAGAACACTAATAAGTCTAGATCAGTGGTTGGGAATGCTGAAGTGCCTACAAATCTCTACAGAGGTGTGTGTTTTACATACTCCTGGGCTCCAGCCACAGAGATTCTGGTAAAGTAGGTCTTCAGTGAGGCATCTGCAAATTTAACAAGCACCCTGGCAAAGGTAGTTGTACAACTGCGTCTCGAGAAACACTCTTCTGGATGCTTAAACATGTCTTCCTGAATTAGGAAGTGGCATTGTGGCTCTTCTTGAAATATCCCTCTCATTCACGGTGGACTAGGGGGGCACCTCAGAGTCTAGGAAAAAGCAGGAAACAAGCAAATGCTGCATTAATTAGCAGAAATATACTGAAGACTCCTCAGCCACCAAGGCCTCCCTCTGCAGCCCCCATGAGAGGAACTCTGACTTACCTCGGTACCTGCAGCAGGTGGCACTGGACATCCTTGGCTCAGACACTAAGCAAGTGCAGGTTGAATAGAAGAAAAGAAGAAGAAGGAATAGCTGAGCGGATGTTCTAGCTAGCTCACTTCCTGGGCTAAAGTTCATTGTCTTCTTACACAAGAAAGAGAAGCTCTATCCCAGAAAAGCTTTCCTCCCATCCTCCCAAAGACACACACACACACACACACACACACTCACACCCACACACACTCCTTTAAACCTTCTGACCTTTTTCCTCAATTTCTTCCCAGGCAATTAGCTTTATGAAAAGCTTCACTCAAACTGTTATTCCCCAGCCACCACAAAGCATGTGGGTTAACCTTAATGTTCTCGCAAGACGTCCGAAACCTTCTGTAACTCACTGCCGGGGCATTCAGAAAAGAAGAATTTCACATATGCTGTAAAACGGGGAGAGAGGAACCTACATTCTTCAAATTACAGGTTATGCTTCTTGCTGAGATATGCATCTTCTTAACGTTGAATCCAATGCTAAAAGCCTAGAAATGTCAGGTGACCTCAGAAGTATACAATGTTGTGTTTTATTTTGTAGATTTTGTATTTTTCAGCCAACAACTCTTTATTCCTCTGCAGAAGCTTTTTTTTTAGTGTAATGTCTTTTTTTTCATTTTGCAGGACTCTCGAATTCTACCTTTTCCACCGATCTTGGTTTATTGTTAAAAATAAATGCCTTCCTTTAAAGAAACCTCCCACCTTTTGTGCTGTGCTTGGAGAAAAAAAGGGAAAGTGAGCTATAAAGAAAACAATGACTTTGGCTGCCATGAGGTGGGAATGATTTTAAAAGCCTCTAACCAATTGAGCGGAAAACCCGTGGCCCTTTAAAGCTGAACTTCTGGAAGCTGCACTGCACATAATTGGAATCAGTGTGAATATCACATGCAACAAAATGAGAAAATGTCACTAACTTGTCCTTCTTCAGTGAAGAAATGCTTACCTTTCTGTTCTAAGGGCTTGAAGGGACCAGTTCAGATGAGAGCAATATTTTCCCCATTCTCTTCTGTGTGAGTTCCTATTGCCCTCTGGAAAGGAAGCTTCAAATCAGAAAAAGCTTTGGGACAGAACTGCTGCTCTGTTTTCTTTATAAATGTCCATTCATGAAATACCAAAGGGTACCTCCTACGTTAATGAGAGCGCTGCATACACCGAACCACGCCATGCATGCTGAGCGAGTGAGAACAAGGGATGCTGCGGCCGCGCCAGAAATGAGGCTGGTTTGGGCCAGGACGAAGCACTGTGACAGTTCCTTGAATGGGAGCTAAAAAAATGTAGAATCCACAGCCCCTCACAGTTAGGGGTTACGAGAGGGGTGGCTTGGCAACCAGAATACCTGGGCTCAATTCTGCTTTTGTAAGGATTTCAGATAAAATGCAAGATGTCAATTAAATGTGAATTTCAGATTAATAATGGATATACTTTATTTATTGTCTATAAACATGAGATATACTAAAAGTTGTATGTTGTTATAAAAGTTATATGGGAAAGAAAATTTAAAAATAAAAGTTATATGGGAGATGGAGGTACAAACTTCCAGTCTCAAAATAAGTGTCCTAGGTATGAAATGCACAGTATGGGGGATATAGTCAATAATAATGTAATGTCTTTGTATGGTGACAGATGGCAACTAGACTTGCATTGGTGATCATTTTGCAATGTATAGACATATTGAATTACTGTGTTATGCATCAGGAACTAACATAGTGTTGTAGGTCAATTATACTTCACAACAAACAAACTCATAGAGAAAGAGGTCAGATTTGTGGTTACCAGGGAGAGGGAGATGAAGGTCGTCAAAAGGTACAAACTTCCAGTTATAGGATAAATAAGTATGAGGGATGTGACGTATAGCATGATAAATATAATTAATGCTGTTGTGTGCTGTATACGAAAGCTGTTAAGAGAGCAAGTCCTAAGAGATGTCATCACAGGAAAAAATATTTTTTCTTTTATTCTGTACCTACATGAGATGATGGATGGCCACTAAACTTATTGTGATAATCATTTCATGATATATGTAAGTCAAATCATTATGCTAATCACCTTAAACTTATACAGTGCTGTATGTCCATTGCATCTCAATACAATTGGAAGGGAAAAATTGTACGGCAAAATCTGACATCTCTTAATTGTACCATTTATTTGCTGTGTGACTCTAATCTCACCATGCTTTTATTGTCTCATGGGGGTAATAATATCCCCAAATAGTGGTTGTAATATTCCCAAATAGTGGCCCTCTTTATAAGATTGTTATGAGGATTAAATGAGTTAATATATTTGTGAAGTAGTAGAACAGCCCCTGACACATCATAAGTACTATGTAGATGTTTGTTTAAGAAAAATAAAAAATGTATTTGTGAAAAAAAATCTGGGGCCGGATGAGTCAAGACATAAGCTTCACAAATGAATGCACCTTTATCTTAATGTTACCTTTATCTTAGAGTCCTAAAGACCGAAAATGGACGAGTAGAATGGGGTGGTCAAGGAAAAACCTAGCTTCAAACCCACAAGCCCTAGTAGAGGTGAACCTGTCTAGCTGGAGTCATAAGGCCATAAACGTCATTGGTGAGCCGACCAGATCCACTCAAGGGAGTGTCAAAGGGTTTACCTTTGACAAAGCGGCATCCACGTTGGCTCTTAAGGAAGGAAAAGCAGAAAGTTGGTCTAGAAAGTTGCTTGCATCTGTCTGAGGTTTTCTCTTTCCAGGGGTGAAGGTGGAAATAGAGGAGAAACAACAGAGATATTCTTGGGTTACAATGGCGCCTCTGGTGGTTTTGTCTGGTTCTTCCCAAGGGATGCACAGAGCACGGGAGTGACTGCAGGATTTACAGCTTGGGGACCACAGTGAGTGGGGAAGAGGAAACCATCATCCGTGACCCACTAACTCACTGTGCCCGGCCACTGTTGCATGGTTAATACATTGCTTTTCCTGAGCCGTGCTTTCAAATTATTAACATGGCTTGGTCCTCTCCTCAGGAGGGAGCAGGGGACTAGCACACAGCTGAGTGTAGGTGCAGAGCCATTGCTGAGGGGTGCTCGTAGGATCACAGCCAAGAAGGACATACTATGTGTCACAAGACAGAGGGGACAACAAGACAGAAATGGGAGAGTGGGCCACCTGCTCACTATCTGGGAGGCCATGAGTATTAGCCCCTGCAGTCCTGCTGGTGACCCCGGAGCAGCACCCCAGCTCCTGCAAGAAGCCCAGCAAGCTCAGAATCTCACTGGTCTTTCCTAAACAACTATATCGCTCTGGTATTTGCATTCATTATTTTGCATTTGTTTTTCTGTCGCTCTCTGCTGTGGACTCTGCCTTTCTTGGCCCTTTCCGCATTTTTCCCTTGTGAGCTTCTATCAGTTCTGGGAGGAAGGGATGTCTGCAGACCTGCCCTCACCCTGATGTCCATGCTGTTCTCACGTTCAGTCCAGTAACCCCCTGTGCTCCATCGCTGGGTGTGGAATGAGTGAGAGGACAGTCCTCAGTGATCAAGCCGGACCTCCTAGGCCCTGGCCAAGGGATAAAGGGTCTTGCATTTTGCAACTCTCTCTGGGCCTCACTGGGTCCATTGGTGGTGGTTCTCTCTCTGGTCCGTGCAGTTTTGCTGAGCTCAACAACGTTTAATGACCATCACCCACTGCCCGGCCCCATGTCCAGCACTGCAGACTAAGTCATATGTCACCTGATACTTATTGAAGGCTGGCTACATGCCACACCTTACAAGATATTTTACACACATCACTTCATTTTTTATAACAAATTCCTGAGAGAAGTATAATTATTAATTCTATCTTACTGAGTCCCGCCTTATAGGAACTCATAAATGCAGAGGAGACATCAGACTACGAAGTAGTGTGAATATTATAGTTATTTAGTCAAAACGGTGTCTTTGTTCCACTTAGTTGACAGGCACTCGGCCAGGTCCTGGAGAACAACAGTAGGTAAGATGGGCGTGGTCTCTGGCCCCGTGGCACATGAAGGTCAGCAGGAGGACAATAAATGAGCAGGGACAGGAAAGACAGCGGGGGTAGCCCCTCTCACATTTTGTAGGAGGACTTCTCAGGACAGGGGTCTCCCACGAAGCCTGGGGAGAGTTTTTGCAGAAGGTAAGTGTTCCAGCTTCCTCTTACAGACTCCAAAACTTAGCAGCTTAAAACAGCGATGGGTCATTATCTCCCACCACTGTGCGGACTCACTGGGCCAAGGGAGGCAGTTCTCACTTCAGATTTCTCCAGTCGTTGCTGTCAGATGCTGGACAGAGCTGATGACAGCTGAGGTCTCGACCAGGCTGTATGTTGAGATGGCTTCCTTGTAAGTTCATCCGTATCATTTTTCTAGATTCCACATATAAACGGTATTACACGATACTTGTTTTCCTCTTTCTGACTTACTTCACTCTGTATGACAGTCTCTAGGTCCATCCACGTCTCTGCAAATGGCACAATTTCATTCCTCTTACGGCTGAGTAACTTTATTGTACATATATGTACCACGTCTGATTATAACCATCTTACAAAGTGGGTATTATCACTTTTGTTTTAAAAAGTGGGATCTCAGATTCAGAGAAATTAAGTAACTGCTCAAAGCCACATGTCCTTGTAGTGGTCACACTGGGATTTGAAACAGGTAAGGTTGTATGTTGAGTCATACTCAGAGGTCACCTGTGCTTAGACAGCAGAGACTTCATAAAGGAGGCGATGCTTTCACAGTGCTTTAAAAAAATAAACAGGAGCCTCCCAGGCATATAAAAAGAAGAGGAATTACAGATAGGAAACATGTATGCAAAGGATTCCTAGGTTGAAATCCTGTGCCCTGTTCGTTATTGCAAAAGTGTGACGTGCGGGGTCCAGGGGTAGAAGATGCACAGGAAGGAAAGGGGGGGGTTGTCGTGGAGTGCCACGTCTACCAAGACAAGTCACTTTATCCTGTAGCAAGGGGGAGCTGCAAAATTATTTTAAGTAGGTGAGTAGCATACGTCCTCTTGGCCTTCCAAGAGAGGCGTGAGGATCTAGGTCTCAGAGGGGGCCCATGTCCTTTTCTTGGCGGGCAGAGCGACAGACCTCTGCAGCTGGTTGCACAGACTGGGCTCTAGATGACATGAAATGGGTTGAGTCATTGCCACTCCTCTGATTCTTAGCACTGAGTTTTCCACCTCTTGGGCAACCAGTGAATGGCATGGACAGATGGATGGACGGACAGATGACGGATGCTTCAGATAAGCAAAATGCGCCACAACTTATAACTCTTAAAAAGGTAACGTGCAGACAAAAGTAGGCATCGTCTTTTCCTATGAAACTGACCAGAGCAATCAACTACCTCTGCTCAAAGTGCTGTCTGAGCTCTGGACCCACAACTTTATGAATCTCTAGCTGACTTTCCCTTGCATTGACCCATCTGGCCTGGCTGTAACTGCTGCCCATGCCAGCAGCCTGCCTTGAGGTTCTCCCTTTCCCTCTCTTCTCAGGAGGCACAGCCCAGTGGACAGTCACGTCCACCACCTTGTTTAGCGAGCCCTGTGGTCTACAAGGGAACCATTCTCAAGTTGACGTCCTCAACCCTGAACGTTGTCTCCACCACTATCTTGTGGAGATCTCAAACTTGAACACTCAAATCTGAACTCATTATCTCCTTCAACTCCCTGCCTTCTGCCCCCTCAGCAAGCTCTTCAGAGCTGAGTTCACTGTACCACCGTCTAGTAAGTCAGAACCCTGAGAGCTAGCTGGGGCTCTTTCTATTTCATTCTCCATCACCTAACATTGGTCACTGAGTCGTGGCAATCTCTCCTCCTAAAAAGCTCTTAAGTATGCCCTCTCCTTGCCAAGGACACTGCCAGCATCTTTCAGCAGCCTCTCAACTGGTTTCTCTGCCTTCCAGGCTCAACTCCCCTGGTTTATCGCCAAACCACACCCCCCCAAAATTCTCTTAATAGACAGACTCTATTATTTCACTCTGAGATTCAGTGGTTTCATATTGAGAAAAAGTTCAGACTCCATAACGTAATTTTGTGATATGCTTTTCGGCTTCTTTCTTGTGTCCCAACACCCACTGTCCTTCCTTGTGTGCATGCATGTTTGCCTGAGCCACCAGCACATCCTCAGACACACCCTCACCTCAGCCCCAGTCTATCTTGCCTTTGAGCCTCCGTACACACTGTTCTCTCATCCTTTATACCTGGAATAGTCCTACCTCTCTCAACTTCTGGGTGAACATCTGCTCCTTCAAGGGTCAACCTACTCTGTGGAAATCACTATTGTCCCAACTCCACTGTCCTGCTCCATAATATCATAATACCTTCCAATCAATTGAAAGCAACTTCTACTATCCATTTCCCTTTCAGAGCTATCCTGAGTAATAAAGAAAAACATTGTTCAAAAGCAATTATTTTCCCTACCTGTTTCCGAATTCCTAAAATACCTTTCTCACTTGCCTTTATAGAAGGATGTCTGTGACTTACACTTATGTCTATGGGTGCAAAATAACCTTTCCTATAAGCAATTTTAGTGGATACAGGAACAGGGACAATGAAAATGTTGGTAATATCACGGATTTGCTCAAGGCCATACCTGGTGCTTTTGTACCTTCTAAATCCCTCAAACCTCAGTCTTGAAATGAGCCTGTTTTGAATGCACAGCTACTCTATATAAAATTAAAACTGCTAAACTTTCTGTACCCAAGGTAAAATGCT
This sequence comes from Physeter macrocephalus, assembly GCF_002837175.3. Lineage (NCBI taxonomy): Eukaryota > Metazoa > Chordata > Mammalia > Artiodactyla > Physeteridae > Physeter > Physeter macrocephalus. The sequence continues at coordinate 34,554,887 of NC_041215.1, forward strand.
CCAATCATTGGAAGTTTGTCTGTAAAGAGACCTTTTGTTGACCTTTTATCAGTGCCCAGGTTGCCTCATTTCTTGCCCATATGTCCAAGGTCTTTACTGTTCCAAATACTCCAACAGTGGAGAGGGATCCCGGGGAACTGGAAGTTGGAAAAAGTGGATTACATTTCTCTGGCCGTCTACTTGGCACAATTCTGAGTACCATCTTATTTAAACCTCTCTCAATTTGACATACTTTTCTGCCATTATGCAGGTGACCCCAAGGCTCAGAAAAATTGTGACTTGCTTGCGGTCACATAATTGGTGACTGAGGCAGACACCCCAGACCAGGTGACTCAGACTCAGATGTCCAGCTCATTCTGCTTCACCAGTTTCCTACCTAAATTCACAAAATATTCCTATCAACTTCCCGTGTCCTTTTATACATATAATTTCTTTTATCTTCAGCAATGACGCTATTACTGGTTTCTATTATTTGCAGATACTCACAATGAGCAATTTCCTTAGAAGAACACCCTGTCTTGTGTACAGGGTGTACCCAAAGCTTGCTATTTGCTTTTTCACCTTTCTTTGTCTCTTTTTTTTTAACATCTTTATTGGATGTTAAATATTGGAGTATAGTTGCTTTACAATGTTGTGTTAGTTTCTGCTGTATAACAGAATGAATCAGCTATATGTATACATATATCTCCATATCCCCTCCCTCTTGAGTGACCCTCCCATCCTTCCTATCCCACCCCTCTAGGTGGTAACAAAACACTGAGCTGATCTCCCTGTGCTATGCAGCTGCTTCCCATTAGCTATCGATTTTACATTTGGTAGTCTATATGTGTCAATGCTACTCTCTCACTTCACCCCAGCTTACCCTTACACCTCCCTGTGTCCTCAGGTCCAGTCTCTACATCTGCATCTTTATTCCTGGCCTGACCCTAGGTTCACCATAACCATTTTTTTAATTCCATAGATATGTGTTAGCATACAGTATTTGTATTTGTTTTTCTGACTTACTTCACTCTGTATGACAGACTCTAGGTCCATCCACCTCACCACAAAATAACTCAATTTCATTTCTTTTAATGGCTGAGTAATATTCCATTGTATATATGTGCCACATCTTCTCTATCCCCATTCATCTGTCAATGACACTCAGGTTGCTTCCATGTCCTGGCTATTGTAAATAGTGCTGCAATGAACAATGTAGTACATAACTCTTTTTGAATTATGGTTTTCTCAGGGTATATGCCCAGTAGTGGGATTGCTGGGTCATATGGTAGTTCAATTTTTAGTTTTTTAAGGAGCCTTCATCCTGTCCTCCAAGTGGCTGTATCAATTTACATTCCCACCAACAGTGCAACAGGATTCCCTTTTTTCCTCACCCTCTCCAACATTTATTGTTTGTAGATATTTTGATGATGGTGATTCTGACCGGTGTGAGGTGATACCTCACTGTAGTCTTGATTTACATTACTCTAATCATTAGTGATGTTGAGCATCCTTTCATGTGTTTGTTGGCAATCTGTATATCTTGTTTGGAGAAATGTCTGCTTAGGTCTTCTGCCCATTTTTAGATTGGGTTGTTTGTTTTTTTGATATTGAGCTGCATGTGCTGCTTGTATATTTTAGAGATTAATCCTTTGTCAGTTACATTGTTTGCAAATATTTTCTCCCAATCTGAGGGTTGTCTTTTCGTCTTGTTTATGGTTTCCTTTGCTATGTAAAAGCTTTTAAGTTTCATTAGGTCCCGTTTGCTTATTTTTGTTTTTATTTCCATTTCTCTAGGAGGTGGGTCAAAAAGGATCTTGCTGTGATTTATGTCATAGAGTGTTCTGCCTATGTTTTCCTCGAAGAATTTTATAGTATCTGACCTTACATTTAGGTCTTTAATCCATTTTGAGTTTATTTTTGTGTATGGTATTAGGGAGTGTTTTAATTTCATTCTTTTACATGTAGCTGTCCAGTTTTCCCAGCACCACTTATTGAAGAGGCTGTCTTTTAACCATTGTATATTCTTGCCTCCTTTATCAAATATAAGGTGACCATATGTGCATGGGTTTATCTCTGGGCTTTCTATCCTGTGCCATTGGTCTATATTTCTGGTTTTGTGCCAGTACAATACTGTCTTAATTACTGTACCTTTGTGGTATAGTCTGAAGTGAGGGAGCCTGATTCCTCCAGCTCCGTTTTTCTTTCTCAAGATTGCTTTGGCTATTTGGGGTCTTTTGTGTTTTACCTTTGTGGTATAGTCTGAAGTGAGGGAGCCTGATTCCTCCAGCTCCGTTTTTCTTTCTCAAGATTGCTTTGGCTATTCGGGGTCTTCTGTGTTTCCATGCAAATTGTGCGATTTTTTTGTTCTAGTTCTGTGAAAAATGTCATAGGTAGTTTGATAGGGATTGCATTGAATCTGTAGATTGCTTTGGGTAGTATAGTCATCTTCACAATGTTGATTCTTCCCATCCAAGAATATGGTATGTCTCTCCATCTGTTTGTATCATCTTTAATTGCTTTCATCAGTATCTTATAATGTTCTGTATACAGGTCTTTTGTCTCCTTAGGTAGGTTTATCCCTAGGTATTTTATTCTTTTTGTTGCAATGGTAAATGGGAGTGTTTCCTTAATTTCTCTTTCAGAATTTTCATCGTTAATGTATAGGAATGCAAGAGATTTCTGTGCATTAATTTTGTATCCTATTACTTTACCAAATTCATTGATTAGCACTAGTTTTTTCTGGGAGCATATTTAGGGTTCTCTATATGTAGAATCTTGTCATCTGCAAACGTGTTATCATTGTCTTTTGTTTCTAGGTGTTTTTTGATTTTCTGCTTGATTTCTTCAGTGATCTCTGGTTATTTAGTAGCATATGGTTTAACCTCCATGTGTTTGTATTTTTTACAGTTTTTTTTTTTCCTGTAATTGATATCTAGTCTCATAGCGTTGTGGTAGGAAAAGATACTTGATATGATTTCAATTTTCTTAAATTTACCAAGGCTTCATTTGTGACCCACTTAATGTGTCAATTAAAGTTTGTGTTTCCTTATTTATTTTCACTTTGGATGATCTGTCCATTGGTAAAAGTGGGGTGTTAAAGTTCCCTACTATGATTGTGTTACTGTCGATTTCCCCTTTTATGGCTGTTAGCATTTGGTTTATGTATTGAGGTGCTCCTATATTGGGTACATAAATATTTACAATTGTTACATCCTCTTGGATTGATCCCTTGATCATTATGTAGTGCCCTTCTTTGTCCCTGGTAATAGTCTTTATTTTAAAGTCTATTTTGTCTGATATGAGAATTGCTACTCCAGCTTTCTTTTGATTTCCATTTGTAGGGAATATATTTTTCCATCCCCTCCCTTTCAGTCTGTATGTGTCCTTCAGTCTGAAGTGGGTCTCTTGTAGACAGCATATATACGGGTTTGTTTTTGTATCCATTCAGCCAGTCTATGTCTTTTGGTTGGAGCATTTAATCCATTTACATTTAAGGTAATTATCGATATGTATGTTCCTATTACCATTTTATTAATTGTTCTGGGTTTGTTTTTGTAAGTCTTTTCCTTCTCTTGTGTTTCCTGCCTAGAAAAGTTCCTTTAGCATTTGTTGTAAATCTGGTTTGCTGTTGCTGAATTGCCTTAGATCTCGCTTGTCTGTAAAGGTTTTAATTTCTCCATTGAATCTGAATGAGATCCTTGTTTATTCAATTTTTGATAGTTTGATTAATATTTGTCTTGGTGTATTTCTCCTGGATTTAACCTGTATGGGACTCTCTGTGCTTCCTGGAATTGATTGACTATTTCCTTTCCATTGTTAGGGAAATTTTCACCTATCGTCTCTTCAAATATTTTCTCAGACCCTTTCTTTTCTTTTCTTCTTCTGAGACCCCTATAATTTGAATGTTTGTGGGTTTAATGTTGTCCCAGAAGTCTCTGAGACTGTCCTCAATTCTTTTCATTCTTCTTTCTTTATTTTGTTCTGCAGTAGTTATTTCTACTATTTTATCTTCCAGGTCACTTACCCATTCTTCTGTCTCAGTTATTCTGTTATTGATTCCTTCTAGAGAATTTTTAATTTCATGTATTGTGTTGTTCATCATTGTTTGTTTGCTCTTTAGTTCTTTTTGGTCCTTGTTAAACATTTCTTGCATCTTCTCCAGTCTATTTCCAAGATTTTGGGTCATCTTTACTATCATTAGTCTGAATTCTTTTTCTGGTAGACTGCTTATTTCCTCTTCATTTGATTGTTCTGGTGGGTTTTTACCTTGCTCCTTCATCTGCTGCATATTTCTCTGTCTCCTCGTTTTGCTTAACTTGCTGTGTTTGGGGTCTCCTTTTCACAGGCTGCAGGCTCATAGTTCCCATTGCTTTTGGTGTCTTCGCCCAGTGGGTGAGGTTGGTTCAGTGGCCTGTGTAGGCTTCTTGGTGGAGGGGACTGGTGCCTGTGTTCTTGTGGATGAGGCTGAATCTTGCCTTTCTGGTGGGCAGAGCCACATCTGGTAGTGTGTTTTGGGGTGTCTGTGAACATAGTATGATTTTAGGTAGTCTCTCTGCTAATGGGTGGGTTTGTGTTCCTGTCTTACTAGTTTTTTGGCATGGGTCATACAACACTGAAGCTTGCTGGCTGTTGGGTGGAGCTAAGTCTTAGCGTTGAGATGGAGATCTCTGGGAGAGCTCTCACCAATTGATATTATGTGAGGCCGGGAAGTCTCTGGTGGTCCAATGCCCTGAACTCTGCTCTCGCACCTCAGAAGCTCAGGCCTGACACCAGGTGGGAACACCAAGACCCTGTCAGCCACCCAGCTCAGAAGAAAAGGGAGAAAAAAATAAATAAATAAATAAAATTTAAAAAATAATAAATAAATAAATTTTTAATTATTAACATCAAAAATAATAATAATTTTTAAAAAAAAGAATAGAGCAACCAAACCAATAAACAAATCCACCAATGATAACAACGGCTTAAAGCTAAACTAAGATAAACAAATATCAGAAACAAATCAGTTGCAGACAGCAAACCCCAAGTCTACTGTTGCTTCTAAAGTCCACCACTTCAATTTTGGGATGATTTGTTGTCTATTCAGGTATTCCACAGATGCAGGGTACATGGAGTTGATTGTGGGGATTTAATCCGCTGCCCCTGAAGCTGAACAGAGAAATTTCCCTTTCTCTTCTTTGTTCACGCAACTCCTGGGTTTCAGCTTTGGTTTTGGCCTGGCTTCTCCAGGTAGGAGTCTATTCTCCACCCTCACAGGAAGGGCTTAAAGCAGCAGCTGATTAGGGGGCTCTGGCTCACTCAGGCTGGGGGGACGGAGGGGAATTGTAGTCATAATTAGAATGCAGGGTGAGCCTGTGGCGGCAGAGGACAGCATGACAGTGCAACAGCCTGAGGCATGTCGTGCGTTCTCCAGGGGAAGTTGTCCCTGGATTATGGTGCCCTGGCAGTGGCAGGCTGCACAGCTTCCTGGGGGGGAGGGGTGGTGTGGATAGTGACCTGTGTTTACACACAGGATTCTTGGTGGCAGCGGCAGCAGCCTTAGCATTTCATGCCTGTCTCTGGTGTCTGTGCTGATAGCCACGGCTTGCACCTGTCTCTGGAGCTCGTTTAAGCAGTGCTCTGAATCCCCTCCCCAAAACAATGGTCTCTTGACTCTTAGGCAGGTCCAGACTTTTTCCTGGACTCCCTCCTGGATAGTTGTGGTGCACTAGCCCCCTTCAGGCTGTGTTCACGCAGCCAACCCCAGTCCTCTCCCTGGGATTTAACCTCCAAAGCCCAAGCCTCAGTTCCCAGTCCCCACCGGCCCGGACAGGTGAGCAGACAATCCTCTAGGGCTGGTGAGTGCTGGTCGGCACCGATTCTCTGTGCGCATCTCTCTACTTTGCCCTCTGCACCCCTGTTGCTTAGCTCTCCTCCGTGGCTCTGAAGCTTCCCCCCTGCCACCCCCCATCTCTGCTAGTGAAGGGGCTTCCTAGTTAGTGGAAGCCTTTCCTCCTTCACAACTCCCTCCCAGAGGGGCAGGTCCTGTCCCTATTCTTTTGTCTCTGTTTTTTCTTTTTTCTTTTGCCCTACCCAGGTATGTGGGGATTTTCTTGCCTTTTGGGAAGTCTGGGGTCTTCTGCCAGCGTTCAGTAGGTGTTCTGTAAGAGTTGTTCCACATGTAGCTGTATTTTTGATGTATTTGTGGGGAGGAAGGTGATCTCCACGTCTTATTCCTCCGCCATCTTGAAGGCCCCCCCTCTTTGTCTTTTGAAAGTGGATATTTTTCTAAACCCCACCTTACTGCTGGTATTAACACCATCCTATTTTTAGGAAATTACTTCTTCGGGTTCCTCTGATGCACCAGAAACTGCTCCTCTCACAGTGCATTTTCCATTTTACAGTATTTCCAGCAGATGTCAGAGGGCAGGAGATAAGTAGTAGTTTGAAGTGTCAGTGAGCAACAAAAGAGGTGGGGAGGATGCACTCCTCAAATACAGGGTCCAGAAAACAAGAAGCTGTAGCATTTGCAAAGAAAATAATGCCCAATTCGTCATTTTCAGGCAGCCCCTGAGGAGGAAGTCTCAGTTTTACAGAGGTGTGAGGAGTAGAAATGTGTCCTAGGAAAATGCTAGAAAAAGCTTCTGGGGACCCAGATAAGCTGGCTTTTCCAGTCCTCCAAATAAGTAACTAAAAAGCATGAATTCACAGAATTGTTTTAATTAAGAGGTGAGGTGATAGAAACATCAGTAGGTATTTAATTTAGCTATTTTCCTTCTGTATATCTCACTCTCAAAAATTGGAGATGGCTTATGAGGATACAAACTGTAAAATCATAAAATATAAATTTTTGAAAAGGACTGAGCCTTATTTGTGTCACACATAGATGCTTGATAAGTATTAATTTGACTGAGTCAATGAATGAATGAATGAGTGTTGACTGGAGTGGGAGGTTAGGCGGCGTGAATGAGAAAGGAATAAATCTCAGAGGAGAAGGGCATTAGATATTACACATTGGTGTTGTCCGGTGACCAGTTTGCCTCTAACTCTTTGGAAGGCCAATGTGAAATGAGAAACAGAACTCTGGATGCTAGCCCCAGCACTTCCGCTGACCAATCTGGACTCTTAAGCACGTGCTCCTTGAGTCTGCATTTCTTCACAAGCACCAGTTTCTGTGAGCTCCGGGCAGGCAAAACCTGCCTTCCATCCTTACCCCCACCCCCAATTAGGACCCAGATAAGCTTACTAAACATTTTTGGAATAAATAATCTCCACGTGTTTTATGAACAAACCTTCTGACTGACCCATCCCCCATGCTTTACGTTTCCCTTCCCCCTCACGATACTGCACACCAAGAGTCCGTCCTGATCTCCACTGCAGGCAGCACAAGGAAACAACCCACATGGCTCTCACCAGGGCTTGCACTTAAGAGACGATCCCTGGTGTCATGTGTGTTACAGATCTTCTATATAAGCTGACATTTCCAAGGGGATGTGGTAAAAGGACACTAGAACAAGACTCTAAAGTCACAAAGTGCTTTTCTGGGATGCTGGAAAGAAAACCCCTGGGAACAACTAACCTTTCATTGAGGGCACCTGAGTTCCAGATTCCTTTAAGAGTATTCTCTGTGACCACCAGTCAAAATAACTTGCTGGGATACAGGCTGGATGGAATTACAGGGACATCTAATGCCCACTAGTATTAATGCCATCCTTGTTTTGAGAAGCACACCCCAAATTCAGTGGGATTTCATGCTACATCGTGGGTAAGAGCAAATCCTAGAGAAGTACCTCAGTCTATAGAAGAGATGAATGCATACGAAAACCGTCTAAATATGAAAGTTTTTTTCCCCTGTAAATTCAATGCCTACAAATTCTAAACTCAAACTCAGAGATACATTCTTCTGGGAAAACATTTGGTCTGGAGACCACATTTATGCATACAAACAACTTCTTGATATATGCACATCTGAGAGGAAAAAACATTTTCTAATAAATGGTTAACAAAATTCAAAAGCTAACTGTTTGGGCTTCCCTGGTGACGTAGTGGTTGAGAGTCTGCCTGACGATGCAGGGGACACGAGTTCGAGCCCTGGTCTGGGAGGATCCCACATGCCGCGGAGCAACTGGGTCTGTGAGCCACAACTACTGAGCCTGCGCGTCTGGAGCCATGCTCCGAAACAAGAGGCCGTGACAGTGAGAGGCCCGCGCACCGCAATGAAGAGTGGCCCCTGCTCGCTGCAACTGGAGAAAGCCCTCGCACAGAAACGAAGACCCAACAAAGCCAAAAATAAATAAATTAATTAAGTAATTTTAAAAAAAGAAAAGAAAAGAAAGAAAAGCTAACTGTTCAATGTGAATGCAAAAATAGCTAAGCTTCTTTTTTTTAATACTTGCCAGAAATGCTTAGCAATCCAAAAAAAGGAGTAAAATCAAAGTTGTTAATTCAACTAAGAAAAATATTTTGCTGGTGTATTCCCCTAGGTTCTTAGTTCCCTTTCTTAGTCTATTAAGTAAAAACATGGTTCTCTAGTTAGTGGCAGACTAGAATTCCATCAGGAACCAACTAAGATGGGATGTTCCAGGAAATGGGTGCTTACTCATAGCTGGGGCAACACACACACACACACACACACACACATTCTAACACACACTCTCGCACATGCATACACATATTCTCAACTTGAGATATTATGAGGAGAATCTAAGCATCATGTTCAGAAAGATATATAACAGAAGGGCTTCAGGGAATACAAAACAAATCAATTACTTATAAATGTTGCAGGAAACTTTTCTGCAGGCATCCTCTTTGCTAAATGTGTGAAGAAAGGTAAGCCAGTGGTGGCAAAACTGTTAAACTATGACAGGACAAACAGGAAGTGTATAGAAAGGGGCAGGGCAGAAGGGGAAGGAAACTGTGTATTTAGATGGGAACAAACGGAAAGGATTGCCCCCCATAAGGATCTTCTGCCGGATGCCAGGCAGATGGCAGTCCAGGAAGGTGGAGAGCTGTGACTTATGTTTCAGTGACTATGGGCTGCAAATAGGTTGGAACTTCAAGGACAACATGTGACATTCTAGAGGCTATGTGCACTTGAAGTTATTTAATACGTCATACAAGACTAACATTTTTTGGTACTCACTACTATTCCTACATACACATACACACAGATATATAAATATATGTATATAAGTATATAATATTATAATCAGGGCATGCTGCTTGTAGAAAGTTTTAAAATACCAAGCAATAAAATAATGAAAAATTAAAATTCCCTATCATGCCACCATTCCAAGCTGTCTCTCAGTAACATTTTGGTGTACTTTGGGGAGCCTTCTTTCCCTATGTAGTTAGATAATATGAAAATAGATAATTTATATCTATTTACCATACAATAATAGAGCCTGACAGGTAGAGAGCTCAATAGAAAACACATAGATATGTAATATATATGTACACATGTATATATTAAGATATAATTTAGAAATCATGCTGTATCCATAATTGTATATTTTGCTTTTTCCATTTATTATATTACGTATTTTTCTATGCTACTAAATAGTCTTAGAAATATACTTCTTTTTTTATGTTTTATTTTATTTTAAAATTTTGAATTTTATTTTATTTATTTTTTTATATAGCAGGTTCTTATTAGTTATATTACGTATTTTTCTATGCTACTAAATAGTCTTAGAAATATACTTCTTTTTTTATGTTTTATTTTATTTTAAAATTTTGAATTTTATTTTATTTATTTTTTTATATAGCAGGTTCTTATTAGTTATCCATTTTATACATATTAGTGTATTTATGTCCATCCCAATCTCCCAATTCATCACACCACCTCAGTTTAGGATGAGGGCACCTAAACTGCCAAAGATGAGTATCTGGTAAATAGAACAGGCTTCTGATTAGGTGCTGTAAGTGTTATACCTTTGGAGTAGGAAAGAACTGGAAATAGACACTTCCTAACACCATACACAAAAATAAACTCACATTTAGGCTCAAAGACCTAAATGTAAGGCCAGACACTGTCAAACTCTTAGAGGAAAACATAGGCAGAACACTCTATGACATAAGGGGACACGAGTTCGAGCCCTGGTCTGGGAGGATCCCACATGCCGCGGAGCAACTGGGTCTGTGAGCCACAACTACTGAGCCTGCGCGTCTGGAGCCATGCTCCGAAACAAGAGGCCGTGACAGTGAGAGGCCCGCGCACCGCAATGAAGAGTGGCCCCTGCTCGCTGCAACTGGAGAAAGCCCTCGCACAGAAACGAAGACCCAACAAAGCCAAAAATAAATAAATTAATTAAGTAATTTTAAAAAAAGAAAAGAAAAGAAAGAAAAGCTAACTGTTCAATGTGAATGCAAAAATAGCTAAGCTTCTTTTTTTTAATACTTGCCAGAAATGCTTAGCAATCCAAAAAAAGGAGTAAAATCAAAGTTGTTAATTCAACTAAGAAAAATATTTTGCTGGTGTATTCCCCTAGGTTCTTAGTTCCCTTTCTTAGTCTATTAAGTAAAAACATGGTTCTCTAGTTAGTGGCAGACTAGAATTCCATCAGGAACCAACTAAGATGGGATGTTCCAGGAAATGGGTGCTTACTCATAGCTGGGGCAACACACACACACACACACACACACACATTCTAACACACACTCTCGCACATGCATACACATATTCTCAACTTGAGATATTATGAGGAGAATCTAAGCATCATGTTCAGAAAGATATATAACAGAAGGGCTTCAGGGAATACAAAACAAATCAATTACTTATAAATGTTGCAGGAAACTTTTCTGCAGGCATCCTCTTTGCTAAATGTGTGAAGAAAGGTAAGCCAGTGGTGGCAAAACTGTTAAACTATGACAGGACAAACAGGAAGTGTATAGAAAGGGGCAGGGCAGAAGGGGAAGGAAACTGTGTATTTAGATGGGAACAAACGGAAAGGATTGCCCCCCATAAGGATCTTCTGCCGGATGCCAGGCAGATGGCAGTCCAGGAAGGTGGAGAGCTGTGACTTATGTTTCAGTGACTATGGGCTGCAAATAGGTTGGAACTTCAAGGACAACATGTGACATTCTAGAGGCTATGTGCACTTGAAGTTATTTAATACGTCATACAAGACTAACATTTTTTGGTACTCACTACTATTCCTACATACACATACACACAGATATATAAATACATGTATATAAGTATATAATATTATAATCAGGGCATGCTGCTTGTAGAAAGTTTTAAAATACCAAGCAATAAAATAATGAAAAATTAAAATTCCCTATCATGCCACCATTCCAAGCTGTCTCTCAGTAACATTTTGGTGTACTTTGGGGAGCCTTCTTTCCCTATGTAGTTAGATAATATGAAAATAGATAATTTATATCTATTTACCATACAATAATAGAGCCTGACAGGTAGAGAGCTCAATAGAAAACACATAGATATGTAATATATATGTACACATGTATATATTAAGATATAATTTAGAAATCATGCTGTATCCATAATTGTATATTTTGCTTTTTCCATTTATTATATTACGTATTTTTCTATGCTACTAAATAGTCTTAGAAATATACTTCTTTTTTTATGTTTTATTTTATTTTAAAATTTTGAATTTTATTTTATTTATTTTTTTATATAGCAGGTTCTTATTAGTTATCCATTTTATACATATTAGTGTATTTATGTCCATCCCAATCTCCCAATTCATCACACCACCTCAGTTTAGGATGAGGGCACCTAAACTGCCAAAGATGAGTATCTGGTAAATAGAACAGGCTTCTGATTAGGTGCTGTAAGTGTTATACCTTTGGAGTAGGAAAGAACTGGAAATAGACACTTCCTAACACCATACACAAAAATAAACTCACATTTAGGCTCAAAGACCTAAATATAAGGCCAGACACTATAAAACTCTTAGAGGAAAACATAGGCAGAACACTCTATGACATAAATCACAGCAAGATCCTTATTGACCCACCTCCTAGAGAAATGGAAATAAAAACAAAAATAAACAAATGGGACCTAATGAAACTTAAAAGCTTTTGCACAGCAAAGGAAACCATAAACAAGAGGAAAATTCAACCCTCAGAATGGGAGAAAATATTTGCAAACAAAGCAACTGAAAAAGGACTCATCTCCAAAATTTACAAGCAGCTCATGCAGCTCTATATCAAAATAACAGACAACCCAGTCCAAAAATGGGCAGAAGACCTAAAACAGACATTTCTCCAAAGAAGATATACAGATTGTCAATGAACACATGAAAGGATGCTCAACATCACTAATCACTAGAGAGATGCAAATCAAAACTACAATGAGGTTTAATCTCATAATGGTCAGAATGGCCATCATCAAAAAATCTCTTGCACTTTTGGTGGGAATGTAAATTGATACAGCCATTAAGGAGAACAGTATGGAGGTTCCTTAAAAAACTAAAAATAGAAATACTATAAGACCCAGCAATCCCACTACTGGCCATATACCCTGAGAAAACCATAATTCAAAAAGAGTCATGTACCACAATGTTCATTGCAGCTCTATTTACAATAGCCAGGACATGGAAGCAATCTAAGTGTCCATCATAAGAAGAATGGATAAAGAAGATGTGGCAAATATATACAGTGGAATATTACTCAGCCATATAAAGAAACGAAATTGAGTTATTTTGTAGGGAGGTGGATGGACCTAGAGTCTGTCATACAGAGTGAAGTAAGTCAGAAAGAGCAAAACAAATACTGTATGCTAACACATATATATGGAATCTAAAAAAAACAAAAAAAAACTTCTGAAGAATCTAGGGGCAGGACAGGAAGAAAGACGCAGACATAGAGAATGGACTTTAGGACACAGGGAGGGGGAAGGGTAAGCTGGGGCGAAGTGAGAGAGTGGTATGGACATATATACACTATGAAATGTAAAATCGATAGCTAGTGGGAAGCAGCCACAAAGCACAGGGAGGTCAGCTTGGTGTGCTTTGACCACCTAGAGAGGTGGGCTAGTGAGGGTGGGATGGAGATGCAAGAGGGAGGAGGCATGCAGATATATGTATATGTATAACTGATTCACTTTGTTATAAAGCAGAAACTAACTCACCACTGTAAAGCAGTTAGACTCCAATAAAGTTGTTAAAAAGAAAAAAGATTAAATAAGTACTAGGCATGTAATGCACAGCATGAGAAATATAATTAACACTGTTGTGTGTTATATATGAAAGTTGTTAAGAGTAAATCCTGATAATTTTCATCACAAGACAAAAATTTATTTTTCTGTTTCTTTGATTTTTTATCTATATGAGATGACGGATGTCCACTAAACTTATTGAGATAATCATTTCATGATGTATGTAATGAAATCATTATGCTGTACACTTTGAACTTACACAGTACTGTAAGTCAACTATGATAATTATCAAAAATGATAATTATAGTAAAGTTTTATTTTTAGTATGAATAAAAATTGCTAAGCAAAAGACAGCAAACATAAACCAGCATGCTATTGTAAAAACAAACAAACAAAAACAATGACCATGTTGCATTAACCGAAATATTCAAGGGTTGTTTAACATTAGAAAAAGTATTGATATATTTAACAGATTAAAAATATTGAATAAGAGGATGGCCTGAATATATGTAGAAAGCTCATTAAATTTAAAACGTATTCATGGTTAAAACAAATTACTGTCAGCAAATTAGGCATACAAGGACCGCCCTTAAAGATATCTACCAAATACATATATTCTAGCATTGTTTATGAATAACATCATATTAGAAGTTCTAGCCAATACCATGCAATAACTAATTAACTAGGGAGCTAACTAGCTAGTTATTGTGTGTGTATATATATATATATAATATAATATATAGTATCATATAAATAACACATTCATATAGTTATAAATAGCTATATATATGAAAAAGGAATAAAATATTATTGTAAGAGTCTAAGTCAATCTACATTTAAAATACAAGAGAATCTAAGTACAAACTGTTAGTTTTTTTAGTTCAAAGATGCCCATGTCAGGAAAACAGCAGAGTAGGCAACTCCAAATTCCTGACCCTCCAAAAAAACATCAAAAAACCAGCAGAAATTGTCTGAACCAAGTTTGTCAAAACTCTGGAAAACAGAGAAAGTTTTACACCAAATGAACACTGAATCAAGAAAAAAGCAAGTTAAAAATGGTATAAAATCGTGGTGTTTTTAGTTGCCCTTGCCCCACCCTCTCCCCAGCTCAGTGGCAATCTAGTAGATGAAAGCCTACATTCACGGTGTGGGACCCTAAGCTCTGCTTCCAGAGAGAGCAGTGCAGATCTTATTCACAATTTACTGTGTTTGTCTGTTCAAACTTGTCTAGGGGTTATCTGAAGGAATGACACCAGGTGTTTGTCTCTGCTTGTCTAACCTAGAACTGAGTTAGGGTGGAAAAACAGTGTACATTGCTTGAAAACATTGTAAGATAAGCAAAAATATCATAGCTTCCCAGAAAAACAACTCCCCCTCCAAAATACAATAGACTATGTAAAGAGTCTATTACATGCTCAAAAACCTAAAAGAGCCCTACAACCTGAAGTGGGCTCTCCAGCCACCACAGTCTCCCTGCAGACCTATCAAGAGGTTTTGGTAGCAGTACATGCAAGGCAACTTATCTCAATGACTTATTTAGAGGTAGCATTCCCAAGGCCACCTCTTAAGCTTGAGCATACATTTATACTCATAATTCTTTGTGGTCTCTGATTATGTGAACAATCACATAATTCACAGATTATGTGAATGTGGCATTCCCCTGATAACATGCCTGTTTTGCTACCAGCCTTAAAATGTCTGCTATCAGAATTTTTAAAAGGGTCACTTTTTTCAAGTATCTATTCATATACCACCTATAAGATTTTGCCTGATCAACCTGTGTAAAATAGCCATGAACCATTTTCATATTTAACCTTTTACTTGTTTATTTGCTTATTAACTATCTCTCCTCAGAAGAATATTATCTACTAAACACCAAGGATTTTTGTCTATTTTATTCAGTTCTGTATCCCCAGTGCCAAAAGCAATGCACAGAGTAAGGACGTAATAAATATTTGCTGAATGAATGATGCAAAAATCATTTAGTGATACAAGCATCTAATTTTCATGAAAACCCTAGAACATATTTCTTATTTGCTCCTTCTTCTAGCTCTCATTTTATAGATAAATATTTCATAGATAAACTTATTGCATAGACAAATTATTTTGCTTTTCTTTCAGTGGCTATATGGTCTTTGACATATTACAGCATAATATAAATGAGTCCTTTGTAGATATCTTAGACACCATCAATACCTTAAAATAATTTTAACTCCCTAAACAAATTTAGCGTTATTATTTTTATGTATTTAATTGTACATTGACATTAAGTAAGTGTATGACATTGTTTTCTATAATCAATACGTTCAGATTTACTTTCTCCATATGTATTATTCCAGATACTATTTGTTCATTTCTGTATTTACTTACTTCCATCTAGAATTATTTTTCTTCTGCCTAAATAACTCCCTTTAGAATTTCTATTAATGCAGATCTGGTTATGAATTTCCTGTTTTTGTTTGCCTAAAGATGGATATTTTTGTTGGATATAAAATATGTTGGCATTTATTTTATATTAACACTTTTAAAATGGTGCTCCTTGTCTCTAGCTTCAGTAATTTCTATTTAGAAAACACCTGTTTGCTTTCTGGATGTAATATGCTGTATTTTTTCTATTTCATTTAAAATTGTTTCATTGACTTTGATTTTTAGCAGTTCACCTCTGCTGTGCCTAGTTATATGTTCCTTTGCATTTATTCTGCTTGGTGTTTGTAAATCTTATTATATATGAGGTTTGATGTCTTTAAATGGTTTGGGCAAATTGTTTACTAGTATCTCCTCAAATATTGCTTGTGCTCCATTTTCACTCTCCTCTTCTCTGGGACTCCAGTCACATGTATATTAATCATTTTCACTGTTTCCCACGTGTCATCTGTATTCTTTTCTGCATTTTATTATTTTTTTCTCTCCATGTTTCAATTCAGATATTTTCTATTTTATAGTTTTCTCAATCTTCTCTTTTGCTTTTATAAAATTTGCCTTTAATTCATATAATGGGTTTTTAATTTCATATATTATATTTTTCATCTCTCTAATTTCTTTTTGTCTCATATTATGAAGTCCAAGTCTCTGTAGAAATTCTCCTACTTGTCATCTATTTTGTTGAACATATTAATTACAGTTATTTTAAAGCCTGTCTCTGACCGTTTTGATAACTGAGGTATCATATGGGTCTGTTTACATGGAATTTTCCCCCCATTTTTGGACAACTTAGTCCAGACTCATGGTTTTCCTGGTAATTTTAATTGAATGTCATGCAGTGTGCATTAAAATTTACACAGATAACTTAAAAGTCTGGCTGATACTCTCTTCCTTCCACAAAGGATCAATCTTGGGAAGATAACCTTGGTCTAGTCTGGTTTGGGTTTGTTTGAACATGGGCTTCAGAGTTTTCTGAGAGTTGGCTTATATCTTTACTCCTACTACTGGAATTCAGCCTTATTCCTATGCCTGAAAGTGGGGTCTTTACCGGAGTTCCACCTCTTTAGTGGGTCCTGAATTCCTGTTTATCTCCTTAGCCCAGGGGACAGCTAAGAATTCTGCTGATGCCCCTATTTATTTATCTGTTGTGCTGTCCTCTTGCCTTCCTACCCCTCTGCTTAAAGATGAGCACATATATTAAGAGGAAGAATAGGCAGATGATTTTGTGCATCTCAATGTACTTCTCTTTTCTCTGATATCTTGGTCTTTCCTCAAATGATTGACTTTGAGTCCAGAGTCCAAATATAATTTCACAGCCTCACAAGACTGCATAAGAATCTGGTCAGTTTCCCAACCAGAATTCACTGCTTTCTCCTTGGCTTCTGAGCCTCTGGGCCCCACTCCACTTATGACCTGTCCAATGCCTCAATGGGAAGATCCCTCTGGAATGTGGAACCATCTCAATGTGCTTTCATTCTCTCTCAGGTCCTGGCTTTTTAAGTTCTGGCTGCCTTAGTAGTCCTCTAGTACCTTCAAAGAGATTTGTTTTGTGTTTTGTTTATATTCTGTAGCTGTTCTTAGTAGGAGCATTGCCATATAACCAGCTCTCTGCTCTTACTGGAGAAGGAAAATCCAAAGATAACTTATAGACTCTAATTTTTATGATCAATATTCTGAGAGTAGTTGGATTCCTCCAAATGCTTTGTGAAAAGTCAGCTTCCTGCTTTACATAATACCCAGGAAAGACAAAAACATACTTCTCTGTGTGTCTTGGTTCTGTATTATTTTCCTCCCTGCCCATTTACCCAAGTGATTGGGTAAATGACTGACTTCCATTACCTTCAGTTTGGGATGATACGAAGGATTATAGTTCATACTCTCTTATGGGAAGCACCATTGCCTATTTGGGGTCTGGGTTGAAAAACACTGATTTTGAAGAAACATGGATGTCATTATACCATTAAATTTTCCCTTATGGCTGTAAGAGCTTAGCAGTGCTACTGTTTAATCACTGCACTTCAAGTGGCATAAAAAACACAACTGTACACTCCCTAACTTTAAGCCTGCCTAATTTACTGACTGTGATGGATTCTCTGGTGTTTCAACCAGATGCCTTCTGTAATCCAAATACACACATCCCAGCTGCTGGGCATACTGGACACTGAAAGTTCACAGTTATATCTATTCCTGGGCATTACTCTTAGCTAAAGGAAACTACATGTCCAACGTTACGCCACCACCAAGGAAGCTGATATAGAGAAACAAAGGTCTGGTCTGTGTGAAGACTTGTCCCAGCTCAAGAGCTTCCTTGGCTTGACTGGGGCCTTAGATGAGACCACATTGCAAGTCAGGTTTTCCCTCTGTCTAATTCTGACTTCTCACTTCACTAGAGGTTTATCTTCTGTGATCACACCACAAAAAAAGCTTTTTGCATGCCATTCCCATCTCATAGTCTATTTTCAGGGAACTTACTCTAAGGCATTGACTTGATGTTTGCTACTATCTGTGACCACTACACTTCCTAGTCCCCATACCAGCTTGATGTCTCTTTCTATAATGTCAACTTCAACCCTAAGCATATGACATCCCACTGCCTAGATATGGCCTCCCTGCTTAAGGGCAATTTGAGTCAAAGTAGGAAAAAAATGTTGGTAAGGAAATTATGACATACCTACTTAAGCAAATTTTTAATCAGCTCAGTTCTTCAGTTTACTAGATAAACACAGTTGAGTGAACAACAGGGATTAATTGAAGCTAAATGTCTATTTACGAGATTTGATAATAAGCCTATTATAAAAACAGGCACGCAAGAGCTTGTGGATGGAGCAGATAGGAGTTCAGGATAGACCTGTGAAAGTTTCCATTTTGCTGTTTTTAATGATTTCTGGGCTCAAAAGAGCACTCATTATAATTGGTTTGATTTACTCTTACCTTCTGGAAATCACTAAGGTAGAGCATCTCACTGGAGGAAAATACAGAGCAAGAGTTCACTTCAGAGAAAATTCAAAATTAAAAAGTAACCGAAATACTAATAATTAATCAGTTGACTGAAGATCACTATAACTCTCAGTTATTTCGTTATCTTATACTTCTGACAAAGAGCAATTGGTTTCCATTGATTCTGTGTTAGCAATCTGAACAGAAGGAAAGTTAAATTCATTGTAAACTCTCTGTTGGAAACCTCTGGACATATTGATGAATGGTTGATACGAGAAGCAGTCAATATTTCTGTAGATACAGGATTCACCTTTAACTAGCTTGTAAAATATCCTTTTGAGCTAAATGCCAAGTGGCCTATATCACACAACATGCTTCATTTTGTTTCAGTGTTTCTCTTTTTAAACGTCTTATATTTAGTACATATACTTGTATCTGTATTCTGATACAAGCTTAAATTATGTCACCTTGGAGCCCTGACATGTTCAATCTGTTTCTGAAAGCTACATTATAAAATGTTCAAGTATTTATAATTAATTATGAAAAGTAGTATCTTAGTAAATAAAACCCTGATAAGACTAAAGTTCAAAAAGAAAATAATAGAATTTGAAGGCAGTTAAGGTGAGCAGTTTAAGAAACACTTACCATGGAGACCTGTGGAAGTCATGCAGGCTGACTTGTTTAGTCTTCATCCTTCACTGAAATGAAAGCCCATGAAGACAAGGGCTTTTTTGTCTGGTACTTAGACTAGTGCTTTGTGCATAGTAAGGAGTCAAAAACTATTGATTGGATTAATAAAAGAAAAGCTGAATGAAAGCTATATGACTAATCTTCCCTAGCAATAAAAAAGAAAAGATGTATCAGATTTATTTAAAAGAATAGAAAAGAAAATTTTCATAGGAAGGGCATAAAGCTCTTCTATGTTCAATATGCTATCCTTGGCAAAGAAATCCACTGAAGGACAAAAGTCAAAATGATTCCTACACCTGATAAAGCTGATGATAATGTTGATAGTAAAAGAATATATTCTGTGGAATATATTCTGATAACCTTGGTTGAAGATAGCAGAATAAAAATATCTTCTTATAAATAAATTTGGAAGAAAGAAAAACAATTACAGATAATAACAATTAAAATAGGAAATGCCTAAAATCACAAAGTACAATGTATGAACAAACCATGCCAATACTGTAAATATTGGTCCAGGATGATATGGACTGTCTAATGAAAATATTGTTCTCTTCAGTTCTATGAAAGAATTGAAAGTCTGCAAAAAGTGTTTTATGCCCCAAGGAATAAAAAACAATCATTCCTCTTTTAATTGAAACAAGAAAATTAAGTGGTCCAACAATCTAGAAAGTAGTCCTGAACCTTGTTTGACACCCATGGAATGGCAATTAATGTGGTGCTAGACAAGAAGCTACCAGATATTCAAGGAAAAAAATCACTGTTGACATGGAATGATGGAAGGAACATTGTGGATGACAAAAAACTATGCAGCTATTTGATCTTTGTCAAGTCAAGAGAAGTACATGTTAAATCACACAAATACAATCACATTACTCTGTACTCTATAATTATTCCCCAGGAAAGTCATGCTTGAGGAACTTCTTATGGACAAGAAAATGACCCTCAAGTTGCTGAATTTCTGCAATAAATACTTCCAGTATCTTCTTAGGACTATATTCTTTTTCAAAAAATCCATTAAGACTTAATTTCCACCGTCTTCTTCCTCTCTCTTCTTTAAGATATAAGTGAGAATTGAAAAAGAAATATTAACATACCAATTACAAATATTGAAATTTAAAAAGGAGGAAAGGGAAAGACTATCCAGACAATTGATTAATATACACCAGACATACTACACAATCTACATGATGAAAATTGTGATTAATATTTCTCTACAAAATGAACAAATAATATATGTTTTCTATAATGCAAGAACTCAAGCAAAAGATACAAAATATTTCATAAAAAATATAAAACAACAAATGAAATAAACTAGGTTGTGAAAATATAATAATTACAATTTCAGGAAAATGCTGGGAATGGCAATATATTTTTTTAATTTTTCTTATTCCTTTAAAATACACACACACACACACACACACACACACACACACACACACACACGGAAACCAGAATAAGCTAAATAAAAACATACAGAAAACATATATGACAAAATCCAGTAAGCAGGTATCCTATAGATCTCAAAACAGGAGCAAGGAAAAACCACAAACACCTACAAGAACCACATAGAGAAAGACAAAATGGCTTATCAAGACCCTGAAAACAGACAAACTCCAAAGCTGACAACAAATATTCACTGCAAAGTATGACAAATCAACTAAGAAGAGAAGTCAAAATTTTGAGAAAGCCCTGAAATGTCTGATTCAGATTACTAACAGAGAACCTTGATGCTGGAATAATATAGGTTTTATGAAATCTCCAAATTCAAAAAGCAAATCTCCACTCCAGGATAAATCCCTCCTATAAGAAGAAACTTCCAGGGACAGAACCCATTAAACAATAGAAGGAAATGAAAAAGAAGATCCCAATAGAAACAGGAATGGGAGCCAAGAAGGCAGATCTCAGAAAGCATTTTTTTGTCTCTTTGTGAAACAAGAGAAATGGAATTTCCAGAGAAATAAAGCTGTAAAAGCTATCCTGCTGCATTTCTCTATTCAAAAGTATAGGAAACTTTCAACTAATTAAAACACCCCAGAAAGATGAGTTCAGAAAATGAGTCAAAAGAAATTAAGAGGAGGATAGACATTAAACAAAGGCAACATAAATTACACTTGGACCTCAAAAACTTAAAGATAGAACTACCATATGATCCAGCAAATCCACTCCTGTATTTACCCAAATAAAATGAAAACATGAATTAGATAGCATATATGCACCCCTATGTTCATTGCAGCATTATTTACAATAGCCAAGATATGGAAGTAACCCAAGTGCCCACCAATAGACGAATGGGTAAAGAAGATGTGGTGTACATATACAATGGAATAATACTCAGCCATTAAAAAAAAGAATGGGGCTTCCCTGGTGGCGCAGTGGTTGCGCGTCCACCTGCCGATGCAGGGGAATCGGGTTCGCGCCCCGAAAAAAAAGAATGAAATCTTGCCATTTGCAACAACAGGGATGGACCTAGATGGTATTATGCTAAGTGAGATAGTCTGACAGAGAAAGACAAAGGCTGTGTGATTTCAATTATATGTTAAATTCAGAAAACTAAACCATAAGCAACCATAACAACACAGAAATAGAGTCATAGATACAGAGAACAAATAAGTGGTGGCCAGAAGGGAAGTGAGTGCAGAGGAGGAGAGAAATAGGTGAGAGGGATTAAGTTACAAACTTCCAGTTGCAAAATAAATGAGTCAAAGGTATGAAATGCACAGTGTGGGGAATATAGTCAATAATGATGTAATATCTTTGTATGGGACAAATGGTAACTAGATTTATCATGGTGATCATTTTGAAAAGTGTAGAAATATCAAATCACTATATTGGGTAACAGGAACTAACATAGTGTTGTAGGTCAATTTTACTTCAAAAACAAATAAGCAAACAAACAAACTCATAGAAAAAGAGATCAGATTTGTGATTACCAAAGGTGGTGGGTGGAGGGAGGGGGAATTGGATGAAGGAAGTCAAAAGGTACAAACTTCCATTTATTAAGACAAATAGATACTAGGGATATAATGTAAAACAAGATAAATATAATTAACACTGCTGCATGTCATATATGAAAGTTAAGAAGGTAAATCCTAAGAGTTCTCATTACAAGGAAAACTTTTTTTTTCTATGTCTTTAATTTTATATCTCTATGAGATGATGGATGTTCACTAAACTTGTGATAATCATTTCATGCTGTATGTATGTCAAATCATTATGCTGTCCACCTTAAACTTACACAGTGCTGTATTTCAATTATATCTCAAAAAAATTGGAAGAAAAGCATTACAATTAGAAAATATTCAAAAATTTGGTGATTAAGTAAAGGATGATTTGAAAAAAAGAGGTGACAGAATTCAGGAAAGTTTTTAAAAAAGAAAAACATCTCAGAAATAAATAATTGACAAAGAGAATACAAGATAAATAAGCATAACAGATTATGATTTGTGATTGAAAGAGGACATTATTTAAATTCCTTTTAAAAATTAAGTTGACCCAAAAAGGATTCAAGAGAAAGTGAAAGATACAGAACAGAGGCAAATGAAATTCAGTATATGTAGATTTGAAGTTCTCAACGAAGAAAGCAAAAGCAATGAATGAAACAAAAACTAAAAACATAATTCAAGAGAACTCTTTGAATTCAAATATTACTTGACTCTATATAGTAAAATAGAATGCCACATACCTGTGAAAATCTATCCAGAACAACCAACACTGAGACATATGAAACTAAAATTATTATAGTACATAAAAGAAAGCATCTTTTGTCAATGACCAAGTAAATTATAAGGGAAAAAAATAGGGCCATCAGATTTTTTGATAGCAACATTTTATGTCACATACATTTAAGATATTCAAGAAAATTAAATATAAACCAGGGACTTTATAACCAGTCAAACTGATATTCAAGTACAAAAGTCACAGTCTTATTTCTATACAAGAATACAGGGAATATTGCTTTCATGATTCTTTCCTGAAGAATCTAAGGAATGAGCTTTGGACAACCTAAATTTGGACTTAAACTACATTATCAAGAAATGTTGTTAAACATGAAAGATGTATTTTCCCATGGAAGTAAATATGATTATAAGGAATACAATAAAGTTAGTACTGATAATATGCTTTGACATTGAGGATTTAGCTTAACTGTCAAAAGTAGCTGGGAGTGATTGGCAGGATAGTGGAGTGATAACCTCAGGGACTGCTTTCCTGCAAAAACAATGAAAATTAAAATACTGGCAAAACAAAGATGTTCCTGGTGGGTAGGTTCTTGTCTCATCACAGAAATAATTCAGAGAGGAGACAGGAAGGTCAAGAAAGTAAAATGAGGATTTATTTAAGCAAGAGTATACTCTCCAGGGAAGAGCAGGCAGTCTTAGGTGAGTAGCTGCCCTGAGTTTCTTTGCCAAGCAGGTTATGTGGGGCATAGAAATGAAGAGGTGGCATGTTCATTGGGGATGGGGGATTTGGGGGTTGTATTCTCTGATTTTCAACCCAGCTTCACCTTCCCAAGGAGTGGAGGGATTTTTGTCCTTATTTAGTCTTTATTGGAAGTGTCATGGCATTGGTGCATGATGGGAACTTCCAATCTGCAAGACTAATTTTATTGTAATGAGAGCATAATGAGCAAAAATTACATTTGGACGCCAGAGATTCCCCCCCTTTCCCACCTTTCTTTGTCCTCCTCCAGGACACTTATCACCCCAACATGTGTGGTTTCCTGTCAGTCTGGAGGCTCCTGCTTTTCTTTGTCTGCCCAAGGACCCCCATTGTTTACAAGATGTGTGGTTTCCTGTCACCTAGCCCCTGCCTCCCTTTCTCTGCTCATATCTAGCTACCCGCCTGCTTTAACAAAACTAACCAATAACTATTTCAGAACTCTGGAAATTAACCAAAGCTACAGCAAACTGAAAATCATTTATCTAAAAGAAACTACTGAACTGTCATAACACAACCTCCGTTTAACGTGGACCTATTCCCATAACCTGTCATGCTCTGCTCAGTAGTGGTAGCTATGGAAAGCCAATATTCTCGCAGCCAAACAGGATGACTGAACTTTTCTGATATCCCATTAAAAGCACCATCTTCAGAGCACAGTAAATGCGTTATATGAACTTCCAACTACCAGAAAAATCTCTATGCCCAGGTACTGTGGCTCTTCAATTCAACTCAGGGCTCAGCTCATTAAGAAGAAGAAGAAAAAAAAAAAACCTTACCCTTAGGGGACTACCAAGGCAATATCAATCTCTTGACAACATTGTAGCTGCCTAAGGCTATGACTTGCTTTATCTATAATAAACAACAGTCTAGCCAGGAATATGAAAGGGAATTATGGAAAACAAGAAGACCATAGTGAATTTGAAAAGCTCTGACATTCCTGCAGATCTCAGAGTTGGTGCTCACACAGGAGACTGTGCACATGCCCAGGAAAAACATGGTAAAAAAATAAGACCACTTTCCTCTGGATGAACCTGAAGCCCTGCACATGGTGGAAGTGAAAGCTAGGTCTATCCTGTAGACTGTCTGAAGTTTGAAGGTTTGCCCTCTTACACAGCTCCCCTTAGCAAAGGGAGGAAGACCAATAGGAAAAGCATTTAAGGAAATCTTCTGATCTAAAAATGGCTGACTACTACATAATACTGATTTAGGGATAAATCCCAGGAAGCTAAGCATAAAAATAAGAACAAAAGCTTAAGAAAAGTATCAGAGAACTCAGTGGCTTCAATTGCAGAGAATACAGACTCTACAGAATTGGTCCAGGTAATTTCTTAAACAGAAAAGCAGCAACAAGAAAATAAATTACAGGAAAAAAAAAAAAAAAAAACACACAAATAAGAGTACTAAAAACTGGACGGGGAAGGGATTTGACCAGAATTGCTACAATATATTATCTGAAATATCCAGTTTTCAACAACAACAAGGACAACAAAATTATGAGAAATGCAAAGAAATAGGAAAGTATACCACATACTCAGGAAAAAATGTACCCAACAGAAAATGTTCCTGAGAGGAGCCAGATATGGGACTTAGTAGACAGAGACTTCAAAGCAGTTATTATAAATAAATTCACATAGCTAAAAGAAATGATAAATAAAGAATTACCCTCCCAGATATATGGGAAGAAAAATGAAAATACATGTTGACACAAACGTGTGTACATGAGAGAAATGAAAACATGTCAACATAAAAATGTGTAAGCAAATGTTCATAGCAGCATTATTCATAATAGCTGAAAAGTGGAAAAAAACATGTGCTAGTTTCTTGTGGCTACTGTAACAAATTATCACGGACTTGGTAGCTTAAAAAACAGAAATTTATTTTCTCACAGTTCTGGATGCCCCAAACTGCCACATACATGTAAAGCTCTCTGCCAGTGGTGTTAATATTGTCATTATGAAATTGGTGTGTGTGTGGTATGAAATAAGGAAAATTGATAATTATGACAGATAATAATTATAGCTTGAAGTTTCAGTATGAACTTACAACATAATCTTTTAAAAAATGTTGTTACTCTATACACTGAAAAGTCCTAAAAACAATGATTGTCCAGGGGCAGTAACACACCTCATGCACAGAGTACTTTCTGTAAATACCTTCTTACTGAGATAAACCAGGACTATGGGAAAATGACTCTGGATTCCAGATCTAAAGCAAAAGGAAATGTACAAAATGAAGCTATATAACAGTTTTTCCTATCAGAAAGCAAGAAAAATATCAAATACTAGAAAGTCTCTGTGAAAAGGATTCACGGACCAAGTTTCACAAGGTTTTATTGTTCAGAGGTGACAAAATGTGTTAGTTACATTAATAACTGCGCACATCAAGTCTAAATCCAGGAGTTAATAAAGATACAAAAACAGCGACAACAAAACAAATAAAACACCTGTCATCGCTAAGGAAACAATTCATTATTTTGAAAACTGGTAAAAAAAAAAGAATTATCTTACCTTTACTATATTTATAATATGAACTATAACTCACAATAACCAAATATTGATAAGAGAAGTCTGTTTATGAAATTATTCCATCAAATAAACAAGGAATAAATGATAGAATAATGATATCAATAATTGAAATCCCAGCTAATTAATGGGTCTAGACAATGATTATCAATGGCTACTAATATCATAAAAAGAGAGAAAATCAGGCCATTCTAATGAAGTACCCTGCAACTCTTAAGAAGTAGTCTTGTAAAAGTAAAATTAAATGTAAATTTAATAAAGTCTCTAGAGTTAAGCATAAATGTACAGAAATACAGGGTGCAAAGGAACATGATAAATGATACCAGGCATCACAGGTTCCAGATGAATTCTATCCATGTTTCAGCTAACAGATTGCCCAAGTGCTTTCAAATTTTTTTCAGAGCGTAAGCACCAAAAGTTCCCAAATTAGTTTTACAAAAGCATAATACTTTGGATATGAAAATACGACCAAAAATAGTACGATGACATAAAATGACATAAGACATAGACAAAATTTACTAATAAATTGCATTATTGTAAATAGATTGTAAATGTCCTATATGATATATTAACAAGCAATCCTACAGGACATTAATACAGGAATATATAGCCACCGAATGCCTTATACAACATTCATCATAGTAACCGAAAAGGCATAAATACTTCTGTATCTACTGGACAAACAATATTCAATAAAATTCGATACCTAGTCCTGATTTTAAGATTAAAATAAAGCTCTTAATAAAGTACCAATAGATTAAGCCAAAGCCAGCATAATGCTTAATGGTGAAACACTGAAAGCATCCCTACTAAAATCAGGAGTAAAACAATATTGGCCATTCTCTTCATTATTTTTATCATTATTCTGGAGGTCTTAGCCAGTACAAGGAGGCAAGAAAAAGAAATATGACACATAAAGTTGGAAAGGATTCAAAATTATTGTCATTTGCCAAAGATAATAGAGCATGTCTAGAAGGCCCAAGAAAGTTAGCTGAACACTATTAAGAACTAAAAAAGAACCCAGTAAGGTGGTTGATTACAAAATCAACAGCCATCCACTGTAAAACGATTAACCACTTAGCAAACATAATGAGAAAAAGACTGCAGTTATAATAGCAACAAAGAATAAAAATATGTGTTACCAAGGAATATGCTAGCACTGTATGAAAAAAATTGTGAATGCTAGTGAGAATTAGAAAAAAAACCCTATTTTAATGAATGGAAAATCATACTCTATTTTTGAGGAGAAAAAGTAAATATTATAAAGCTATGAAGACTCTCTACAAATTCATAAATAAATCTATATAAATCTGTAAAGCTGTCAACATCCTATCTGTAAATCTATAAATGTATATTTAAATGATTTTGACATTTAAAAGGGAAGGAGAGTTAGTAAAAGCAAACTAATTCAACACTTTATATGAAAAAGCAAACATAAAATTATATCCCAAATAATTCTAAAGAAGATGATCACAAGTATTATAAAGTATAGTAATTACAAGCTTAATATTGGCACATAAATACAAGACATACATCAATGAAATGGAAAAGAGAGTTCAAAAATAAGATAAAATTTAGTAAAAGATATAATGTTAGGTCAAACCAGTTAAATAAAGATGGATTGATACCTGGTGTTTGGACAAATGGCTGACCTTCTGGAAAGTAATGGGAGATAGATGTCTACTTTACTTTTTGTATGAATCAAAGTTAAAGAAATTGTAAATTACTAGAATAAATATGAGAGAATTTTTTAAAATAATATCATCCAACTTTGTCTATAAATTAAGAGTAATTAAAAACTCAACAAGATTTGCCATGGAAGTTGACTCCTAAAATCCTTACAAAAATAGAACATGATTAAGAAATCGCGTGAAACTTTTAAATGAATAAAGGTAGACCAACTCGCCCTCCCAAGTAGTAAAAATACAATTCATGTCTTGTACCCACGTTTCCTCTTCTTTACAAATAAATGTTCATCCTGTAAGTACAGTCTTGATTCTCTCTGACCTTCACTGAACACTTTGAATAAAGCCAGCAACAAATTTCCCAGCATAATTCACAGTTTGTTTTTTTTTTCAGTTATATGTGAGACAAAGAATATATAACGCCTTTGAAAGTACACGTTTTCTGTGTTTGTTCTGGTGTTTTCAGAGTAATTGAAATGTAACTGTTTACTATCACTAGAAAAAGTGTACTAACTAGATGTCAGCTTCATGGTATCTCAGTCAAGGTCTGAGCACGTGTCCTATCGAATTTCATTGATAGGAAGTGATAAACTCACCCATTGCTAGACCCATCTTCCTCCTAAACACATACTCTCCTGGTTAAAAAGAGAGCCTGTTCCACGTGCCTGCCTGGTAGTATTTATTCCCCACACTGCTTTGTTGACAAATGAGATAATGTTTGACACTAACTAGCAATGAAATATGCCTCCCAGGGTTGAGGTGATGCGTTTGACTCTCTCCGTTTTGATGATGCATATTACTGAAGGCCCCTTCAGGACATTTTATCTCAAAATGAATTTTTGTTGTTGTTAAAGAGAGTGAGAATGCATGGAGCAGATTTATGAGCCTTGCCTGTCTGCCTAGGAAACTAGCTGTTTTGACATAATCTCCAGGAGATGCCTCAGGTATCAAATTAACTCAACTGCAAGAGTCAAGCACATTGGACAACCAAGCTCCATTCATTTTACCTGCCTCTGACAATGCTGAATCCAAGCTGCCTTAGCATCCAAAGGAATCACTATGATTGGCCGAACATTGGGAGGGCACTCATTCATTCACTCATTCATTCAATATTCATTGAACACATAAGTCAGAAGCCGTTGTAAGTGATGGGGACACAGAAATAAAACAATCAGGCAAAAATTACTACCTTCAAGGAGCTTACATCCTAATATAAAATACAGTGTCACAGTAATCATATATATGTGATTAATATTCGCAGGATTCCAATTAAAAGGTAAGTCTAGATCTCTGCAGACAAATTGCACAGAAGTGAAAACAGAACAGGAGTATGGAACCAGAGCAGGCAATTACCTATGCGATCTCTTCTTTTACAGGAACATCTTTAGGTACATTATTGGGTACATAACATTGTGATAGGTAAGTACAGATACTGTGATTTTGATTAAGTTACCAGTAAAAAGTGAAAGATTCAAAATAGGACACCAGTCTGAATGCCTGTTGAGTCCTTATTTCACCTCATTCCTAGTGAAACTTAATGATCTACAACTAGGAAATGATGGCTTTTGGTTTAACATAGCCTAAACCTAAGACTTTGATCAAATTTTAACCTCCAAATATTAACTTATCCATTTCTTATCATTTATGCCATTTCATCCTAACAATAATGCCCTGTAGTAGCTGAATTTGGTATCTTCACTTTTGGGATAACGTAACTGAAATTCAAACAAGTTAGGTCAGGTGCACAAGGTCACACTGCAAAGGAGATAAAACCAGAAGCACACCCAGTTCTTCCTGCTTCCAATCTTGCATTCTGGCCCATGCCATCATATGCAGTGCTCTGTATAATGCTTTCAGATGCTACGGGGGAAGCAAGGATGCATAAACAATGGCCCTTGCCCTCTAGTAGTTTACAATCTAGTATGCAAACAAAGCACCAACACAAATAATTGCAAGGCAGGGACTATGTATTTTTTTAATATACAAAGCTCTTAAATCTAGATAACCAAAACAAAAAAAGAAAGAAAGAAAAAGAAAAGAACACAAATCTACAAAGTTCACATTACAAAAGAGGGCAGGCAAGAGCACACACTGTGTCTCAAGTGACTGATTGGCCATGAGGGCTACAGATGGTAGCTCGTGGGCTTCTTAAGCCACCAAAATGTCTTGCTGGTAGATAGAATGTCTAGTTCTCTTGTCAGAGTTGGAGCTGTCTCAAATACAACCAACCTGAAAGCAGAAGCTCTGGTCTCCCTCCTTTTCTCTGTTCTTCCAGAAAAGCCCTGTAACCTCTTTTCCACTCTGGTAAAGCCATCTTCTTCAAGACATGCTGTGGAGTCATCTTCCCCCAAGAAGTTGGGCTGCCTGTGTCCTGCTGTGCTGGGGAAGGCTTCTCTCCCCACCAAGGCTCACTGCTGTCAGAATCAAAGCACCAGCACCAGGCACAGCCCCTTGTGCACGAGGGCACAAGTAAATGTGTACAGAGGTAACAACTTCCTACAAATCGCCAGAGACCAAGCAGCCTCTGGGCTCGGTGAGAAAAATTCCCATTGTGCTTTCTCAACCTCATCCTGAGAATAGGAATTAATTTGATTTTGACCATCTCAAGAGAAGTTTTGTTTTATCCCCTTCCACCTCCTAGAATGTCACAAAATAGCTTGGAGGGGAAAGGTTTCTTCTGAGGAGGATATAAGTCATGGGATTCTTTTTTTCATATTCTTATGAAATCCTCAGGGCCTCAGGGGTATAACCAACAATTTGACTTTTGTCCTGCAAGGTCTGCTTTGGTCATGGAATTATAAAATTGTCAAATATTCTCACTAAATTTCAGTCTCTAAGGTATCTGTGCTTCAGGTCAAAAGCTAATGAATTGTGGAAGAGGAACTATACACCCTGGGGTGGATAGGAGGCAGGGATGATTTGGAATCCAGTAGAAGTTTGCATCACTGTGATACCCGGGTACAATGCTCACATCACCTGACTTTCTTCCCGTCTTCTACTGTTGATCTCGGAGAGGCAGCAGTGAGCGGTGGCGTGAAGCGAGGTCTTAATTCCTTGTCCAGGAATTGAACGTGGGTAGCCTAGATGAAACCCAGGAATAGCCACCAGACAGGCAAGGGCTAGAGTCTAGAAGCTATTTTTCCCTGGCTCTTGCCCCCAGTGAAAAATGCATTTCTCACGGAGGCAAAAACTGTAAAACCAGGTACAAAGCTTATTATTAGAGACACAGCACAACAACAAGTGGCAGAGCACACAGAGAAACAGTTTGTTTAGTTAAGATAGAAACAAGGCAGAGATGTACACCCAGAGAGAAATGGCGTGGGCGTCCCCCCTAATGAGGAGGAGCTCAGTAAAGAGGCGGTTAGGTCATTTTTTTTTTAAACATGTTTTAAATATTTTTAATTTAATTATTTTTTTAAATTTTGGCTGTGTTGGGTCTTCATCGCTGTGCGTGGGCTTCCTCTAGTTGCAGCGAGTGGGGGCTACTCTTCGTTGCAGCGTGCGGGCTTCTCATTGCGGTGGCTTCACTTGTTGTGGATCACGGTGTCTAGGGGCACAGGCTTCAGTAGTTGTGACATGCAGGCTCAGTAGTTGTGGCTTGCCAGCTGCAGAGTGCAAGCTCAATAGTTGTGGCATAAGGGCTTAGTTGCTCCGCAGCATGTGGGATTTTCCCGGACCAGTGCTCAAACCCGTGTCCCCTGCATTGGCAGGTGTATGCTTAACCGCTGTACCACCAGGGAAGTCCCGATTAGGTCATTTATATAGGGCGGTTCTTCTGGGTCTTTGTCTCGCTTCTGGCCAATCATCTTGCTTTTTCCCCCTGGCTAATTTGTTTCAGGACCCTCCCCCTAGGTGCACACACACCTCTCAGCCAAGATGGATCTTAACACGAAGGAGTCTGGGAGAAGCAAGACTCATTATGGCCTGACATTTTCCCCTCATTTTTGACCCCCAAGGAGCCTTTCTGCACATATGCAGTGTCTCCCTTGCCCCAAGGATGGGAAATATGTGACCTCTTGATCTTTTCCTCAAACAGGGCTTAGCCCCTCTCTGTCTCTGCCATGACTGTTATCTTAAGGTGTCCACAAGATACAGAGCCTGGCTGTTTACCCTGTTTCTGTTGTTGCTTCCATTTTGGAGGGCAAACAGGAGGCTGGTTGTAAATGCCTAACCTGGAGCCCACCTATCTCCTGGCTCATGAAATGCAAACAGGAGGCTAGTTGTAAGTGTCCAGCCTGAAGCTCATCTTTTTCTCACCCCAAGAAATGTAACTAGGAGGTCAGTTGTAAATGCCTAGACTGGAGCCCATCTACCTCTTGCCTCACTGTCATTTTGTTGAGTCTTTGCCATTCCCACTGCCATGTGTCATTCCAGCCCATGGCACCTCATCAGTGGGTTGTACCAATAGCTTCTCACTGGGCCTCTGTGTCATCAGTCATCGCTGTGTCCGATTGCTGCATGAGTCCCCTTCTAATGCTTAAAACAGCCCTGAGGATGGAAAAGGGAAAAGTCCTGGGGGAACTTGATCTGTATTGCTTCTGTATCTTAACCACCATCACCCCTCAACCTGCACCCCACCACCACCTTGTGGTGCAGAGTGGAGTTGTGAGGCTGGCACTGAGACAGGCTGGGACCTGGGACCTTTTGCTGCAATGCTTGAACCTGGACAAGCATCTCCTCAAGCAATGAAATACAAAGAAACTATATGGGACTAAAAATAACTGCGTGCATGCACAGTTGGGGCAAATTATGGACAAAAATGATACAAAAAGACCAGAAAACCCAACTGCCACCTCTAAAGAGCTGGGAGCAAAAGCAGGGGGTCGGGAGCAAAAGCAGGGCACTGCGCATGCCCCCTGCACACAGCACCACTGAAGGGGGTGGGCAAAACACCTCAGCCACCCTTTCCGCCAACCCCTGGACACACCCCTACCTTCACCCCATGTAAGGAACCAGCTCGCCCCGCCTCGGGGAGCAAGCAAGGGAACCTATTACTTGTTTTTGTTCCCTCCTGCACCTGCAGGAGCCCCAATAAAGCCTTGCCTGAATTTCTAGTCTGGCCTCTAGTCAACTTCTATTGATTAAGGAGGCCAAGAAAACTGGTCGGTATCAGCACCGTCCTCAAGCCTGGTCTTGATGCAGCAGAGCACCTCTCATCTCGCCAGGTGTAACACAGCTTCTCTCCATGCCCCCACCCCACTGGATTCACTGGGGAGGACAGGCCAGGGCAAGGCTCACACCGCTCCCATCCCCCTCTTTCCTCACCACCGTCTCCCCAGCTCAGAGCTTTCGCAGTCTCAGGGGAAGTGAACATGGTCATGAATTGCCTTTTAAACCCTCTCTGTTTTATGTCTTATTGTCTTGACCTTTGTCTCATAAACCTGAGGACTGTTGTTTCTTTACGGGATGGTTTGCTTTGGATAATTCCCTCCTGGGCAAAATGGCTCCAAAGAGAGAAGTCATGGAAGAAAACAAAATGAGTTTGATAGAGGTCCTAATTCCCCAAATAATTGCTCTGCCTTACCCCAGTATCTGGTCATTACAGTCACTAACACTCCTAGAAGTGTGATGGGAGCTTTCCATGACAATCTTGCAGGAAGGTAGCATTAGACAGAAAACTGAATAGGTTCATCCCAGCTCAGCCCTGGACTTAGATGTCCAAGGCACCCCACTAGACAGTGAGCCTGTGCATTGGGGCCATTGCAGTCCTGTCCCATTGTACACCCCAGCATCCAACAGAAGCAGTCGGGCCAGGAAATTCTATTGATTCAATTAATGGAAAACCTCTCTCCCTTGCTTCCCACAGTAAGGTTCCCATTAACTATAAAGAAATGAGCTCATTGGTACCCACAGGAATCATATGGGAACTTGGGAAGATGTTCTTCTCTTAATACGAGGAAAGGGGTAGTCTTAATATAAGACACTTTGGACCAGAGTATGTCACTGGCAAAAAAAAATCTGATCATACAGGTAGGTATGAATATGTCAAGTCATTAATATCAGCTTTCATGCAACAAAGTGCTTGTCATGCTGCATTTATACTCTTATGACTAAATAAGAGTATTTGCAGAGACACACCATAAATATATTTTACACAGGTCTCTGGAAGCTTTCATCTTCCGGCTCGCAAAGTGTCTGACAGAGGTGCAGAACCCAGGCAGGTCCAGAGGCAGAGCAGAGGAGGAGGGGACAAGAGGGGTGGAGGAAGGAAAGAAAGGGAGAAAAGGATTGTCAACAAAGCAGGAGCTATAAAAATTCATGAGCTTGAGGTAGGCTCGGATTTATACATTTAGACAATTCCGTTAAACTAAATGAAAGTTAATCTGTTGTAAATCTTCCCCTTTCTCGGCGATTCTGCAGAAATTCATTTACAGTAATTGAGAGTTAAAGGAAGCGTAAGAGACATGCTGATTCGTATGGATCCACGGTCACCGTGGACATGAGAAGGGGGCTGGCCTGCATTTCGAAGGACATGCACTTGTGGAGTTACCTGTCACTGTTCAGACCACAAGGTGGATGAAGCGAGTGTGCCTGCCCCCGCCATTCCCTAGGTGCCTGAATCACCTGCCCTGTGCTGCTTTTCCCTGTCTTCTTTACTTATTGCCTAAGCCCTCAAAAACCCCAAGTAGATGAGGCCAGCTACCCTGCCTCTGGCCTGAGCCCGTGAACTCACCTGCTGCTTAGTTTCCTTTGCACCATCCTCACCCTGTGGGGGTGATGTGCCCTGTGCCTCCCATGTTCCTGACCCTTCTCATTCCCAGACCATCTTCGTCTAAATCTGGACCTCACGACCAGCCACTCAGATAAGTCCTTCAGATTGACATAAATCTTGTTCAGCCCTATGTAACCAGCACATTAGGTGATATGTAGCCAATGACGCCCCCACATGTAAATATTTTTTTTATTTTTTCCAATCATTGCTTTCAACCAGGCCCTGTCAAACTCTCTTCTGGTCCTTTGATGACATTTTGTGCAAACCTTGGAGGTCTCAGTTACTATTGGTTATTGTAAAGTAACACAGATTAAAACTTTAATCTTATATCAAGTGACAAATTTTCCCTTCTCTTGAGCCAGGCATCTGGCTCCAGCAATATAGAATTGGCTGGGGGCATGGTCAGCTTTTTTGCTTGTTCCTGCTCTCCCTCTGCTGGAGGCTGAGAGAGAGCTGTCAAGATCTTCCTGTGTCACTGCTGGGAGTAAGGACAAACCAGGTGTGTCTCTGGCTCATCCAGCTCCATCACTGGAGGCCTGTGCTCTACGGAAGATGCTTAGGATGGCACTCACGGTCTTCTTGGGTCTGTGCGTTTCTACATCCTGGCTCTTTCCATTGATGACATCCCTCTTTGGCCCCTGCCAGTGGTCCAGATCCTCAACAATACCCATGGATTTAGGACCTCCGCCTAGGCAGCCCCACGGATCCTGCCCTCCCATTCTCCATGTTCCTTCATGTGTAGCTGACACTGTCATCCCCGTCCTTATCCCTTTGCAGGTCCTTTCCAAGCACGATGAACTGTTTCTGTGCCTATGCAACCATACCTCTTGTTTTTCAAAATCTGCCCTGCCCCAGCTTGGAGGACTCTTTCTATTCCCCCAGGATCAGTCCTAATTACCCTTCACACCAACCATAAAACTGCCTCTCAGGAAAGGCTGGAAGTCTTCCTTCACCATCCCATTGACCCTTATGGGATCAGTTGTCCTCTGTATCCACAAAGCACCCTGTACTCCTTTCCATTTAATAAGGTATTGTATTGTACTGTTTTTGTCAGCTTGTCCATCTTCCCAAATAACTGTGCCTTCCTTCCTTCATGGGGGGTTGGGGAAGGCAGTCATATTTAAATACTTGTGTTAAAATACATCCATGCATCTAGAATAGTTCTGCACATGCAGGCACTCACTCTTTATTTGTTGAATAAACAAATGAATGACTGTGGAAGAAAAGGACGAAACTTCCTGGATTCCACTTGCACTTAACATTCTGGACAGAAAAGGTGGGAGATAAGATTGATGTAGGGAAAGGATGAAGCTGGGCAGTTAATGTGAATGAGTAGAGTTGAGGTGAGGCAGTGAGGGGTGGTGGGGACAGGGGACATGAGAGTAAGTATGAACTGTGTACAGAGGCACTTTCTGATCTGGTCCACTGTTGGAGTTGAGGAAGTGTGCTCCCAGAGTTGCCAGAACTGATGTCCCAAGAGAAGACACAAATCCAGGTTAAGGAAATTTTTCTGGATTTTAAAAACATAGTGCCCACTTGAGAGCTAAATCTAACCTCTGTACTCTCCATCTATGACTGATATAAACACTCTTTAAAAATCAGAAAACTCAGCAGACAAAAAAAGTAGTGACCTGTAGTGAGACCAGTCTCGTATGGAGATGGCGGGCAGCTTCTCATGAACAAGGTGCATAAGACCAGGTGCAATGTGGCCACGACCCTCTAATTATGAAGTAGGTCTTTCTGATGAGCACCCAGCATCCTGAAGCCATCTAAGAATACACCATGAGTCACTTCATTAGCATAACAAACACTCCAGTAACTTAAGAAATTCCAAGGGCATTTGAAGCTCTGTGCCAGGAACTGGGTGCAAAGATCAGATATATACTTTATCATACTACACTATGAGATGGAGAAATAACATCACTAAAAGGGGGAAAGAGCCCAGGGGAATTGGGAGCTTTCAAATCTGGACATACAGGTGAAAACAGATATGGTCCTTGACCAAGTCCAGTGGCTCTAGAGAATCAGTGTGGTGTAGTGGTTAAGAGCACAGCTCCAAAGACAGATTCCTGCTCTCTGCCTCTCACCAGTTGTAAGATTTTAGATAAGATGACTTTCTAGGGACTTCCCTGACAGTCCAGTGGTTAAGACTTCACGCTTCTACTGCAGAGGACAGGGGTTCAATCCCTGGTCTGCTCTGGGATCCCGCATACCACAGGACGCGGCCAAAAAAAAACCAACAAAAATATGACTTTCTAATCTCTCTGGGCTTATTTTCCAGTTGGTTTAATGGGGTTAACAATAGGCCTAGCCTCGAAGCCTTGTTATAAAGATTTAACAAGATAGTCCATGAAATGTGCTTAAAACAGTGTTTGGTGTAGGGTAAGATAGTAGTATATATCATTATTATTATCATTATCATAGTGGAGAAGGCAGACATGGAATATGTGGGAAATAATAATTACACAATTCCCTATGTGATCAGGGAAAATAACTAAGTTGTATTACAGTTGTGTTTTTTAAATTATGGGTCATACTCATTAGTGAGTCATAAAATCAGTATAGTGAGTTGCCAGCAGCATTTTTGAAAAGTGCCAAAGAATGAATAGACAACAGCAGAGAGCACTGCTTCCTAAAATATCTGTTTTCATCACGTGTGTGCATGTGTTTATATATAATATACTGAGTCACCATGGAAAACACATTTCTTCTTCTGAGGTGTTATTTCAATTTACTGAACTATGAGCTCTTTGAAGGCAGGATGACATTTCAATCATCTTTCAATTCCTAGAAAATCAAGCATAGGACTAGGTGCAACACAGACATCAGTAAATCTGTTTTCAGTAAAAAGAGACTGATGGGTAGATAAATATAAGTGAATTATAGATGTCTTCATTGAGTGCGGGATATAAACCAATGATTTTGCAGTGTACTAAGTGGAGAGAGAAAACAGATAAGTCCCGGACACCATCTTCTAGGCCTGTATGTGTAAACAAAACATGAAAACCATGAGAATATGATGCAAGAGAATATGCTTTAGTTTATTCAACAAATATCAGATGAGTACCTCCTATGTAACTAGCACTATTCTAGGAATAGAGGGCAGAGTACTGAGCAAAGAACCTGTTCTGATGTAACATAAGTTCTGATGAAGATATAAAATAAACAATCAGATGTATAATATAACATCAGGAGTGATACATGCCATGGGGGAAAACAAGCAGGGGAAGGGGAAGAGTGGTGAGGTCAGAGAAGGCCTCTCAGGGGCTGGAGTTTGAGCACAGGCCCAATTGAAATTAAGTGTTGATCCACACAGCTATCCTGGGGAAAGTGTTACAAGCAAAAGACATAAAAGAACAAATATCTGGAGATAGGCTCATTTCAGATACTTGAGGAAGAGCAAGGAGGGTGCTGTGGTTGGAGATGAGAGAATGAAGATTGTGTGTGTGTGTGTGTGTGTGTGTGTGTGTGTGTGTGTGTGTGTGTATGTGCATTCAGCTCCCAAAGTGCTGTGCATGATGAGCTAGGCTTGTTACCAAACCAAACTTGGGTCTGCTCACCCACGCACAGTAAAGCCAATCTACTGACGCTGGGTTGTGGTGAAGGAAAGCACAGCATTGATTGCAGGGCACCAAGCGAGGAGAATGGGCAGCTCATGCTCAAAAGATCCAAACTCCCTGATGGTTTTCAGGGAAGGGGTTTTAAAGGTTGTGTGAGGGAGGGGCTGCAGGGTGTGTGATCAGCTTGTGCACAATTCTTGGATTGGTTGGTGTCAAGGTGAAGTTTCAAGCATCATCAACTTTCTGGTTTCAACTGGTCTAGGGTCTATGTTCTTGTGGTCAGCAGTTTTCATCTGATGGGGGTCAGCTTCCTATAAAAACAACTTAGGAATGTGTGTCAGGCCTTCATCTATATTTTTCAGGGAACTGGGAGTTTGGTGACTCAGCTATGTGGTGGATTTATAGCCTAAATTGTTACCAGTTTCCCAGCCTAACTATTCTTTATTTCTACATCTTCAATTCCTAATCATTAACTCCTGAGTCAGCCTTCTGAGACTCAAGGGAGGCCTGGGAGACTAAAGCAAAAGTATTTTAATTCAGAGGACAGGAACATGGGCTTATATACAGTTTCAGGCAAAGAGGACAAAGAAGACCTTGGCGAGAAAGGAAATGTATGCAATGAGCAACTGTTGTGTACTAATGACATGTATCCCCTCATTGAACACTCACAGCAGCCACCAGGACAACAATAATAGCTAATAATGTATTGATCACTGCCTTCAGCACTTGTGTGTACAGACTCCTTCATAAGAAGCCTGTGATGTTTTAGACAGGAGGAAACAGTCTCAGAGATTCCAAGTAATGTTCCAAATGAGTTAAGCTAGTACAGGCAGACTTGGTTTTTCCAACGATCACTGTGTGATCTCACATTCCCATTGGCCCACCACAATGACTCTCTATTGATGAAACTTGGAGGGATAGTTCAGATTGGGTCAGACTTGGATAGATCTAGGAGGAGAGAGCGGGACTGAAAAGGAAGGACCAATTCAGGTAAGTAGCTTAGCCTAAAGTGAGGTGGGTGGATGGAGGTCCTAATATAGGGACTGCAGAGCCATGATAAGACACAGGACCAATTTCAGGTGGGTCCACAGGCAAGTCAGCTCCCTCCCTCTCTTTGTCAGATGCCAGCTACCAGCACAGTAGGAAAGGCACCTGCCTGAACTTTCATGGCCCAGAGGGGATTCACAAGCAGTGCACCAGTCCTCAAACAAAGCTGACAACTTTTTGGTCAGGAGGAGGGATAAAGCTTAGGGATGGATCTGAAGGACCCAGAGTACTGGACTACAGTGGTTGCCATAGAGACAGTAGGAGAGGGCCAATCTGTTGCCTTCCCCTCCAGGCTGCCCTTTCTGAGCAGAATGCTGTGTGAGGACAACCTGCCAAGGATAATTTCCATCACGTTCCCAGGCTGCCTCCCAGGTAACCTCGCACCAATGTCTGCTCTGGAGCCTGCACCTGGCAGGTGAGAGAATGTCCCACCTGCAGTGGATGGAAGGTGCTCCTGCCCTGTGTGCCTGCCAATGCAGGGAAGGACCTCCCCGCCTCACCCAAAAATGCATCCAAAAGGATGCAGAGGACCAAGAGAAGAACAACGTGAGTGCTGGAAGCCTGAGCACCACTGAAACGATGTCCTGTGGAAGACGGGTATAGAGAGGGAAATCAAAAATTTAATCTTCCACAAAAAGACCTGTGGCCTTTGCCCTCGCTCCTGGGAAGTGACATCCAGGCTCTTGGGATATGCCTGGTAGTGGTGTCTTTGTTTGCCTGGGGCCCTTGGGTCACACCGGATAGCCTAAGAATGTGATTTAGGGTGGGGCTGGCCACACCTGATAGTAACAGTGTGATTTGAGGTGGAGGCTTTTGGTCATGGAATATCAGTCAGCCTCTGGAGGGGCCAGAGACTGAAGTCATGAGGGCAGTCAACCAACCATGCCCACTTGATGGAGCCTTAATAGAGATTCTGGACACCAAGGCTCAAGTGAGCCTTGGCAATATTCCATGGGCATTGTCACATGGAGTAGTGCCAGGAGGGAAATGTCATCTTGACTCCTTGGGGAGGACAACTGAAAACTCCACATTTCATACCCTTGTGGTCTCCACCCTACATGCTTATTTCCTTGGCTGTTTCTCATCAGCATCCTTTCCCTGTAAGAAACCATAACCATGAGTGTAACAGCTTTCAGTGAGTTCTGTGAATTCCTCCTAACAAATTATTGAACCTAGAGTTGGTTTGGGGAAACCTCCAAACCTGCAACTGGCATCAGAAGTAAGGATGGTCTTGCATGGACTGACCCTCTCACACTGACCTAGTGGTGGGTGGGGCGTGGGGCCCATATTTCTTCTGCTCTTGGCTGGCTATGTCATCTCAAGTGGCCCACTGACCCTGGGTGTCAGTTTGTATATCTCTAAAATAGGCATAGTGTGTATAAAGTATGGCTGCTATGAGGGTTAAATTATGCATTAGGGTCAGGGGTAACCCTCAGAATAACGGACCAGAATCCAGAAACCATCCACCACTCTTCCCTTGCTCTCTCTGGTGTTTTCAAACAAGCCAAGCTCACTCTTGACTTCCAAACTCTGACTTTGCTTCTCCCTTCCCGGAAAGCACTACCTCATTCCTCCCTATGGCTGGGTCCTTCCCATCATGTAAGCCTCTGCTCAAATGTCTTCTCCCAGAGGGTCTTCCCTGACTTCATCTAACTTAGCCCTCCACCCCAGACACTTCCTACCACATCTCCCTGTGTTACTTTCTTCATTGCGATTATCACCAGCTGAAATTCTCTTGATCCATCTTGATTCATGGGTTTAGTGTCCATCTTTCCACCCGGAATTAAGCTCTGGAAGAGCAGGTGCAGGGAGATCTTGTCCATAGCTATATTGCTAGAGCTAATATTAGTACCTGCCATGTAGTACAATGAGGATTTGCTGACTCAATGAATTTCTTCCTTTCATGGGAGAGAAAATCAAAGACTGGAACAGAGCAGGGCCCCACCAGACAGCACACATCTCTACTCAGGCGGAGGCTAAGACGAGCATATGTCAACTAAAACATTTCCCTGGTGGGTCCAAGTTTCCTTGCCTTTTAAACAGAATTGAATTTTGTTTTAATTCAGTGAGATGAATGTAAACTTGTTCCAGACAACGTTAAAACTTTGGATTCATGCTGAATGCTCTTACTGTGAAGCCAGTAAGAGTTGATGGTGGTGGTGGTTTGGTTTGCTTTTGTGTTTTTTGGTCTTTGTTTTTGTGGGAGGGAACTTATCTGTTTGGTTGATCGTGCTTGTTTTTGGCTTGTTTGTGTTTTTGTGATGAAGTGGAAAAGAAATGCATGGTCAGAAGAGAAAGGTGTCAAAAGAAACCTTCAGCATGTAGGTGGAGGAAGATGAAGGGGGTAGATTGGTGATGTGTCTGGGACAAGCCTGTTTTCCAGGAGAAGTGCCTTCCCTGTGAATCCCCTCTCAGGTCTCTTTCCCTAGTGTGACCACAGGGATGATCAAAGAAGACAATGTGAATAAACCCCTGGCACAGGGTAGGGCTCCACAGGGCTGGACCTCCCTGGATCTGGTCCCAGCAAGTGAGTCCAGAACTCAAATGTTGAAGCTTCCCTTGATTGGACAGGATTTTTGCACCTGTAATTTTTTGCAGAGTGGAGAAGAAGGCGTTTGACAGTGAGAAATGTGTCCCCTTTGTGTACATTCCAAGAGCAGCAAACTAGCTTCTCTGGAGGGGAGGTTCCTTTCTGCGCACCTCAGCCTGACAGAGACTCAAGGTGACTTTCACCTCTACCTTGGCAGACACATCATGAACAGAAGGTCAGGTCAAACTTTGGAGATGTATGTATGTGATACACACACACACACACACACACACACACACGCACACTCTCTGTTGTTGGGAGTTTTTTCTTTTTCTTCTTTTTAATAAACTGTCACTTTATAAGGCAAAAGACAATGAACAAGAGCCCCAAATTCCAATCCGACAAGGAATAAAATTTCAGGGTCAACACAGACCACAGGAATGTCTTTTGGGCATGTCCTTTCCATCCCATTCTAGTCACTGTGATCACCTCCCCCAAATCCTGCCTTCCTTTCTTTAAAATAGTCTTATTTTGTTGGGTATCCACATCTCCCTCATTTTTTTCCCCCTCAAAAACAATTTCCCCCAGCTCTAAGGCAGAACATGTGACTTCTCAACCAACCTCACCTCCCAGCCACAGTGACTGGTTCAGGAGTGGCCACCCAACCCACACTGGGTACTAGAACTGGGAAAATGTTACCTAGTGGCTTCTGGGGGAAAATGTGTCCTTTCTCTTCAAAGAGCTTTCCAAGGAGACACGTCATCTCTCTTGTTGTGGATCAGGATGCCTGTAGGTCTTGGGAGCTGCTGGCAACCAACTTGCAACCACCAGGGGGAGCGAGGAGAAGGCAGAGCAGAAGGAAGGAAAGAAGTCAGGTCCAGCTAACATCACTGAGCTGTGAATCACCCAGCCCTGGGCCTCACAGCCCTACAGAAACTTCGCATGAATCCATTTCCACTTATGCTAATAGAGTTGGCTTGTCTATTTTTTGCACCCAAATGCATCTGCATTCTACCTAATGCAACCACCTGGCTCCTGGACGCATTAAACTATTAGCTTGGCATCTTTCATTCATTCATTAATCCATTCATTCATCTGACGAACAGATCACCTACTTTGCATCAGTGACTTAGTGGGAATAGAGTCCCTAGTAATACATGGAGCCTAGTCTTTAAGCTCACAGTCTAGGGATAAATACAGAAAATTCTTATTAAAATATAAAAGGATTCAGGATAGTGAGATAAGTGCCATAAGGA
Source organism: Physeter macrocephalus (assembly GCF_002837175.3). Lineage (NCBI taxonomy): Eukaryota > Metazoa > Chordata > Mammalia > Artiodactyla > Physeteridae > Physeter > Physeter macrocephalus. The sequence continues at coordinate 34,597,774 of NC_041215.1, forward strand.
AGGTGATATAAGATACAGAGCGGGACACAAGGAATAGTAATCAATTGTACCTTAGTTGGGGGAAGAAATAGTCATACGGGTCTTGAACACAGAGGAGACATCCTCTCCAGGCAGAAGGAGGGCAATGGTGCATCAGGTAGAAAAACTAGCGTATTGAAGTACTCAGAGGTGTGAAATTGCAATAAATAGCTCAAGGAGCTATGAGCAGTTTGGTATGATTGGGGTGTATGGACATGAAAGAGAAATGCTGGGAGACAAAATTGAATGGCTAAGGAGGGGTGGATTTGGAGGGCTTTGCACACCACTGTTAGGGAGACAATGAAGGGCTCTAACAGTAGTTTTCCATTCTTAAGATGTTACCAAAGTCATCCTTCCTCCAGAAAGCCCTCCATGATTTTATGTACATTTTTCAATAAGCCCTGAAATGCATTCTGTTCAATTTAGTGGCACACACTGCCGAGGCGTGGTCCTGGGATACTAGATTCAGGAAAGACAGGGACTAATAGACACTGGTCTACTCTTCCCTCTGGAGTAAGTGGGTGTTCCGTTAATATTGGTGAGACTCCATGAAGGACCTCTAGTGACCTCAAACTTATCCAATGGCATTTGCCTTTGAAATAAATTACGGAGACTTCTTCGATTCATTATTATCATGAGGGTTGTTTGTGATGTAATTCCAAGGAGACTTTGGCAAGAAGAAAGCATTTATTTGATTTGATGTGTTCAATTTTGCATTCATTTTGTATGACGCTAGTGTTGCCCACCTTAGAGTTTAGTACTGGGCAAACCGCTAAATAATTAATATTTTTATGATTATCTTTGACAATTTCTTGATTCTTTTTCTCAGGACTCATGAGAGGTTAGCAAACCCCATAAAAATGTGTGTGCCCTCCACTGCAGCCAGGCTGGTCCTCCAAAGGACCCCTGAACACTCAAACCCCATTTCTGACGCAGTGCCTTTGCTCAAGCTGTTTTGTTTGCCAGGAATGTCCTGTTTTCTGTTTGCTCCTATGTTGTTTTCTTTTTTTTTTTTTTTGACATCTTTATCAGAGTATAACTGCTTTACAATGGTGTGTTACTTTCTGCTGTATAACAAAGTGAATCAGCTCTACACATACATATGTCCCCATATCTGCTCCCTCTTGCGTCTCCCTCCCACCCTCCCTATCCCACCCCTCTAGGCGCTCACAAAGCGCCGAGCTGATCTCCCTGTGTTATGCAGCTTCAAGGCCCATCTCTTGCCCGAGATCAGATTGTAAAAAAACACTAGGCTGGCAGTGAGAAGACCTAGTTTGTGTGAGACTTGCAGAGTCACTTGAGATATTTGAGCCTGTTTCTCCAATTGTAAAATGAGAGCTTTCAACAGGTCAATTCAATATACAGGTATTAAGCAATTAGCTTATAAATAAGATTTTAATAAATGCTGACATACAGAGATATTATCTCTTTTGGGGGAATTAGCAAACTGGATGGAGAAAGACAAATAGAGATGTATATAGAAATAATTACAACAGGAAAATACTCTTATACAATATGGGAGATTGTGTCAACGATTTCCAAAAACCCACCAAGCTGATATTCTGTATTTCTGTGCTCTCATAGGGTTGTTTGTGGGTTTTTTTTTTTTTAACGTTTTATACTTAGCTCATCGTACTGTTTAGATGGGCTAAACTTCTTTCCTCAACTAAACTAAACTATAAATAGATCTTTCAAAGAAATACATTTGCAAGATATTGTAGAGCTGACAAAGAGATTCCATTTGTGATAGCTAAATAAATCATCACATTAAATCAGTGGGCTAAATTAATCTTCTTTTACTGAGGAAGGAACTCTGAGAAGTAAAGCATCTTCTTAAGCCAATGTCATACAGATAAGTGGAAGAGCCACAGTCCAAGGTTCACTGGTTTTCCTTCTGTGCCATGACGCTTAGACCTCATGCCTTTAAATCAGGATTCTCTATCTCTCTCTTTCTCTCTCTCTCTCTCTCACTCACACACACACATACACACATCTCTTCTTTACTGCTTTGTTAAGAAGCAACATTATGGAGAAGTACAAGCCTATCCATATCACCTCCCTTTTATACACTACTCTTATCCCCAAATGCCCCTGCTTCTTTCACTTTGTCTGCCTCATCAGAACAGGCATTCCTCTCCTCTCTGTAACTAACCCCTTGTCAAACATCTGAGCAATGCACCCCATCTCCTCCCCCCCACATCAAGACTTTTCTCTCTTAATTCTTCCTTCTCAGTGGCTCTTCCCCTCCTCTCACTGAAAAATGTTCAGATGCCCATTCATCCAAACTCAACAACATTCAGTGACCACTCTGCATCAAGCCTTGAACTGAGTATTGGGGCAACAAAGGTAAGACATGGTTTTGTCCTCAAAGAGCTTATCATCAAGTCTTGGGAGTCCGAAAAGACCATGGAATTAATTCACTCAAGGAAACTCTTGTTCTTCCTAAATGTTGAGTGTAGACCAAGGGAAGACTGTAGAGTAACAAACTGAAAACTGTGACAATCCTGACCAAACACCCAACCACACACTCAAAACTGGTCCACTTGCTGCTTTCTATAAATGTCCCAGTGATGGTTTGTCCCCAAGCCTGACTGCATGGTGTTCTCTACACCTTAAATTGCTGGAAGAAGGGGGTGCCTTCTTCAAAGATCTTAGGCTCATCATCGCATCCTGTTCCCAAAAGTACCCGACCTTCCTTATAATTATATAAGCATGTTTTATACCACCTACATCTTGAAAAGGGGACCAAGTTTCAGGATTTGACCCACATTCCTCAGCTTAGTCTCACATGTTTTTGAAGACAAAGGGCTCCCTGTCCATGAACAAGAAAGAGGACAATGCTCCCTTTTTAATTTACTGTCCTGCCATCCTGCTTTGCATCTTCCTCAATGAAAAATCTTTGACGGACTGGTCCCCTTCACATTGTAATTTTTGATGCAACAACTCCAAGGCACAAACAGTAATTACTTTGTAATTATTAAGTACTTAGAGACACCAGAGTATAACTCACGTGGGGATAGGGTCATTCACGTATTAGTAGCACTGAGCTGCCTTTTTAAGAATAATAGACCCACCATTGTGGTTTGATGCATTGAGAGTTTTTCCTTCTCAACCAAAGTCCTTGTGGCATAAGATTAGATATACCAACAACAGCTATTTTAATTACACATTGTCTTCCGACCAAAGACTAGTGGATGGCCAACCATTGCACCTCATATATAACATCTACAGCTACGATAAGAGCTAAAAGAATAAAGATGGTGTACCACAGAAGCATATAATAGGAGGCCTGAACTATTCTAGGGAAGGGAGAGGAAGTGAGAGAAAACAGTTCAAGCTGAAAACTGTCAAATAATGGGAATTAGCCTGAGAAGGGAGAAGGGGGCTTTCACACAGAGGGAAAGCATGGTCAAAGCCCTGGGGGAGGAAAAAACATGGCACTCCAGGAACTTCCAAACAGCCTGTGGGACCAGAATGAAGTGAGCCAGAAGGCAGTGGTGAGCTCAGAGGCTGAAGCCAGGTCAGGGTAAGGGTTAGGGTTAGGGTTAGGCAGGAGCCAGGTGAATTCCTTAGCAGCCAAGCTATGGATTTTGGACCTGACCTTAAGGAAATAGAAAGTCATTTAAGGAGTTTAGGCTGGGGGTACTATAATCAGATTTCTTGCCTGAAAAGGTGACTCAGTCTGCTGCACAGGAAAGTAGATCAGGGGAATGGGCTGGAAGGCAATCAGTTAGAAAGACATTACAGATGTTAAGGAGAGGAAGAGGGCAGCTGGACTGTACCTGGTTGGGGGAGGGGGTAGGAATTAATAGCAGCCCTATGCCACTTACAGACAGAGCGACACGGCCTGTTCTGTCTGACACAGCTCTTCTGACAGCATACACATTTACATTTGCTCCTTAGCATCTAATCTGAAGCACAGATTAGATGGGAAGGAGCATGTTAACACTTTGGTACAGGACCTGGAATATGGAAATACAGGCTCAGCAAATACTGGCCGGCATTGCTTAATTCTACTCCCTGTCTGTCCTCCATCACAGCTCTGAGCTCTGTGAGAGGAAAGGTGAGGCTCCTGTATCTCTTAATCTCCGGCACTGGACACGGTCTCTGGTGTATATCAGGTTATCAGTAAGTTCTTGTTGAATAAATGAATGAACTGAATTAAAACCTTGGTCAAGTTAAGATTTTTGGCGTTAGAACCTCCTGTTCCCTTTTTTTGCACTCTAAGGGATCCAGGGAACTCAAAATCAAGTCCCTAAAATATCTATTAAAGGCCATCTAGGAACTTCTGAAGAGCAGGGGTTATCCCCGCTCAGGGTCTGTGAAAACCCAGAGGAGGGGCCTCCCACAGGAGAACATAGCCAAAGATGGGGTTCTCGACCAGGTCCCTTGAGGACAAGGTTGCCCAAGGCAACGGGGATGGTACAGGAAGAGGTGCGAAGAACAGGAAGGTAGTGCACAGCCTCAAGTCTGCAGGACAGTCAGGTGAAAGAGGCTGGAAGGTTAACAAGCTGAGAGCAGTGTAGGATATGAGGTGGAGGATGGGATCGGCAAGGGTTCAGAACTGAGACCATGAAAGCTAGCAGGTTGGACCTGCCCCGATGCACGGTGACCGTGGTACAGACATAGCAGGCTTGCAGCCTGGAGAACTGTCGTGCATGCAGATGTGGGTACAGGGCTGGAGTGTCCTTTCCATGAGAAGGATGTGGCTCCCATCACTGGGATGCAGGCCTCTGGGGCTGGGTACCATGGTGGAACAAATGCATAGAGAAACTTCTCAACCTTCTCAGAGCTCACTTGTGCCATTTATACACTGTGATTCAGAAAGCTGCAACTCTGCCGAGGGAGAAAGCAGATATGAAAGATTTAAAAAGCTTTGATATCTTATTCCTTTGTGAATTTAGTGGAACTCCTTAGGTGAAATTTGTTATCACATGTCACTAAGTTATGGATAGAAGCTGAAGAAGTACACAGGGAAAGGTATCATCTCTCAGGATGTTCTGAGAAAAGCAGGAAGCCAGTCAGGAGGAACACTGATGGGAGAGGTTTCAGACCAGGGAGGTGTAGTCAGGAAGAGGGCCCAAGAAACTCTTATATATCCCCAAAAGTGTTCAAGGGCTCCAACTGAAAGTCCTTCCTGTCACAGATGGAGGACTGGGAAAGGAGGATGGGGAGGAACACTTGGGGTCACCAGTGCTCGCAAGGCAGCAAGCTCTGGTGTATAGGACATAGACTCTGAGGTCAGACAGGTCAGAGGTCAAGTCACTGTGGAAATAGCCCAGGCATCCCTAGGCAATGGGATGCCTGGGCTATCCCTAACATCATACCCTCCGGCCACCTTCTCTGTAAAGTCTGGGTGACTAAAACTGTTCAGCAAGATGATCTGAATATGAAATGAGGTAAAGGATGTAAAGCAACTGGCGTGGTGCCTGGCCCACTTGAGATGTTCCCAAGGTTCATACGTTTAATAAGCATTTAATGAGCACCCACTATTTACCAGGCCATGTTCTAAGTATGAAGAAGGTGGTAGTTAGCAAAACAAAATTCCTGTCCTCATGAAGCTTATATTTGAGAGAGGATAACAGAAAAAAAAAAAAAAGGAAAGCCAATAAGTTATAGGTAGGGAGCAATAAATGTCATAAAAGTATAAAGTGACATAAGCATGTTTATGTAGGACAGATGGAAAGTCATCAAATTTGAGCAAACATCCAAATAAGGATGTGGGCTAGAACCATGCACAGAACTGGAGGAAGAACATCTGAGGCAAACAGAACACCAAGAGCAAAGATGCTGAGATGGGGTGTGCTTGGTGTGTCCAAGCAGCTGTGGTCAGAGCTTCTTCTTCTTCTGTTCCTTCAGGACGACTTCTGTTCCATCAGCCATGTCCGTCAGACCTCTTGGAGAGATGCATTCCAAACCCACCCTGTTTATCTGCAAGCAGAGCATTGACCTCCTTCAGAGAGGCAGGCTTCTCTCAGAGAACTAACATGTCTCCAAGCCCAATGCCTGGCAGTGGGCAGGCAGACCCCGTGCCAGGTGGGGCTCCTGGTTATCACAGCCTCTCAGGATCCCTGCCGGGGTACACGCCTCGGGAGGGAGGGAGATTATCCACAAGAAGCAAGTGTGAGATGGAAGATGGAGAGAGAGTGGGGAAGGCGACCAAGAGGTCCACAGACACACCCCAGGGAGGCTCTCCCCACACCGTTTAATGGAAAAGGCAAAAGGGAAGTGTGGAGTATTTTCTTTTGCGTTGTGGGCTTTGGAAAGCTAAAAAAGAATCTGCCCCTTATGATTCTAGCCCAGCTTGCAAAACATTTTGTTATTTTAGCTCAGTTTGGCCTCACAGTGATGTGACAGCCAAAAAAGATTAAACATTTTAATTTCCTGAGCAGGTGCGAGTATCAGGATTGGTTTTAGAATCCCAGCGGGGGAAAAAATGGAAATGGAGAAGGAAAGTGGGCCCCGTGTTGTGTGCTTATGTGTGGTGGAGAGGGATGAGGCAGGCAGGGGAGGGGGACGGGGGGATGAACCCAAACCAAGGGGAATCTAAGCACATGAGAGAAGAAACACAAGAAACAGAAGAGGGCAGGGGCAGAAGGTGTCGGAGCTTACTGCAGAGAAATCACTAGAAATCTGCAGTTCAAAGGGAAAGGGTTCTTCTCTGATTTGCTCCCCTGCTAGGCACAGACTCATGCAAGATCAAGGTCATCATCAACCCACAGAGTGCCTTTGTGAAACTGTGAAAAATGCTCTTTCCCCAGCAGACAACGGCCACTGCTCTGACTGCTTGTCTTGGTGAGCTGAGCGTGGGCTGCATTTCACCCCCATGTACGCTCTGCTGTGCAGATCGCAAATGTACACCTTTACCTGGAGATCCTGTTCATACTCTAAAATTGACTTTAAGTAAGGCAGCAGGACTTTGGAATGTTGAGAAAGAAGGAAGCAGCGAATGGGGGGAGGGGGAAGCAGCAGTTAAAATGACGCAGCTCTGCAGACTTGGCTACGAGAATGTCAGGTAGTTCAGGCACCAAGGCCACGTCACAAAGGGAGGAACAAATTTCCTAGCATGGAGCCAATTAAGTCGGTAGGAAGAGTCAGGTTGCCTGCCCGGGCCCCATGCTCTGTGACTGCCTTCCTACCACACTCAGCTTCACACAGCCAGTAGATGAATGAATACATTTCTGCATGCATAGATCTTAGCCCATCCCAAACTTCCAGTGATGTGGGAAGGGAAGGCATGCTGAGATAATGTAATGACTATCGCACATGTGCCTGAAGTCCGCATTTGCACTAATTGATTCTACAGGGACTCATTCTGCATTCACTATGTGCTAAAGATTCTGCTAAGGGTTGGTCGTGTAACAGCACTAAGAACATCATGATCCCTTTCCTCAGATGATTAGTGTGATGATTCCACAAGATAAAGCAAAAGCAGTGCACAAAATGATTCAGGGCACAAACTGGTGTGGTAATAATAATAATAATGGTTCCTGCCTTACGTAATTGTTTAATGTCTAAATTTGATAGTATGGGCAAGTTAGCACAATGCATGGCTCAAAGTAGTTTCTTAATAACACATTACCTTTTCATATTTTCTTCCTCCTCCCCAACTCTAGATATGAGAAGAAACACCCAGTTTCAGATGTACAAAACTAGAAGAGTGCTGCTCTCGCCATTATAATAAGAAAAAAAACCTTTAATTTCTTTTCTTGAACTCATTAGATAACTGAGGTCATAGGACAAGAAAGACTTTGGAGAAAGAGTCACCTACGGAAAGAAACAGGACCCAATGAAAAACTACTGAATGCCAATAAGAAGATTCAGCAAGAAAATTTTGATGAATTACTAAGATCTGAATGAGCTCTAGTGTGCGAGTGTGAAGCCCCTGCAGCACAGACATAGAGGGGTCCAAACCTCTCGTAGGCTTTTCTTCCAGGACCCCACCAGCTGCTCACATGTTAGATCAGGGAGGATCCTGAGAATGGCCCATCATGAAGCTGTTTAGGGGGTGCTGGACAGTAGGCACTCTCTGAGGTCCGTCCACATCCATTTTTCAATCCTTCCTACAGAACAAAAACCTTAAGCTGTAGTAGAAAGGGCAACAAAAGCAGGATTCTGAGAAAACCTACCACAGCAGGAGAAGGAAACAGGAAGAAACAATCTACCCATGGAAGACAGGCACTGATACATGCTAGCCCACCATTACCTCTGACAAAGGACATCAACAAACAAACAAACAAAAATTAACTCTACACTTAGCTTCATAGGTAATGGTGAAGGATTGAATAATTTTCTCCTAAAATTGGGAGCAACCCAAAGATGTTATGTTCTCACCTATTTTATTCAACATTGTACCAACGGTCTTGGTCAGAGAAACAGAGCAAGAAAAAGAAAGGAAAGGCATACAGATAAAAGAAGAAATAAACTGTTTCTATGCACAGATTACATGATTTTCTGCATAGAAATTTCCCAAGAATCTAGTTACTACAACAAAACTAACCCTAAACAGTGAGTTTACCAAGATCACAGAAAATAGGATCAATGTACCAATATTCTATAATGATATTATATATGATTGACAAGTTGAATCTATAATTTATATGGACAAGCAAAGGAACTAGAATAACCAGAAGCTATTCTAAAAAAGAACAAAGTTGGACTATTCATGCTACCTGATGATATAAAGCTACAATGATAAAGACAGTATTACTGGAAAAAAGATAGAACAGAACAGAGTGCTCAGAAACTGACTCATACTTCTATTGTTAATTGGTTTTTGACAAAGGTACAAAGAAAATTTAATGAAGATAGGATAATGTTTTGAACAAATGATCCTGAAACAACTGTATATCCAAATCAAAAAAGTAAAAAGAATGAAACCTTGATTTATATCTTATGCCCTATACAAAAATTATCTCAAAATGGATCATAGACCTAAATGTAAAACCTAAAACTAAAAAACTTCTAAAACAAAATGTAGGAGATAATTTTCATGACCTTGAGTTAGGCAAGTTTTTGTTAGATGACATGCCAAAAGCATGACTGAGTAAGAAATCATAAATTGAATTTCATCAAAATTAAGAACTGCTGAGGTTTGAAAGACACACTTAGCAAGCCACAGTTGGAAAACAATATTTTCATTTCACCCATCTGATCAATAATATAGGGTATCAACACTATATAAAAATTCTCAAAATTCAAATGAAAAGTATAAATCCAATATATATAATAGGCAAAACTTTAAACAGACATTTCACCAAAAAAATATATACAGATTACAAATAGCACATGCAAAGATGCTCAACATAATCATTCAGGAAATGCAAACTAAGGGAATTCCTTGGTGGTCCAGTGATTAAGACTGCGCTTTCACTGCCGTGACCCTCGGTTTGATCCCATGGAGAACTAAGATCCCACAAGCCACACGTTGCAGCCAAAAAAAAAAAAAAAACCCCAAAATAAAAAACAAACAAACAGAAAAGAAAATGCAAACTAAAACAACAGTGAAGTACCACTAAATAGCTATTAGAATGTCCAAGAACCATATACTGTAGCAGAAAGATGGCTCCCAAAGATGTCCACATCTTAATCCCTAAAACCTGTGAATATGTTACACTACAGGGCACGTGGCTTTGCAGTTACTTCTGCAATAGAAACAGAGAATGACTTCTTGTCCCCTGACTTTGGTTTGGGCCATGTGACTTGCCTTACCTAATAGAATGTGAGTGCACATGAAGTGATCCAAGGCTTGAAAAGCACGTTTGTGATTTTCTTGCTCTCTGCGTCTCTGCTGTCACCAAGAGAAAAACGTGCTGGTCTCTAAAACGGATAATAGACTCATAGAGCAGAGCCCAACTTAGATTAGCCACTTTACAAATCCATGAGGATGAATGTTTGCTTTAAACCACTTCGTGTTTGGGTAGTTTTTTGCACAGCGTATTTGTATCCAATAAAGTTGAGCAGGTAAGCCTTTCTGAAGACGTATGATTTGCTGTGGAACATAATACATTGTGGTTGAGTCAGAAATATATATATTGGAATTCTGGCTCTTTGACAATAAACAAGCTTTTAAAACTCTCTTAACCTTTGTTTCTTTGACAAGTAAGTTGGATACTATAATAGAATTATGTGAGTATTATTTTTGATGCAGTATATTTAGAACAGAGTGGGGTCTTATACCTAAGATGTGTTATTTTATGTTGGCAGGCTTTGAAAAGAACAAGAAAGGCTTTTGGATCCCATTAATACTATTAATAAACAAGGGAGAGAATGGGAAACCTGAAGTTTATTGACTTAACTTCAAACTGGATTTCTGATTGACTCCCAATGAAATGTCAGAACAAATCTTTGCTAATGCAGGGTAATGTGAAATCATTCCATGCATTAATCATCTTGAAAAGCAAGGTATCAAAGCAGGTGTAGATCAAGAGTGGCAGTCCCTCCCATGGAGCTGAAAGTATTGACGTGTGGCAGCCGCTGCCCAATAGCACCCCACCTTGTTTTTTGACTCTCATGCTGCCATTAAGCATATTGAAAACACGGGCTTTGCTTAGGGATGCATTTCCCAAAAGGTGATCTGTGGAACCATCAATCCTTCCTTAGGATGTTACTAGATATTTCATGGCGAAAAATTAGTTCTGTTTTCAAAGTGGTTTTAAAACGTGTGGCCTAAACAAAGTGTTACTATATTTATATGTTCAGTGCATCTCTATTAGAGCAGGATAAAGGTGAAAGTTGAATACAGCGTAAAACATCGCCCACACTTATTGACCATGAAAGCATTTTTTTCTAAGGTGCACCTTGAGGTGCTATGTTTTGGAGAACACATTTACAGAGACACTGGGTTTATAAAAATATCATGGTGGGGTGCTCAAGAGAATCTGGCCCAAAAATAGATGATTTCCTCAGTAACCATAAAGCACAAGAACATTCTTATAGAAAGATAAATTTAATAGTCTATGTTTTTAGTACCTAAAGAGAAATCAGGATAAATCTGATGAAGATTAAGCAGGGCCGTTAAGAACTTTGAGTATAATAATGTCTATAATTTATTGGTCATCTCTCAGGTTCCACACAGACTAAGAAACTTTATATGTATTATCCCATGTAGTCCTCCCATGATAACCCCAAAAAGTAGAAATTATTATCCCTATTTTACACACAAGAAAATTCAAAGTGTTTATGAAATTCTCCTAAGGTTATACTTAGTAAATGGCAAAGAGCAGGCAGTGGTAATTTCATTAACAATTTCTTCACTCATTGGGTCCCCAGCTTGTGTCTTTAAACGCACCAAAGTGCAGTTGTTCAGAAACTTCTCCCAGACTTAATTAGTTGACTGTGATCTCCCAAAATACACATGCAGACACACACACACACACACACACACACACACGCACACACACACACACACGCACACGCACAAATGTCTTGGATCTGGCAGCAAAAGAAGGTCCCATTTCCCCCAGGTAGTCATGGATAAGGTGATGGTTGTGGATGAAGAAAGAAATAATGATCAAAGTCCATTAGCACAAATGATGGGAAGACCTCACTCAAGAGAAAGATGGCAGATTGTGGGTAATAACTCAGCTACCACAAGGAGTCTTGGAATAAAGCTATTAACAGTGATCCTTCCAACACCAGGCTCTCCCTGAGTAAAGGGCCGTCTCCCATCTTCATCAATTTTCCTAGGAAAATACTTCAAGTTCCTTGTTGGTAATACCCTCCTTTCTTCCCTTAGCTCCACTCCTTAGCTCTCACTTTTTAGTCTCAAAAAATTTTTTTTCTCCCTCTACCTCTATAGTGTTTGCCTCTTTTTCAAATTGGATTTCCTACTTACCAAATTAGTTCTCCCTTTCTGAGAATCAGGGAAGTTGAGTATTCAAACCCTACCAGAAAGTATTGGGAAATAATTTCAATTCAAAATGTCCATATTAGAAAAACCTAATTTAAAATTTCAATTCTTTGATTTCCTTACTGTGTATATTGAAATTCTTCCCCATAATTACATTTCAATCAATATCTCCTTTGATTTACAAAAGGAATTTGTTAAACTCTAAATTATGGAGGGAGTTCACCCAAGAGGTGATGAGGGTAAGTATACTTGGGCAGTGGTAACAGGCCCAGAAATGAGAATATTTGAGAAGTATTTGGGAGATAAGATAGGCAGGACTAGATAACTGGTTGACTTCCATATTTCTAGCCTGGGTGCCTGGTTAGATGCTGGCACCACCAACTGAAACAAGGATAGAATCTCATTCAAAACATGTCCTGGGAGACTTCCCTGGTGGTCCACTGGTTAAGACTCTGCACTCCCAATGCAGGGGGCCCAGCTTCGATCCCTGGTCAGGGAACTAGATCTCCCATGCCACAACTAAGAGCCCACCTGCCGCAAAGAAGATCCCGCACAAGGCAAAGAATATCCTGCATGCCACAACTCGGACCTGGTGCAGCCAAATAAAAAAATAATAATAATAATAATGGAAAATAATTAAAAAAAAATAATGTCCTGTCTAAATCCTTGAAAAATCTAGAACGTTGTGGTAGGCTGTCCTGGGGTAACAAATTCATGTATCATCAAAAAAATCTCAAGCAGGTAAAACAATTAACCAGGTCATGACTACTCCTCAGAAGTCCAACTCCACCCCCCAACTCCCCTCTCCTGGGAAGACCCATTATTCCAGGGTTTACCAACAGAAAGACCTGTCCACTCCATCCAACATTTAAGTACTTGTGGTTGGTTGCCAATGTAAATAGGTTTATAATCTTTCCATTGGATGAAATGACATCTTTTCACTGTGCTTAACATCTGGCTATTCTAACAAAGCATATAATTATATTTAATGGATGAGAGTGTCTGATGGATTGCAGCCAGTGTCTGGATAAGACAGTAAAGGCAACTTGCAGGGATCTGCCTGATAAGATTTCAAGGCAAGGGAAAAGTGGCCTTTTTCATCCAGGTGCCTTGTTTAATGTACACACCGTCTCCAGTAAAAACACATACTAAGCCTCCACACTGGAATGCACAGCATATTAGGTCCCAGAACACACTGATGTCTACCTTCTAAAAGCTCTAAATCCAGAGGGGAAGGCAGGCAAATCAACAGCACTAACAGGGTGACAAAAAATAGGGATATAAACCACAGAATGTAGGAGCACCCATTAGGGCCACTCAGATGAGTCTGAGAAAGTAGGACATCAGAAGAGGTTTAAAGGAAGAGCAAAAATTCAAAGAATCAGCAGTGTCTAATGAAACAAAGAAGTGGAGGAGAAATTTGGAGGCAGCAGCACGTGTAAAATTATGGACATCTGAAGGAGCATGATACTTTGGGGGACTATACACAGGTCCATAAGTCAGGAACAAAGTGTGCTTCTAGGGCCAGAGAAGAACCCTGAAGGTTAGCTAGGTCTGGGTCACTGAAGGCCATAAGGCCTGAGGGAAGGCTTTTGAATGATATTCTGCAAGATCAGGGACCATTGAAGGGTGGTTTTAAGGTCCAACACAAAGGGAATCCACATGTGTGGTAAATGTAGAAAAAGCGGATCTCTATGCACTGAGCCTTAAAGCAGACCAACTTTCGGAAATCACAGATGTGAAGAGGAACCAGCAAAGAGGAATAGGAGGAGAAAAGCATCTCAGACAAGAGGAACACAGGAACATAAGGCCCCAGGTGAGAACCAGCCCTCTCCATTTGGGAACCTCCAAGATGTTCATGTGGGTGAAGCTGGTCCATAAGTATAACTATGTGGGGGAGGGGCTGGAGAGGCATGCAAGAACGACAGCAGGGACAGCTTTGTGCATGGGGAGGAAAGCCAAAGAACAGGACTTTCCTCCCATAATTTCCTCCTGTTTCCTGTAATTCATGAAATATCCTAATCTTCACATTTGTTATTTTAGTCATTACAACAATGCAATCATTTGAAGTGATCATTCAGGGACTGTTATTCTACTCCACAAACTGACCATCTTTTCAAACAATTTTGTTGTGCTCATGGATCTGTGGATTAAGAATTCAGATATGTTGTTTTGTACAATATTTAGGTCTTTACCTTGGATCACTCAGCAGATGGGGACTTGAATTATCTGGTGGCATCTTTAGTCACATATCTGGCAGTTGATATTTCATGTTGGTTGGGGGCCTCAGTTAAGGCTGTGGGATAAAACACCTACAATAGACTGATCCATGGACCCTTTGTTTTCTCATATCGAGGTGGCCTCAGAGCAGTAGTAGTAGTTTTTATATAGAAGCTCAATATTCTAAGCACTAGCTCATGTTCTAGCTAAGAAGGCAAATGCCTCAAATGTCATACAGCATCAATTCTACCACTTTCTATGGGTTAGAAGTAAGTCACAAGCCTACCCAAACTCAAGATGAGGAGAAATAGATTCTACCTTTTGATGGGTGAGTGGAAAGTTCTATAAAAACATATGGAGAAAGAAAATTATCATAAAATTCTTTGGAAAATACAACCTGCTACATGGTGGGCTGTTGGAATTCTTCCAAACCTCTTGTACCATCAATTTGGCAACCCATTTATTGTCACTAGTTTCATTGTTTCAATGAGGAAACCAAGGTTCATAGAATTTAAATTTCACCCCTGAGAACTAGAGCGGATCAAGGATAGACCTTGAACCTAGGTCTATCTCATTCCAGAAACTGTGCAGTCCTCTGTGAGCCATACTGGAAGTATCAAAGCTAATAGTGAAATGTTTAATAAGACCAAGTATTTATTATCTAGAAAATTAAAAAACAGAAAAACAGCAACAGTGTATATCAGGGGTCCCCAACCTCCTGGCCACAGACCAGTACTTGTCCGTGGCCCATTAGGAACTGGGACACACAACAGGAGGTGAGCAGTGGGCAAGTGAGCGAAGCTTCATCTGCCACTCCCTGTTGCTCCCCATCGCATGCATTATCGCCTGAACCATCCTCTCCCCCAATCTGTGGAAAAAATTGTCTTCCATGAAACTGCTCCCTGGTGCCAAAAAGGTTGGGGACTGCTGGTGTATATGACTTAGATTAAATGGACAAATGCCCAGAAAGACATAAACTACTGAAATCCACGAGAAGAAGTTAAAAATTTGAGTAGATTGAGTAAAAGACAGGTTAAATTAACAATTTTTAAAATTTCTACAAAAAAATCCCAGTCTCAGGTGAATTCTACCAAACATTAAATAATTATTACCAATTCTCACAAACTCGTCCATAAAAATAGACTAGGAAGGAACATGTCCCAACTCATTTTTAGAGACTAGTGTGACCCTGATAGGAAATCAAAAAAAGATGATACAGGGGCTTCCCTGGTGGCGCAGTGGTTGCGCGTCCGCCTGCCGATGCAGGGGAACCGGGTTCGCACCCCGGTCTGGGAGGATCCCACGGAGCCATGGCCGCTGAGCCTGCGCGTCCGGAGCCTGTGCTCCGCGACGGGAGAGGCCGCGGCAGAGGGAGGCCCGCATACCAAAAAAAAAAAATGATACAAGAAATAAATCTACAGATTAATATCTCATAAATATAGACACAAAAATTCTCAACAAAATACTAGCAAACTGAATCCAGCAACATATGAAAGGGATTATATATCATGACCAAGTGGGACTTATCCCAGGAATGCAAAGTTGGTTTAACATTAAAAAAATCAATTAATTAAATACACAATATCAATAAAGAACTAAAATCACAGAATCATCTCAATACATGAAGAGAAAAATTTTATAAGATTGAACACGCCTTTATAATAAAAACACTCAACTAACTAAGAATACAAGAGAACTTCCTCAAACTAATAAAGAGCATGTGTGAAAACCCACAGTAACATCCTTAATAGTGAAAGATCAAATGCTTTCACCCAAAGATCATGAACAAGAAAAGGATGTTTGCTTTTACTACTTCTATTCAATATTGTACTAGAGGTTCTAGTCAGGGAAATTAGTCTAATATGTATATGGAATCCATATTGGAAAGGAGGAAATAAAACTGTGTTTGTAGATGACCTCATCCTATATATAGAAAATTCTAAGGAATCCACTTAAAAACTATTAGAACTGATAACAAATTCAGCAAGTTCACAGGGTACAGAATCAACATTCGTAAAGCAGTTATAATTCTATACACTGGCAATGAACAATTTGAAAATTAAATAAGGAAACAATTCCACATATAACAGCTTCAAAACAGAACAAAATATTTAGGAATAAATTTAACAAAAGTGCACAACTTATACACTTAAAACTATGAAACATTGTTGAAATAAATGAAACAAAGTTCTATATGTGAAAAGACATCTATGTTCATGGATTGGAAGATTTAATATTGTGAAAATGTTGATACTCTCCAAATTTATCTACAGATTCAGTGCAATCTCTGTCAAAATCCAAGCTGACTTCTTTGCAGAAATGGATGAGCTAATCCTAAAATTCATACAGAAATGTCAAGGACTCAGACTAGCCAAAGCAGTCTTGAACAAGAACAAAAGGGGGGGACTCAAACTGGCCAATTTTTAAAATAACTACAAAGCTACAACAATCCAAACAGTATAGTACTGGCATATGAAGAGATGTAGTGATAAATGGAATAAAATTAAGAGTCCAAAAATAAACCTTCATACATGTAGTAAATTAATTTTCAACAAAGGTATCAAGACAATTCACTAGTAAGGAATAGTATTTTCAACAAAAGGTGCTAATATAATTGGACATCTACAGGTAAAAGAATAAAGTTTAACCATTTCTTCACACCATACCCAAAAATTGACTCAAAATGGGTAATAGACCTACATGTAAGAGCTAAAATTATCAAACAGGATCTTCATGACCTTGAGTTAGGCAAATTCCTCTTAGATTTGACACTATAACCTCAAGTGTCAAAAGATAAATTAGACTTCATAAAAATTAAAGCTCTTGTGCTTTAGAGGAAACCATTAAGAAACTGAAAAGACAACACACAGAATGGGAGAAAATATTTGTAAATACTGTATATAATAAGGGACTTGAATCTAGAATATACAAAGAATTCTTACAACTAATATAAAAAGACAAATAAACCAATTTTAGAATGTGCAAAGGATTTGAATAGTCATTTTTCCAAGGAAGACACATAAATGCCCAATAAGTACATGAAAAGATGCTCAACATAATTAACCATCAGGGAAATGGTAATCAAAACCATGATGAGATACATCTTCACACCCATTAGGATGGTTACAATCAGAAAGACATAATAACATATGTTGGCAAGGATGTGAAGACATTGGAACCCTGAGACATTGCTGGTGGGAATATAAAATGGTGCAGCTGCTCTGGAAAAAAAAAAGTTTGGCAGTCCCTTAAAAAGTTAAACAAAAATTATTTGATCCAGCAAATCTACTTCTAGGCATTAGCCAAGAGAAATGAAAACATATATCCACACACAAACTTTGTACAACATATGTTCATAGCAGCATTATTCGTAATAGCCAAAAAGTGAAAACAATTGATGAATGGATAATAAAATGTGGTATGTCCAAACAATGGAATATTGTTTGGCAATATAAAAAAATGAAGTACTAATACCTACTACAACACCGATGAACCTTGAAAATATTTCACTAAGTGAAAGAAGCCAGATAAAAAAGATGACATAGTATATGATTCCATTCATATGAAATGTCCATAATATACAAATCTATAGAGACAGAAATTATATTAGTAATTGCCTGGGGCTTGGGAGGGAGGGAGTTTGAAAGGAAATGGGAGTGATTGATAATGGTTACAGGGTATCATTTTGGGGTGAAAAGAATTTCTAGATTTGTGGTGATATTTACACAACTCTGTGAATATACTAAAAGCTATCAAATTATACATTTAAATGGGTCAATTGCTAAGGTATGTAATTATAGCTCAATAATGCACTTATATTAAAACAACAACAAAAAGCCAAAGTTGTTGACTAAATTAATTTTTATTTTTTGAAGTTTGTATGACTCTGATTTTGACTGAGAAATCCCCTCCCCTACCAGAAGCAAATGTTTGCATCTGAGGGCTACAAATTTTGGCAATTGTAAACATTAGAAACCTAGAGAAAATAAGCCCTGTTTTTATTTTATTTTTGTTTTTATTTTTTTTGCAGCAAAGTGATTCAGTTATACATATATATACATATTCTTTTTCATATTCTTTTCCATTTTGGTTTAGTACAGGATATTGAATATAGTTCCCTGTGCTATACAGTAGAACCTTGTTGTTTATTTATTTTATATATAGTAGTTTGTATCTGCTCATCCCAAACTCCTAATTTATCCTTACCTTGCCCTGCTTCCCCTTTGGTAACCATAAGTTTGCTTTCAATGTCTGTCAGTCTATTTCTGTTTTTGTAAATAAGTTCATTTGTATCCTATTTTAGATTCCACATATAAGTTATATCATATGGTATTTGTCTTTCTCTCTCTGACTTACTTCACTTAGTATGATAATCTTTAGATCCATCCATGTTGCTGCAAATGACATTGTTTCATTCTTTTTTATGGCTACATAATATTCCATCGTATATATGTACCACATCTTCTTTATCCATTCATCTATCGATGGACATTTAGGTTGCTTCCATGTCTTGGCTATTGTAAATAGTGCTGCTATGAACATTAGGGGGCATGTATCTTTCTGAATTAGAGTTTTCTCTGGATAGATGCCCAGGAGTGGTATTGCTGGACCATATAAGCCTGGTTTTTAAGTTAACATTTCATCTTATTAAAGTCCTCATTTGCTTCCTTTCCCCCCCTAGGCCTGCCTCAATCTCCTTTTGGCCCTAAGGAGGGTTTGCACTATACAGCTGGCAGAACTGCCAGGTCAGGAGACTGAGTAAGTGCCTGCTTGCATGTGGCATCTCCCTTTGGAACACCATCAGGGGACTCCAGAGCGCTGGATGGCAGCAGTGTATGTGCATGCCTGAAAACCAGGAGACCCTGCTCTGGCCAAGCAAATCTGAGCCTGCCTCAACACTTCTCTGGACGTCCCTTTCCTTTTTTTATTATTATAAATGCTACGTCATGGTCCAGATACTTCACGGGACCAAAGTATGTGAAAGTGATTAGAACACATTTAAATCGCTTTCTAAATGTATACCAAGCTGCCCATAATCATGTCAACGTTCTCATCTTGCAGACAGAGCACCAGGGGATCAGGATTGAATTTCTAGACCATATAGTGGCAGAGTCAGGTCTAGATTATGGGTCTTATTTGTATTTTTCTCCCTCCAGACAAGACTCCTGGTCATCCACAGCCCATTCCCAGACCATACTCATATCCCAGCAAATTATAAGAATCGATGTCCTTGGCACTCCATGCATGTGGTTTTAGAAATCAATTAGGTTTCAAAATAAACTGTAAATTTCCACATCTGCTACTTTAGAATATCGATCGTATTTGTTAAAGATTTATTCTGGGTCAGAAATTCTTGTATGATGTGATTGACTGAAAAAGTTTAAGGAAGTATCTTATGTAGCCACCGAATTGACTGTCCAGTTATCAACTGGCAGAATTGATCAAAGAAAAAAGTATTTTTTTTTAATTTTTTGCACATCCATCAGGAGAAAAGCAAATGAAGAGGTGAGGATCGAAGAAGATTATGTATATGCAACGTGCTTTGTGACTGTCAAACTTGTGAGAATATATACATTATTTAAAAGAAGGTTAAATTTGCTATCTTTCCATCTTTGGGGAAAATATAAGTAATACATAAGTAAATATAAATAAGAAAAAATTTCCATAAGAAAAATATGAATTGATAGACTTCCTTGAAGGTGAGCATTTGTGGAGTTTTAATGTGGACATTTATGTCTCATCAAATTTGCTGGATTCCCATCTATCTGACCAGTCCAAGCCAGATCAAAATGAAGCAGGCTAACATTTTCAACCTTCCCCTTGGTAAATAAGAATGTAAATAAACAAGTGAGCTCAATGTTTCACATAGAATCCAACACACACAGGTGCACACACACTCACACACACTCCCTGAATGCACCCTGCCGTCCTCTTCTGGATGTGCCTTCTGCCAGAAACACACTTACTTCATTCATCTATACATTAGCTTATTCTTCTGGTAGATGCCAAAACCTAATTGTACTCCCACAACTCAGTGTAAACTTCTTTCTTTGAGAAGCCATCCCGGATACCTCTCCACATTGACCCCCAGACAGTCCCAGCCACACGAGAAAATAAGAACCCGCATTCCAAACCTCTCTTAACACTGCCTATCTTACGCTGTTGGTAGTTATCTCTTTGCCTCCGCTCTGGACTGTGAACCTCATGAGGACAGGGTTCGTGCTTGGAACGACCATTTTTCCACTCTGTGTGCTTTTTACTCTGACAGGATCTGTCTTGCAACAGAGGCTCCATGGATATTTGGTGAGTGAGTAAAATTGCAGAACCGAATGAGAAGGACACACGCCAAGGACGATGGCTTGCAGACCCTCCACGATGGGATTCAGTTCTTGCTGGCACAATGGAGTGCAGACTTCCCGGGGGTCCCTGCAGGACCACAGTGCCCCTGGGTTTGCCTCTCTTGCTAGGCTGCAAGCTCCTCATGGCCAGAGGCCATGTCTTAATCCTCACGTAGCTGGGACCATGCTGGGCACTTGGGCAGGGTTAGAACGTGACTGCCACGTGGAAATTCTAACCCCGAGGAGGGTCAGTCTGACACTTTCCAAGAGAGACAGCATGCTTGGGTTAGCCTGAGTGAGTTCTGGAGCCTGAGAACTTAAAGATTTTTATTTTATACCCATTACTCCTGATTCCCAAATCACACACTCCCTTCCACATGACTTATGGAACAGGGAGACCCTCCCTCTCTCTAGCCCCCTAAGAAGCCACAGGCCAGATAGACCTCTCAGCCATGTCAGCCATAAACCTGGGTGATCCCGGAGCTCTGCTAAGTACATGAAGGCCCATATCTGTCTTTGGTTCCTCTCTGTGGCCACTACCCTCTTCTCCCTTCTTCTCTTCTATCAGTTCTCTTCTTTGCTCACCCAAGCATCACTTCCGATCTCTCCCACCCTCTCCAACCTCAGTCGGTCCTCAACAGCATCTCTCCCCACTTAGTCATCCTGTTCCTCATCCTCCCCTGGGTGGGCACCTCTCTGCTGTGGAGGACTGTCTCCAGGGCCAGTGAGGACTTGAGCAGCCCCAGGGCCACACCCTCTTCCACGGCCCAGCTAGCCTCTCTCTTTCTGTGCCTCTTACTTGATGCACAGTCTTTAGGTTGGACGGTGGAAACGGCCCAGATTGAGGTAATAGTTTCAAAACATGCCTGGTGCTGCTTTTAATTTGGCTTCAGATCTCCAGTATAATATAGTCATTAAATATAGACAAAGAGACCTAAAATAAACCTGTCCTATACTGCTCTAATTCCACCTCTTACAATCCACCCTAAGGAAAGTCTGTAAAATAAAAAGTTTCTTTTGTTCAAAGATGGACAATTCAGTTTGATTTGTTGTAAAGAAAAATAATATAAGCAATGTAAACCCCTAACACTAGCCCATTTTTATGGAGTGTTTGTAATAACATAATCATTATGTACCTTACTTTAAAAAGCAAACATTCAAAACTATGTATAAATGGCATTATTTTGTTCTTTTTTATGGCTGAGTAATATTCCACTGCATATGTGTACCACATCTTCTTTATCTATTCCTGTGTTGATGGACATGTAGGTTGCTTCCAAGTCCAGGCTATTGTAAACAGTGCTGCAATGAACATTGGGGTGCATGTATCTTTTTGAATTATGGTTTTCTCCAGGTATATACCCAGGGGTGGGATTGCTGGGTCATATGGTAGTTCTATTTTTAGTTTTTTAAGGAACCTCTATACTATTCTCCATAGTGGTTGTACCAATATACATTCTCACCAACAGTGTAGGAGGGTTCCCTTTTCTCCACATCCTCTCCAGCATTTATTGTTTGTAGATTTTTTGATGATGGCCGTTCTGACAGGTGTGAGGTGATACCTCATTGTGGTTTTGATATGCATTTCTCTAATAATTAGTGATGTTAAGCATCTTTTCATGTGCCTACTGGCCATCTGTATGTCTTCTTTGGAGAAATGTCTATTTAGATCTTCTGCCCATTTTTTGATTGGGTTGTTTGTATTTTTGATATTGAGCTGTTTGCATATTTTGGAGATTAATTCCTTGTCTGTTGCTTCGTTTGCAAATATTTTCTCCCATTCTGAAGGTTGTCTTTTTGTTTTGTTTATTGTGTCCTTTGCTGTGCCAAAGGTTTTAACTTTAATTAGATCTCATTTGTTTATTTTTGTTTTTATTTTCATTACTCTATGAGGTGGATGAAAAAAGAACTTGCTGCAATTTATGTCAAGAGTGTTCTGCCTATGTTTTCCTCTAAGAGTTCTATAGTGTCCTGCCTTACATATAGGTCTTTAATCCATTCCTAGTTTATTTTTGTGTACGGTGTTAGGGAGTGTTCTAATTTCATTCTTTTACATGTAGCTGTCCAGTTTTCCCAGCACCGCTTACTGAAGATGCTGTCTTTTCTCCATTTTATATTCTTGCCTCCTTTGTCATAGATTAGGTGACCATAGGTACGATAGTCATATTGTGTGAAGTAAGTCAGACACAGAAAGATAAATATCATATGATATCGCTTATACGTGGAATCTAAAAAAATGGTACAAATGAACTTATCTACAAAACAGAAATAGAGTCACAGATGTAGAAAACAAACTTATGGTTACCAGGGGATAAGGGGGGGAGCGATAAGTTGGGAGATTGGGATTGACATATACACACTACTAGATATAAAATAGATAACTAATAAGGACCTACTGTATAGCACAGGGAACTCTACTCAGTACTCTGTATTGGCCTATATGGGGAAAGAATCTAAAAAAAGAGTGGATATATGTATATGTATAACTCATTCACTTTGCCGTGCACCTAAATATAACACATCATTGTAAATCAAATCTAGTCCAATAAAAATGTTTAAAAATACTGTGTATAGATGCAGAGGAGAAAAGGACACTATGAAGGACCCTCCCATTGCCCCATCCATAGCCCTCATGTATCTCCCTGATAAGAGACCCCCTCCCCCAAGAAGCAGGCCTCCTGGCTTCAGGGATGCGGAGAAATGCCGAGCAGAGCAAGGAAAGAGCCTGCCCCATTGCCCCCACATGGACCTTCCTCTCCTCCCTGCTTCCCTGGGTGGTTTGGAAAACAGGTTCCTTCCTCTGCTGTCCTTGTGCATATCTGTTGCCCTTGTGCTGGCTGACCTTCTGGTCCAAACCAGTTTTCAAAACAGAATTTGCTCTGCTTATATTTAACTTCCCCAGAACTCCACCCTCCCTCGGGATGAACCCATCCACTCCACAGACATTCATCAGGGCCAGTCCTTCTTCCAGGGAGCTCTCGGTCTAACGAGGGACATGGAACCACAAACTACTTGGCTTCTGTGGGGTCCTCCGACGTCCAGGATTTTACAAACACTTTCATGAGCATGAAGACTGCTCAACTGTTGGACAAACAGAGGGGTCCAAGCTTTGCTTTCTTCTCTTGGCATCCTATCCTCACACTTTCCACTCCAGTATAAGGGTGATGCTTCATGACACTTCACACCTGCACAGGACTATGGTTCTTGGGTGCATCTTTATTCTACCAGACTTTAATCAATGGGTATTTTGGTTCTTTCTAGTCCTTTGACCTTACGAACAAGGCTCTAATGACTGTGCATGTATGCAATAGGCATATTTTTCATTTCAATATAACATACCAG
The DNA here is from genome assembly GCF_002837175.3 of Physeter macrocephalus. Taxonomy (NCBI): domain Eukaryota; kingdom Metazoa; phylum Chordata; class Mammalia; order Artiodactyla; family Physeteridae; genus Physeter; species Physeter macrocephalus. The sequence goes on from NC_041215.1 coordinate 34,621,543, forward strand.
ACTGTTTTCCAGGAATATTAGACACACATTTCCACCAGGAAGGTCAAGGGTACCCACTTCCCCAGCATCACAGGAACAGGCAACAGGAAAGGTGCTTTTTTTTTTTCTTTTTTGCATTTTTCTAGTTGTTAGTGAGGCTGAGCATCTATTTATATGATTTTTAGGCCTTGCTGTTTTCTCTGTGGGTTCTGTAAATTGTCTACTCATCATATTTTCCTCTTATTCTACTGGAATATCAGTTGCTCAATTCGTAGGAGCTTTGGGTGTATTATGCAGGACTTGCCAAGTGGTACACAGTAGTATTTGCTACACATGGATTAGAAGCATGGTGAAATGTGTGTCGCTTTGGTCCTCGGGTAGCCTGGTGGGGACTGAGGCATCATCCCCACAGGCCTCGTTGCTCAGGCTGCACCCAGCCCCATTCATTTTTCCCAGGATACTAAATTCATATTATTCACTTCCATGTGTGCTGTGATGTGAAATAACTTGACAAGTGTATGTAACACATAAATCCTTGGTATATAGTTTGCAATCTTTTTTTGCTCAGTCTGTAAGTTAGTATTTGCCTTTCTTCATAGTATCACAGTATAAACTCTTTTTTGGCATTTTATATAGTCATTTATATTTACCTTTCCTGGTGGCACTGGTTATTCCTGTCTAATTGTTCAGTTGAATATAGTTTCAGGGATTTTTCTTGGTTTGGTTCACTGTTATATCCTTAGTGCCTGGAACAGTGTCTGGCACACAGTAGATGCTCAATAAACATTACTTACACTAATGAATTAACTACAATGCAGGGTAGGAAGTGTGATGTAATTGAGGCATAGATACTGTATGTGTGTGTGTTTTTTTAGAAGTAAGGCTTAAGTTAATTGGGGATGGTGAGCAGTGTGGGTCTTTCTCAGTCTTTATTTTATTTATTTTTTTTCTGGTACCGTTTTGGTTTTTTTTTTCCTTCAGCTTTTTATTTTTTTTTAACATCTTTATTGGAGTATAATTGCTTTACAATGGTGGGTTAGTTTCTGCTTTACAACAAAGTGAATCAGTTATACATATACACATGTTCCCATATC